>NW_006435762.1:2704106-2769658 GCF_000325575.1 Pteropus alecto
TTATGACTCATGCTCCATATGTGATTTCAAACTCAAAAATACGGGTATATCATGTTGAGCGAGGGACACAGTCCTTTAAGAGAGGCCAGCTCTAGGCAGAAGTCTAGACAAGCAGGAAAGGTCAAACAGAAGCAGAGGTTTAGCCTGCATGGCCAACAGAGGCAATAAAAGGCAGAAATATACACAGGCCCAGGCAACTAGAGTCAACTATCAGGAGTTTAGCAGAATAGATGAAGCGAGTGGGTGAATTTCTGCTTCTAGAACATATATTATTGTTTTTTTTTCTGTTTTCTGTTGTGTGCTGCTTCTGTGAAACCTTGTGCCTTTGAGCATCAGTTATAGCCAGCAAGAAATCAAAGACCTGCCTTAAAAGCCTATCTTTGATGAGAAGAAAGGATTGAGATTACCTCATGTAAGATTAGCAGAGGTGAATGTATTAGGGTACTTTTAGTTGCAAATAAAAATTAAACCCACTGGAAGGAAGCTCAAACAGAAAAGAAATTTATAAGCTCATATAGCAAAGTCGAAGGGCAAGGGATTCCAGAGTAGGTCAAAGTAGCAGCACAACTATGTCATCAAGGACTCTACCTGTTCCATATTTCCTTCTGCCGTCAGCCTCACACTTACCTCTTGTGGCCACAAAATGTAGGTGGATGAGAACAATGTATTAATCGCAGAATAAATCCAAGACATTTCTTTTAGAGTTTTAGAACCAGAAAATTTAAAAACTAATCCTGATTAATTCCAGGCTTTGGTTAGTTGAATTCCAACTGATTGAAATTCTTTAGATCATTCTAAAAAGTATACTTTACGCCTTACCCAAGATTCTTCTGTAACATCAGGATCAGGCCACTTTTCATGGGTTTAGATGAATGTCCTTTATTCCCATTCTCAGGACACAAAGAGGTGACTCAAAATATGGAAGTTGTATACTTAAATCTGCATAGCAATGTACTATCTCATGGTTTGCCTAATCTAATCTTTACAAATCCTCATGAGTTAGAAAGAGCAGATATTAATAACCTTATTTTGAGATGAGGAAACATGCTCAAGATTATATGACTTGTCCAAGGTCACTGAGAAACTATATGGCAAAATTGAGATTTAAGTCCAGATATTCTCTCAATTCAGGACTCTTTCTACTTTTAAGAACAATAAGTCTGACTTCTCTGGGCTAGTCCAGATTTCACATGTAAAGTCAGTCTCTTATTGCTGCATTCATAATTGTTGAAACATAAGAGTTGGTTTTTAAATTAAGAATACACATCACTAAAATCGAAACTATGAGAGGGCTCCCGAAGGAGGAATCAGGTTAGACACTCAAGCTAATACTCTAAATTTCAGTGCAATGAAAAGATGGTTATGTTAGGTAGCTAGTCAAACATGAATGACAGGGGAACAAAAGATTAGAGGCCCAGCTCTGTAATCATAGAAATTTCCCTTAAAGACCTTAAGGACCTCCCAGAAACACCTCCTTTTTTGAGTTATAAATTGCCCCAAATCCTAGAGCACAAAGATCATTAAACTGCTACAAATGCATGCGCAGAAAGTACTACCCATAACTTCAGCCTCATTATACCATCATTATAATATCATGACTATGCCTGGAAGTTCATGAATCTAATTATAACAGACTGAGTTCTGGGTATGCACATGCACACTAGGCAAAGTTTATTGCCTAGAGTCAAGCAGGTGTCAGTCAAAATAACCTCACTTGCCAATCGCCTAGGAATGCCTTTGGAACCACCCATCACAGCCCAAATATAAAGCAGACATTCCCACTTCTGGGTCCCTTTATTGCCCTTCTGGGCTCTGCTCCTCTTTTTACCTTTCTGGGTTCTCTCTCTCTTTAGTGGCCTTTTGTAGCCTTTTTGCCCTTTTGTAGCCATTTTGGCCCCTTCGTTACAGCTCTGGGACCAGGTGTCTCCTTGGAGCATACTTTGTCTTTCTTCATGTTCCTCCTTGGGGCATTCTTTGTCTTTCTAAAACATATTTTTAATAAAACTATTAAATCTCAATGACCTGTGATTCTTCACTGCATCATTTGAGTAAGAACGGAGGAAAAATGCTAACTACACTTCTGTGCCATTGTTATCCCTCTCTCTCCCTCTACCACTGGGTTGACCCCGAACTCCTTTCGGCCCCAACAGTGACAGCTATCTCTCATCCCCTCCATTCTACCCACTAAAAAGTGGAAAGGAGAAAAGCTGACTAAGTAACATGAGGCATGGTTAAGCTGGAAGTACAGAAGCAGCATTACTTAAGGGAGAGGATCACAGACCTTCCTCATCCTCACTTTTATCCCTTTCAAATAATAGTAGCTGCAACACAGTGTTTTTATACTAATAAAATAAGATAATCGTGTTTAAAACAAAGGGTTATTTGAGTCTTAGAATAATGAAGGAATCCTTGCACATGACCTAGGCTCTAACTTCACATGGTGGGGTGAGGGGTACTGAAAGTTCCAATGCCTTAACTGCCAGTTGATTCCCCTAGCAGCCAGCCTCTATCCTTAGGTGCTTTCCAAGTTACCTTGTTAACATAAAGCCAGGTGTGGCTGAAAGGGGTTTGTTCTTTTATCACTTAGGAAATGCCAAGGGTTTTAGCAGCTCTGTGCCAGAAATAGGGAGGTACCCCAAATACATATTTCTTGTTATAAATAACAATATCACACCTCCCCAATCCAACAAAACTACTCTTACCAATACACAGGATGACCATATTAACATATTATAAAACCAAGATTTTTGAGAATGAAAGGGAACATTATTAATAATTACACTGGGACGATAGGTACAAAAAAGGACTGTCCTATATATAAACTAGGACTTAACAGCAACTCTAAAAATATTACCACTTGGATGTTTCACATCCACTGAATCATTGATTTTCCTACAAAACCTGTTCTTCCTCATATTATTAAATCCTATCTATATTCATCCAATTTGCTCAAGCCAGAAACCTGGGGATCATGCCTAACTCCCCCTTCCCCTCTCTCACAGCCATTTTATAAAATCTCTACCATAGAACTATTTACAAAGTATAATCCAAATATATATACTTCTCTCCTCCATTTACTACCTAAATTCTTCTCTCCTACCCATTATACTCTAGCACAATGCCCAATTCATTTCCTTCACACTCTGTCATTGGATGAAAAGGGGGTGCTATAATAAATCAACTAACTGAGCAGGTCATGGTGGGTGGTCACGCCCAGGCATATAACTTTTTAGGTTTATCTTTGCCTTAAGCAAGCTCTGTCCATTGTTTCTGTGCATCTAGATTAACATACCTTTGAAATGCCTATCCCTCCTTCTAACCACCATCAGGAGAGCAAATAATCTTAACTATTCTGTAATCCAATCTTACCTTGCTTTCTCCCACCTTCCCGTATTCTTCCTTATGTTCCTTCTTTAATGTCAAATACATAAAACAAACTGAAAAACTGTTATTCTCCAGAGCAATGAGATCTTCCTCCCAGGCATCTGTTGTCAGTTTGGCTCAAATAAGCTCATAAGAATTCTCTACAGATTTAGATGTTTCTTACTTTGACAGTAATTATGCATTTCCTAGTTGACTTGTCACTGTCTGTCTTCTCTGGTGTACTGCCAGGGACCCTGGGTAGTACACCCTGGGTTTGGTCACCCAGTACCTGACATTCTTAGCACCTAGCATAATGCCAACACATAGCAGGTACACATAAGTGTTCACTGGATAAATAAATCAATAGAAAAAATAAGCAAACATCCTACAGAATACTTTTGGGAAATACTGATATAATAGAATAATATAGCTAGGTCTTTGTGGCCTTATTAAAAAATCAGCATCTGAATCTTAGAGATAAAGACCAAGGTCAGAGTTAGTTCTGGGAAAAGGCAAGAACGAAGATAGTCGTGGAGAAAAGTATTCCCTCTATTCCTCTTTTTAGCTCTCTACATAACTCTGTTTTAATTCTATATCTTGCACAAATAGAAAAAATAACATTAATGAACAGTTAAAAACAATCTTTCTGGTTAAGGAATGAAGGGAACCAAAGTTTTGCCACCCTGAAGCTGCCTTTTGGAATATAGATTTTAAGCTGTTTATAAAGAAACAAAACACTCTGAAAGAATCTTTGACCCTCCTTCTTCCTGCCTAAGAGATTCAAAGGAAAAGGTCTACTCCAGGAATGGACTTTTAGGATGGCATCTTAGCCTAACTTGAATTAAATATAATAAATAGAAAGGCTTCTGGCAGGGGCCTGTTAGCTAGATGCCACCCGTGTCCCATTGTTCCTGATTGCCTAGCAAGAATGTGTTCTGTGCTTCCTAAACTATCTATAAATCACCCATCTCACCTCGGAAATCTAAGACCCCGTTACCCACCTTTCTCTCCTTTGTCCAAAATGTCATATATACCCAACATTGCCTCACTGTCTTTGGGAATTTTCATGCATATGTGAATTCCCCGTGCATATATATTACAATTTGACTTTCTCCTGTGAATCTGGCTGTTAATTTGATTATTAGCTCAGCTAGAAGAATTTAGAATGTGGGAGGAAAAGCATTAATTTTTTACAGCTCCCACAGGTATATCCTTCTTTCTGATGGAGAAGGGGAACCTGTTGATATGGAAGTTAACCATTCAGAAGCATTATCATCAGCAATGCTTTTTTTGCTAGTCAGTTTGTTTCAATAAATACCAAAGGAAGACTTATTCTAAAACAGGAATAATATGTTGGACAGTCATCCAACATCCAAAAATATTAACTATTTTTAAACATTTACTTTAAGACAAAAATTAAACTAAACAGATATTCTCACTTCAGTTATAACAATCATTCCTATGAATCTCTCCATAATATACAACCAAATAAGATGAAAGCTAGTGCTGGGAAAAAGAAGGAATGGGATTGGAAGATGGAGAAGGGCAGGAGAACTGGGAGTTTTCATTATTGAAAAGCGAAGAGAACCAAGATTTTGCCCCCCTGAAGCTGCTTTTTGAGATATTGACTTTAAGCTTTTTATTAAGAAATAAGCCTCAGAAAGAAACTTTGGCCCTCTCCCCTTTTCTTGCCCAAGAGATTAATGCAGAGAAATCTGCTTCAGGAAGGAACTCTTAGAATGCTGCCTTGGCCTAATTTGAATTAAGTATGGTAAATAAGAGGACATCAGGCAGGCACCTGTTAGCTAGATACCCACTGTGGCCCGTTGTTTCTGAGTTGCCCAGCAAGAATTTGCCTGCCATGTATCTTCCACTCTTCCTCAAGTACCTATAAATCATCCATTCTCACTTCTGAAATCTAATACATCTTCCCCCACTTTCTCCTTTGTCCAAAAATATCTTACACACCCAAAGTTGCCTCACCTTCTTTGGAATTTTCATGCTTATATGAATTCCCCATGCACATGTATTAAAACTTTGATTTTCTCCTGTTAATCTGTCTTTGTTAATTTGATTATTAGCCCATCTAGAATTTAGAAGGTGAAAGGAAAAGTATTAATTTTTTTCAGCCTCCACAAAAGCTACATACTGACATAAACACACACAGAAGAAAAGAGTCTTTCACCTCTAAGGATAAACATTCGCTTGTACTGTGTGGTTCCAACTTCTAGCCTTTGGGCTTATATCCCTGAATAGCATAGCACTGTTGTCGAGATTGGTTATGCCCAGAATTATAGCCCTTGTGTCTCTGCTATTTGATATTATAAATAACCACACACTCCATCCATGGTATTTGGTAGTTACAAAACACCTCTAGGAGAAAATGTACTTGCAAATATAGTTATCTAAAAGTTGCAAGTCTTTTCTTTAGAAATGGCAATGCCACCTATCATTGTATCCAGAGCCCAGGAGTACAACATGGGAAAAGAGAAGATTCCAAGAGTCTCTGAGGTAGGCCTCCTGTGTTGTACAGAACATTTCCTTCTAGGACAGAAGCCACCTTGACCCTTCTTCCAGGACAGCATCAAAATACATTACTTGGCAAGATAGCAATCATAGTGCAGTCATGCCAATCCTCCTGTATCAGTTAAGCTACTTTTGAGTGGAAGCAACAAAAACCCAACTCCAATTGGCTTAAACAATCAAGGTAATTTATCAGCATATGTATTTGAAAAGTCCAGAAGTAGAGAAAGCTTTTAAGTATAGTCCATTAAGATCTCTACCACTTTTTCTCCGTGTTTTCTGGATTCTGCCTTTCTTAACGTGTTGACTCTGTCCTCAGACTGGCTTCCCCTTTAGTTGCTAAAAGCAGCAACATTAGTTTCTTGCTGCGCCATCCCTATCCAAGGAGAGAGACCCTTAATTCACTCAGTCATTAACCTGAAGCGCTAGACTTGTTCCAGTTGGATAACCCAGAACTGATCATGATGGCAAAGGAGATGAGATTAGAACCATTCTAAATATAGGCAAGCGTCAATCTATCCCACCTACAGTGCACTGCCACAACTGAATGCAGGAGGAAGGTGTGATGTAGTGGAGGCCCCATTATGACCATATCCAGCCTCTGCATTAATTTTCTTGATTCCTGTAACTTAGAACCACAAACAAACTGAGAAATAGACTCAACATAGTGTTTTTTACCCATTCTTTCTCTCTCCCTTTCCCCTTTCTCTGCTTCCTCTCGCGCTCTCGTTCTCCCTGCCATTTTTACCTCCTGCTTTGCTAAAACTGATTGGCAGTGAAAACAAGGTAAAGACGATCAGGAAAGATAAGACAGGGAACATACAACATGCCTTTCATTTTAGAAGGAGTCTGGAAAAGACTTAGTGATTCAATCTGCAGTTACCCAAGGTCTGCTGCTGTAGCCAGATCGAGTGTTCTAGATAAGTAGATGTACACGGTGATCAAGAAAAATCTTATTTGAAGAAATTTTAGAAGAAAAAGAAAAATAGGTTGATTACCCAGCAGTACTATACAAGTCTGGACAATTTCTTCAAACCAACTGCAGTTGGCCCTCCATATCCATGACTTTCACATCTTTGGCTTCAACTAACTGCTAATTGAAAATATTCACACACAAAAACCTAGAAAGATCCAAAAAACAAAATTTGAATTTGCCACGTGCCACTGAATCCAGTTATATATAACTGATATATAAGCATACCCTGCTGTAGTTATATGCAAATATAGGTTATATGTAAATACTATACCATTTTATACAAGAGACTTGAGCTTCTGAGGAGTTTAGAACCCCCTGCTTTAGTCCCGAACTCTTAGTAACAAAGTAAAGAAATAAAAATATGGCAAATATTGTGCATAATAATTATTCACAATAGCCGGGGGGAAAAATTGAAAACAATTTAACTATCCATCAGTAGGTAAAGTGTTATGTAGATTATGGTACATCCATTCAATGAAACTTTAGGCAGCAATATTAAATAATAGTTCGGACAGCTCCGTAATATCACAAAATAATGTTTATGATTTACTTCTAAGTGAAAAAAATGAATTTAAAAAATAATTATGTAAAATATATGTGTAAAAAGAGGCTGGAAAGAAATATATCAAATGATACTTGAATTTTACTGAAATGGGATTGTTTTCTCCTCTCAACTTAGTTTGTAATACTGTTACATTAATTTTATAACTGAAAAAATTGGAATGCATTGTTATTTGGAAGTTTATCTCTGTGCTGATAAAACAACAATTACAATTCGGTGGTCTGTCCTCTGTCCCAATGGCACTCATCATTCATTCAACAGATAATTATTGAGCACCTATTATATACTGGGCACTAGGGATATATCAGTGAGGTAAATGACTAGGTCCCTACCCCTACCCTTACAGACCAGTGAAGACAGACAATAAGCAAATAATTTATCACAAATCAGGAAAACATGGTATAAAGGTAACCAACACAATATTGTAATAGAAGGTGAAACCTACTTTAAAAGGGAATCAGAGAAAATTTTGAGGAGGTGGTATTTAAGTCGAGATGTGGATAAGATGGTGCCAAAAACTGCAGGTGCCAGGGCAGAGCAATTCAGGCAAAAGACCTAAGGTAAGAGTTCGGTAAGACTCTTTCTGGAGACAGAAAGGAGGCCATGTGGCTGAAGCACAGATGCAAGAGAAGAAGGGTTAAAATGAGGTTGGAGAGGTAAGCAGAGACCAGATCGTGCAAAACCTTAATAAAAATTTTGTATTTTAGCCTAAGTGCACTGTGAAACCATTGAAGAGTTATATGCAGAAGAAACATTATTCAGTTTGCATTTTAATAAGATCACTCAGGCTACATTATGAAGAATGATTTGGTAGTGAGTAGAGGACAAGATAAGAAGCAGAGAGACCAGTCGAAAGGTCTTTGCAGAAGACAGAGAACTGAGATAGGGTGGTTGCAATGGAGATGAGTTAGTCTGAAAGGCTTCAGGGTATGTTTTCAAGATAGACCTGAAGATATGGTGGGGTGAGTGGAGAGTGAATAAAGGATGATGCCCAGATTACTGGTTTGAGCAATTGGGTTTATGGTAGTGGCAATTAACAGAGATGGAAAAAATGAGGAAGAAATTGATGCGAGGGATTAAATTAAGAATTTAGTTAAATTTAAATAACACTGAACTGCAATATATCATCTGCTTATATAATCCTCTCCAGGAAGACCTTTAAGGCTGAAGAATATGTTTTCCACCTTTGAAGTCTCAATATTCTGAACAATGCGACTTGTTACAGACTAGGCATTTAGTGAATGTTTGTTAAATGAGTGTCACAGCTTTCAGTGTAATAAGATTCTAGTTATTGTGAAAAGCCTGATTTTAGACAGTTTTTCTTACTAAGGCAGACAAGGAACAATTCATTAGCCGTTAATTAAGCTTTAACTTTAAAATATGAGATTCTTATTTTTAATTCTTTTAGTTTACTGTAGTTAAAGTAAAATGAAAGTTAAAATCTTTAATGTGTGTGTTTAAATTCTTGGGCCTGCTTCTGACCTTCCTCAAGTGATTTTACCTCCCAGTGTTTCAGTTTCTCCATTTGCAAAAGGGAGACAATGGTAGTTGCCTTATCTCACAAGGATGTCATGAAAATAAGTCAGATAAATTGCTTTGCCCTCCTTGGAGAGGGGCTCTAGAAAGTCAGCATTATTAGATATGATGATGAATACCCACAACTTCAAAGATACTTTTTTAATTGCCCCCCAAGTCTTTGAACATGTTAAGCCTATAAATAGCACTGTGTTAGGTGTTTATACATTTCTGGTGAGCTTTCACAAAGCATTAAATGGTCTTTGAACAAATGTATTTCTCATTCTTTGATAATTACTCTTCCTTGTTTGTACACTTGAAAGATGATTATCATCTGGCATATGAGGTCAAGTTGAACTCCTTGGTGCCATTACAGTTCAGTTGCAGCTTTAATTGAGTTTTTCTTCCAAAGTTGAAAATAAGTCACTTGGTTCACTTTAGTAAGCTACTTCCATTCTTAAAAAAAAAAAAAAAAAAGGATTGCGAGTGAAGCTAACTATTTTCTGCAAATGATATGGACAAAATATGGGCCACATACTAAACTGACAAGCACAGGGGAGACTAGTATGATGGGCTCTACAAACTCAGAGACTGAAATTAACCACACAGGATAGTCTGAACCTAAAGATTCCTAACTAAAAGTAGGTCATGGTGGGAAGTCACATCCTGGGCCTGTAGCTTTCTTGACTAAGGTCAATCTTTACCTCATGTAAGCCTGTCTATTGTCTTTTTGCATCTAAGATAACATACCCATGGAATATTAGAGCAATTCCTTTTTTCCAGACCCCTCTGCACCAGAGTACAAGAATACAGAACCCCTCATGGTTATCTTGTCCCCCACATACCATCTTTATGTGCTGTAAATGTTAATTATTAACTCTCCTGTACCCACCAATGTAAAAAAAAGTATGTGTCCTTCCATTTTACTTTTTATCCAATCCCAGAGATTTCCTGCTTTGCTTTCTCTCGCCCCCTTAATCTACCACCAATAAATTTCATGTAACCCTCATATCTCCTCCTTTGATTCTAATGTATAAAATAAGCTGCAAAACTGTCATGCTGTGGAATATTTTCTTAATCCGTTGAGATTTTGCTTCCCAACAATTGTCATCATTTTGGTTCAAATAAACCCAGTAAAGTTCTCTATAGATTTGGATATTTCTTACATCAATAATATGTATAAATGTGTTTCATTTTAGCTATAATATTCTCATTCAAGAATTGATATAAAAAGTCAATATTTTAATTTCTTCATTGATGATTTTCTTCTAAAATTGCTTTTAATAGCTATAATTATGCATTTTAACATTTCTAATATAGACCACCCTGACACACACATAAATATTACCAAAGCAAAAACCTACAGCCCTCAAGACAAAATACAAAATAATAAACACCTAGAATAACATGTCTCAGTACAGATGTCCACCAAGTTCATAATTAATGTTATAGAAAAAACTTATAAACCATTAGCATTTCCATCCTGTTCCATGCACCCCTCACCTATAGACTCAACACAAATCAAAACTTCCTGCTAGAGTAGTCACAATACTCCCATCAGAGTAATGTAAAAGCATTCCTTACAGAGTAAGAGAATAAGACCTACCTCTTCTCTCTTTAATAACACCCTTCCAGGTAAGTCTTAGTATATCCAATTGACGGATGTGAAATCTGAAGTTGGGTGACTTAACACGAGTCCCCAGGTAAGTCAGAACACAGGCTAAGAGTGCTTTCTCACAAGGATACCCTCATTCCCATTTCTCTCTATTTTCTTTTTCTCTCAAGGAAGAAATGAGAATTGAGGCAACACAAATAAAGATACTGCACACTTTGATGACTTTCTAGGAGGGGAGATCTAAAGTAGGATAGAGGAAGGATATGGGGGAAGTGGCCTCAGTTCTCCCAAGTAATGGTGGAAGACTCCTCACAGGCCTATCAGGATCTGACAGAATGGGCACTGAAAGACAGGCCTAACCCTCATGCAGAACCACTGGAATAAATTTCCTAGGCTCTATATGAGGGGAAGGAGTAACACTACTATTTCAGAATATCATTAAAATTTAATTTTGAAATTTGTGTCTTTAGTGGTATTTCTAGGGGCCTATATGCCAACAGAATAGCCTCTTCTCAAATACAATTATCTTGGGTAGCCCTTGAACTGGCAGGATGACCTAAACTCCTACGCTGCTAAGTAAAGCATTCCTGACTTCTGGTATCATTGAATTTGCTTAGGCCAAAGGTCATAAATTAGTAGCCTATAATGGGACAGATTTTATCTCAAAAATGTTTTTGATTGGCCCATTGCAACGACTTCTGACACCAACAACCCAAGTTAGATCAAACTTCACAGGTTGAGGGCACAGTCCTCCACAAGATTGCCCTCACTTCAGACACTGGCCACAATAAGTTCAGGAGTCCCCAGGCCATCCTTGCTTCTGACCAGCTGGCTACAAATTCAGAGGTTCTCACTACCTGCTCAGGTTTGAAAATTTACTATGATTCATAGAACTCAGGAGTAATACTGATGATTACAGTTTTATTATCACAAAAGGATTCACATCAGAGCCAGCCAGAGGGAAAGATGCATAGGGTGAGCTCTGGGAAGGTCCCATATGTGAAGCTTCCATTGTTCTCTCCTGTGTCAGGGATACCTTATCCAACCAACACACTGATATGTGACAATACAGATTATTGTCAACCAGCTCATCCAAGCTTCAATGAATCCAGAGTTTTTATTGGGGCTTCATTTCATTGACATGATCGATTGAATCATTCATTGAATCACGTAACTGTCTTTGGCCTCCCTCCCCTCCCAGTGGGTCAGGTGATAATTTCATGTTTGGTCTTTCTGGTGTGACCAGCCTCATCATGAGTCATCTCATAAACTATTAGGTGTAGTTTGAGGGGCCCACCATGAATAAGAACGATACCCCTATCACTTGGGAAATTCCAAGGGTATCAAAGCTGCTTCTCAGGACTCAGGAACAAAGGCCAGCCAAATTCTTTATTTTACACTCATGCAATATTTAAATTTTATTCAAATTAGCTACCAACATTTAAAAATCAGCATTCACATAAAAATCTAAATGTTTTTGTCCTCCCCTGAAGCATTGGCCATTTTAGACCTCTATTCCCACAAGGCTGCTTCCCCCATTCTCCCCACCACCTCCATAGTCTCTATTTCCTTATTCTTGGCACGATTCACCCCTTTGTTTCCCTCATGTCCACTGCAGACATTTAAATTTGCAAACCCGGCCTAATCCTTGGGTATTTTTTGCTGTTTTTAATTCTATCACACATAATGACCTTAAAAGAATAAATGGGAGAAAAAATGACAATTACCTTTTGTCATTGTCATTCTCATCTTAGTTTAAACTACTCTTCCTCTACACTGTCTGAATGGGTGCATGTGTGCACATATGTATGCCCACGTTATCTATTTGTCTCTTAAGTTTTGAGCCAGGCTAAAACAAATTTTTTGACTGCAGAACCAGGACAAGCTGAATTAAAACTCCCTTCATCTTCAGAGTCAAGAACTACAGCCAACTCAGCACTTTAGAAGTCTCTCACTCTAAAGACAAAACAAAACCTACATTTCTCAATATTTTTAATGCTATAGCCTCCTTCCTGAGCATAAAATTCTCACATCTTCCTTTATTTGAAATTCACCATAAATAATGCAAAATAAGTAAATGGGACAAATATTGTTATTTTCAAACTTCATATACTCCTTCTCCCATTATAGTTCCTTGCAAATCACTTGTTTAAATAATATGAAAGGTATGAAAGAAGCCCCAAGTACTTCAGGGACCATGGGGACACTTATAGACTCTCAGGTACAGGTGCCACATAGATCTTGAAGTACAGTAGATCTTCAGAATTCATGGATTTCATATTTGTGAATTCACCTACTAAAATTTATTTGTAACCTCAAAATCAATACCTGCAATGTTTTCATAGTCATTTATGGACATGTGCAGAGCAGTGAAAATTTTGAGTCACCTGATACGAAGGTTCTCAGCTAAGGTCAAACAAGGTAACACTCTACTTTCTTGTTCAAAAAGAACACTGTAAATAAGTGGCCTTTTTGTCATCTATTTAATGACCTTTTTTTGTGTATATACTTTTGTGGTTTTTGTTGATGATTTTGCTGTTTAAAATGACCTCCAAGCATAGTGCTGAAGTGATGTCTGGTGCAAGAAGGCTGTGATATGCATTATAGAGAAAATACTGTTAGATAAGCTTTGTACAGGCATGAGTCATAGTGCTGTTGGACAAGAGTTCGATGCTAATGAATCAATAATATATATTAAGTAAGGTGTCTTTAGACAGGAACACAAATAAAACAAGATTATGCATTGATCAGCTGATGAAAATTTTGTGACCAGAGGCTCACAGGAACCTAATTCTATATTTCCCCTAGGAGAAATGGTTCAGTATTCACTAATTCAGTGTTTATTGTGACTTTATAGAACATAACTACCACAAATAACAAGGATCAACTGTCCTCGTAAAATAGTGAAACACAAATTGGCCTTTCCAGCACAAGAGCACCTCAAAGAAGGAGGAAGAAGGGATGGGTGGGGGATTGAAACTCAGCTCACAGGCAAGTAACCATTAAGGATGTTATTTCATTTTAAACCAGAAAATAATAGTGTTGTTAGTCATCTTTCAAACCAAAACAGCATTAAGGTGCCAAACAGTAAACAGAACAATGGACTTGAAGTTAGGAGGCCTTGTTGCTGGTCCCAACTCTGCTAATTAACATAGCCAAGTCATTTAACCCAAGTATCAGTGTCATCTATTAGAGGGATTTAAATCTCGTGGCAATAAGTCACACTTGCCATAATTCTTTATTTGCAAAAGGTTTTTGTGTAAATTCTCATTGAGTGACCTTGATGAGTCCTTACTCCAAAATTATATAATGGGAATAATTTTGCCAAAACCTCGAATTGTTTATAACACTAAGAATTTTCCTGTCGTGTTTATAAGACAGTGGGAAAATTTCAAATATAAGAACTAGACAACAGCTGTGGGCTTATTTTTAAATAACATTTATTTAGTCACTATTTTTTTTCAAAATGGGTACGAGAAAAGTATTCCAAGTAGATGGCCATCCTTTGCCTCCGGCCTGACCACAAACTCTGTAAATGTGAAGAAGCAAAAGAACCACTAGATGGAGCAGGAACAAAAGACATCTATTTGTAGTTCAGAGAACAATGGTAGTCTTCAAAAGAACTCAAAAGATCACCTTCTGAGTAAAAAAAAAAAAAAAAAAAGGAAGCTTAGTGAAGCTAGCGGAATTACATGAAGAACTTTAAAATCAGAACTAGAACTTCAGTTATTTACTCTGTGTTCTTTCCACGAAGCCATGCTGACTGGGGAAAATTCGTTTACCTTAGTGAGAACATTACCAGCAATATTCAGGCTGGGTATTAGCCCAGTAATTTGCCTTTATAATGCAAGCCCCTGGTTTACTCTCAACTGCCCCCAGAATAACTGCCTTAAGGACGTGAAGGTACTGATTTGGGATTAATCTATACATAGGCCTAGAGTTACGTTTGGGAGAAGAGCAGACAGAACGGCCTGTGGGTTGTATTGAGTGGGCCATCAGCTCAATTTCTTTTCTGAAAAGAAACCAGACCCAATTCTTTGGGGGATGGGGTTTGGGTATATATTTCCTTGCAAACTTGTCACACACACACACACACACACACGCACGCGCACAGGGATTAATCTATACATAGGCCTAGAGTTACGTTTGGGAGAAGAGCAGACAGAACGGCCTGTGGGTTGTATTGAGTGGGCCATCAGCTCAATTTCTTTTCTGAAAAGAAACCAGACCCAATTCTTTGGGGGATGGGGTTTGGGTATATATTTCCTTGCAAACTTGTCACACACACACACACACACACACGCACGCGCACATCCACCACTAGTATTTCCTTGCAAACTTGTCTCACACACACACACACACACACACACACACACACATCCACGACTGCTCTTCCACATCCGATTGAGACTGGTCAAGATCTACTTGGGGAGAGGCAAAAACCTCAACAGAATCTCCAGGGCAGGAAATACACTCATAGTGATAAAGGGCAACAAAACCAGAGAAGATTCGGACAAAAGCCACACACAGGACCCGCTGGCTGGCTACTCGGCCCTCGGCCCACTGCCCATTCATTTGGGCAGGTGCCTTCACGTGTCCTTCGGCCATGTGCACGCACCCGGCTCCAATATGCAGCTTTGGAGGTCCACAGGCCAATCACTGACGTTGAAGGGAGACAGACGCAGAAAACTGGAACCTCCCTTCCAGTGGTAATGCAGACTGAGCCTTCCACTCCCCACCTCCCCGCAGCTCCACAGCAAGCTGTGTATGTCCGAGCCCAGTCCCGGATGCAAGTCCCACAGCTCAGGGAAGTGCACCGCGCGCGGGAACCCGCTCCGTTTCTCTCCCTGTGGCCACAGCCTCGCCCTTGGCCCCCAAGGAACCCGCGGCTGACAGAGCCCAACTCTTCGCGGCGGCATTGGGCACCTCCGGAGAAGTCCCGGGCCGACCGCGGCCTCTAGGCGGGGTGCGGGGGCCGGGCGGGCAAATTCCACAGGTTCCTGGGAAGGGTGACTTGGCCAGTCGCTGACATTTTTTGTTTGTTCTAGATCGGACGGTGGACGGCGGTAGGCCGAGGCTTTTCCGCGCGCTGAAAGCCAGCGAGAAAAACAGCGAGCGGGGAGCAAAAGCACGGCGCCTACGCCATTCTCAAATAGGGTTAGAAAGAAACAGACCGTCACTCAACCCAGACCCATCCTCCGCAACCGGGCGCGCACCGGCCGCATCTCCTTATAAAGGAGCGGGCGCTGCCCGCGCGGATTGGCCGAGTCTTGCTTTACCCGACTCTCGCGAGATCCGACCTTTTTTTTTAAGTTCTATTTCCGGCAATGAGGTCAGTCGCCACCCTTACCCCACATTCCTTTAGAAGGAGCTTTGGGTCTTGTCTTCTGGAGTACTTTAAAGGTGAAAACAGATTTGTGCTCCAGAATCCCGTTTTCCATTTGCTAGAGCGCAGGCGCGGTGCTCTTGACTACATTTGAAAAAATGGAGTTCACAGAGAAACTTTTAAGGCCGGGGACGCGGAACAGTGATTAGCAACTCTGATAGTCGTTATTTGTTAGAGAACTTTACGAAAATAGGTTTTCCAGGCAGAACTGACTTAAAATAAAAAAAGGAACAACTTACCATAAATAGCTTTCTTTTTTAAGATAATGGCTGGTATAATGATATTTTACATATAACTGGCTGATCTTAATTGTTGAATTCATGTTCATTTGGGCGAACTCCATGGAGTTGCTACTGGCGCCTCAATCTAAGAGAAAAGTGAATTATTGGGGTTGAGGGGCCGGGGGGAGGTGTTCAGATGATTGTAAGGGCAGGGAAAATATAAATGGAATTTTCACATTTTATTCCCTATCCCTACAATCACCTGAGAAGGATCATCTATGACCTCGTGTTAGAGGCTGGAGTCTGTACAGAATATTCCAGGCTGTTGTTGGGTTATCTACCTGTGAGACCAGGGTTAGGATTGTGTGCCCACCTAATCTAGCAAACTACTTTGGGATCACTTTAAACTTAAATCTGTTAACCTGTTTAAATCTCAGTTGGTAAAATGGGAATAATACTTGTCCATCTTTCTAGGATGTTGAAGTTTAAATTAGATAAATATATGGTTGGCCCTGTGTTCTTTTAAGAAAAAAAACTCTTTAGAACAAGGGTCTCAAGATCTGAGTGGTTTCTTGTTTTTGGAAGGGCGTTCTTATTAAATGATATTCTTGCAATATGTTAAAATGTAACATACTGTTTTGCAAAGGCAGCTGTAAACAGGATGAGCTTGACAAGAACTCAACCATCCAACCTCAGAAAGATACATGTAATTAACCAAATGATGTATATATAAGCAATGGCTAAGCCTCCTTTTAAGGTGACAGAGCCTTTACTTGCTGCAAGTAAATAAAACTACCTTAGGACAACAATGTCCACCTCTTGAATGGAACACTCCAAAAGGTGAACCCCTTGAGTTCTGTAACACTTTAAGAATTATAAAATGATCAGTCTCTCTACAGTGCTTGTGAATCCATTTAGTGCAGCATCAGTTGTTCAAACTGCCCTCAGTTTCTATACCTTATCTAATCTAGGCTTGCTTACAATCACTAAAATGGGACACACATGCCAAGGAATGGAATGAACTTCTTCACAAACACTTGACTCGGGCCAAATGGAGTTACTTACTGCTACCTGTACATGCCCATCCTTTTTACACCTTGGAACCTTTGCCCTAACATTCCTTCTGCCAGGAATGTACTTCTGGTGAATTCACTATATCTAAATACCTACTAGAAGTGCACATGGCATCAGGGAAGGGAACAGAGATGGAAAGGGAAAGTCCTCAATCACTGTCTTCTAAGGACATATCTAGTGAGGAAGAAAGACAAGCAAACTAAACGATCAGGCTGTATAAATTAAATGGTCAATAGAAGTATAAGTAATATGTGCTGGAGGACACAATTTAGATTCCATGGAAGAAGTAGCATCTGAGCTGGATGCATAAATTCTCAAATTCTATAAGCAAAAGAGTGCCTTTAGGGACATCTTATTTGAACCTCACAATGACTGTGAAACAGGGATTAGCAACCCCACTTCATGGTTGAAGAACTCGATCTTGAAGATGTTTAAACAATTTGCTTAAGTCATGCAGCTGGTAGGTGGCAGGGCTTGGACCTAAACCCACATATGCTGTCCCTAAATTCAGAGAGAAGGGCATTCCATTATGTTTAAATTCCAGCTATCCCTCAAGTCCAGCCTCAAAGTCAAATCTACCAGATAGTCTAACTTGAGCCCTCAAGGTATTTTCCCTTCTGTGAACCCCCAGAGGATTTTATACCTCTCTTAGGATGCTAAATCACTTTCTACCTTGTTATTGTAATTAAGGTATGAATTTCACTTCTTATACTAGACTGCTGGCTTCCTTGGGACAGGATCTTTCTCCTGATTTAGCACTCATCACAGTTGTTTACATAGAACAGATACTAAATACTTTGTTATGTCAACACTGCCATCATTCTTTTGGCTACAAAGGTCATTTCAGGCCTTTCTCCTTCATACCTGTCTAAGTAGGCACAAAGTCTTGTCAGTTTTTCATAATTTCTTCTTTTTAATTCCTGTTGCCTATAATCTTGAGTATAAGACTTGACTACTTTATATCTAAACTAGTAACTTTGTCACTGAACACCAAATTTTCAGGGCCTTCCTGGTGCAGTTTATCCTCCAAAATACCACCATATTCATTCATCTTAATTTTCTTATAGCTCCTGCTTTTAAATCTTTAATTGTTCCTCTTTGTCAATAGGACATTTAACACAAACACTTCCATCCTCTGGCCTTAATTGACCTCCCTACTTATTGCTCTTAGTCTACTCCACATGAGCTCTTCATTTTAAGAAAACCATTCTATTGAACATGCATTGAATACACTTAGTTCATTTTCATCTCTAGCCCCTTGTTCATTTCTATTACGCTTTTCTGGATATCTGCCCTTTTCCTGCTCCTCCTACCCATCCTAATGGCACCCCATCCATAATGGCATACCTCTGCTATGAAATGTTTCCTCATAGTAACTTTCTTTCCTTAAATGTCATCAAACTTAAATATGTATCACTCATTTGGCACATTTTATGTTGCACCACAAATTGCTCTCTCTCCAAGGAAAATGTAAGATCTGCAAAGTCAATAATGTTTCCTCTAGCATTTAATTTGGTCCTACTCAATAAACATCTGTCTGACTGATCACCATTATTTTACCCCATTATAGAAATGCAACGGGACATGGACATTACAATAATTGTCCAATAATTGAAACATTTTGTTCTCCCAGAAACATAATATCCAAAGTTTTCTGTCCCACATACTCAAAACATTTTTTTTCTAACCATTTTATCTGTATTCAGAAGCATCTTTGGTGTACTATGTTGGGTCCAACTTCTTTAAATTCTGCAGCAGTGATCCACATGTCCTGAAAGGCAGACAGGGATGCAAGGATAGACCCTCCCATCCACACCGATATTTTCCTTTCTGGGGGAGCTATCACTTGCACAGAGGTATTGGCAGGCACCACCTTTGCTATATCTTTAACTAGCCGCTTTTCTAAACCTGGGAACAAGGTTGATCCCCCAGCAAGGACAATATTTGAGAAAAAGGAATTCCTCAGATCCGTATCACACTTCATTATGCTGCTGAAGCACATCTTATCAATGCCAGGAGTCTCAAGGTTCATGAGAGATGGACTGAAGAGGGCCTCTGGACATTGAAAGAGCTGGTTATGGAGCTTGATTATCTTCCCATCGGGTAGTTGGTAAACTTTCTCTATACTAGCAGGTTTCTTGGCCCTTTCCTCTTCATAGTTCATTGCCACATAACAAGAAGTTTCCTTAATATCGACGACAATTTTTCTGTCTTCAGCACTAAGCAGCATGATGCCATGGTCTTTCAAAAGCCTCATGAGGTAGTTGGTGAGGTCAAGGCCTGCCAGATTTAACTGCTGAACACCATGAGGCAGACAGTAACCTTCAAAGATGGGCACACACTGGGTAACCCCGGCGCCTGAATTCATCACAAAGCCAGTTGTGAAGCCAGCAGCAAAGAGAGCCAGCACACCCTGGATGGACATATAGAAGGCAGGAACGCCCAGCTGCTCAAAAAACACTTCGGTGATCTGTTGTCGGTTCGCCAGTGGGTTCAGTGCTGGCTCTGTAATCAAGACTGGGCCATCACAAGGCTTTAGCTTCAGATTATGGTCATAGATATGTTTCCACGTGATCTCCGTGTCCCCCCAGGAAGTAACAAGACCACGCTCCACTGGGTAGCTGTAGGAAAAGCAATAATATAAATGACAGCTTTAATTTTTACAGTTTCGACCCTTCAAACCAGCTTAATCCTCACATTTATTACCAGTATCCTTTAATGGGAAGTGACTGCCAAAGCCTCTCAAATAAGGTAACTGCCACCAAAAGTTAGCACAGCTCCTTTCCTTTGCAATTTTTGTTACTTTTCACCCCCACTCCTTACATTCCCCACTTCTTTATTTTTATTTTATTCACCTACAGCACCTGGTCTTCCTAGGTGGTCTCCCATCCAAGTACTAACCAGGCCCAACCCTGCTTAGCTTCCGAGATCCAGCGTGTTCAGACCCCCCACTTCTTTAGAAGACCCTTTATGACTTAAAAAAATTGGGAGGGGGGAAATCTTCAATAATAGTATAGTTTTAATATCAATTAATTGAAGAAAATTACCCGTGACAAAGGTACCATAAATTAAGTAACATAGTAATCCTTAAACGTGTATTTTCTGAACGATAACTCTGTATATTTGAATACATTTATAGAGATACAGAGAGCAAGTAATATTCACTCAGATGTTTGGCACCCTCGGAGATTGTGGCCCTGCATTTGCAATAACGCAACTACGCCAGCTGGCTGGGACTTTCTTGGCTTCCTTACCCTTTCTCTCACCCTTGCGCCCCTCATTTGGGCTCTCCCACCTTCCCCTCCACTCGAGTCCTTCCTGTCACAAGTAGGAGGTACCTGATGGACAGCGAGCTTCTTCGGGGCTGTGCTTCGTCGCCCACACACAGCTCCAGCGCGCCTTCCGCGGCGTAGCTCTTGCCTTTGGCCCGGCCGATAATGTGGGGGTAGACAAACTGAGGCTCCCGGGACCCAGCCAGGCCCGCCTTGATCACTCCCGAGCCGTTGTCGATCACCACTGGTAGCTGGTGGTAGCTCATGCCACCCCTGCCTCCGGTCGCCCGGCCGCTCCCGCAGCCGCGAGCCGCGCCAGTAGGGCAGAAAGTGCGCGGCGCAGCCCCTGGCGGTCTTACAAGGCTCCAGTGATGCGCGGGGACTGACGGCTGGAACGCCGCGTCACAAAGGCCCGCGTGTGGCCCCTTGGCCTAAGGCCGGCTGCTGAGGACCGGGGGCGGGACAATGCGGGACCCATAGACTCTCGAGAGGCACAGTGCGCTCTAAAGTCCCGCCATTGAGTCTCACCCGGCCTGGATCACCTCCCGCCCCCTCCCCTGGAATCTCGGAATACCATTATCAGGAAAACCCGACTTGACTCCCCAAAGATACAAACTTGTCCCAAGTGGCTTTCGCTAATACTTAGATGAGCTATAAAAACAAATTTATTTCCCAAAGCCATTGCTTGAATTCTGATGAATAGGTGTATGTCCAGGGGCCTGCAGAAAGCTCCCGACAATGCCCTTCCAACTGGGAAAAGGTGGAGAGATTTGACAGAGGAAAGTTGTCTCAGGAAGGGAGGCACCGTCAGTGCTTTTGAAACCCTCGTTAACTTCTGAAAAAGCGAAGCGGAAAAGAATGCTAGGATTTAAAGTGGGTTTTAAATTTTATGATTGTTGCTATGTACTGGGCAATATTTTGTTGTATTTCTTTTCTGTGGTTACTAAAGAAAATGTACTCAAAACCAAAGTGGAGATTTCACTATTCGTTTATTTTAGCATCTCATCAGATTACCTCCTGGGGTAATATGGAAGCTCATTCTCATTCCCACAAAATTCTTGACTTTTAGACCTAAGGATGTGTCTGCCTCTTTGCAGGAAAAGTGATATTCCTTAAGTCTTATGAAGTTAAGACTTAGAAAAATTTAACTACCTTGCCTGCCAAAAAAGTGCATTTTGGAATGTAATATTTTCAGCCCCTCAATTTTGTGCATCTTGTAGAAGATTTTAAAATAAGTACATAAATTAGAACCTCTGGTTAGTCTACAGAAGCTGGGGAGGAAATTCAAAAGCTATTTACACGTCCCTCCACCAGGGGCTGGAAGAGTCACTTTCTCGCTAACTAAATCACAGCGCTGAGGTTTGGTGCTGCTCGTCCGTAAAGGAGCAGGAACACCGGGGACCGCGAGTGGCCAGCCCTTCCAGGGCCTCTGAAGCCCGGGAACTCGCTTGAGACTCAGCAGCACGATGCGGGTAAAAGATACCTAATCAAACACTTCTTTCTTATTGAAGAAAGTATTCTCAAAGGAAGGACAACTACTGGATGCCTGGTTTCTACAGCAGTACCTAAGGGGCTTTGGGAAAAAGCGCACACAAATTTCAACTTTTGAAATAGTAGTACCGTTCAATTGAACATGTGGTTACTCTCCTTCATCTGGCTTTTTCTTCTCCCCGTTAAAAATTACATTAACGTTAAAAAAAAAAGAAAAGATGTGAATTGCGTATTACAACATATATATCTATGAATCTGTCGAGAGCACTCGACAGCTAGGTTTCCGTAGTGTAGTGGTTATCACGTTCGCCTAACACGCGAAAGGTCCCCGGTTCGAAACCGGGCGGAAACAGGTTGGTTTTGTTTTGTTTTTGTTTTTAATGCCTAGCTCCCCCAAATCCTGAAAAAATTCTGGCTTTTTAAAAGAAAATCTTTATAACGACTTGCAGACCCTTGCGAAATTAAACTTTAAGTTTGGGTGTTATCTACGTAACCTTCAAAATAACTTACAGAACCTTGGGAAATTGAAGTAAGTTTGAGTGTTATTCATCCACCAAATGTTTTTATTGACGACTTGCCATGTGCAAGAAGTGATCGACTTAAATTTTTTTTTTATTTCATACAGAAATAAGTTATAAAAGGAGCAAACAGAATCTGGTTGGGAAAAAATCTCAGGAGAAAAGAAATGAATAAATTCAAGTTGAGACTGTGCTTTAAAAAAAGTAAATTTGGTCCTGACACAACTTTCAACAATAAAAAATGTTGATGTTTTGGTTTTCTGAGATGTGTCCGCGCGCAGTAGGGAAGAATCCACCCTAACATAATATGACTTAACTTATTGTTCCTGAGCCTTTTGTATATTACGCAAACTGGCATCCCTTTCCTTCAACGTACAAAATCTGAATTCGATATAAATAATTGTATTTTTAGCTGACTCTGAACCTTTTCTGGTATAACGCCCACTTTTCTCCAATGTTGCGCATGCCCAGTGTGTCCTACAACTTTGCCGCGCTTTGGTGCATCAGACTTCTGTCACCAGGTAAGGGTATCCTGGAAACTGGGTTATAGTTGGCTGATGCAAACAAAACTCAGAGAGTCCCAAGGGCTTTCGGGCACGTTAACTGAAAAGCATGATCAGTCTCAACTCAAAAATTCCCCACGGCCTAGTGCCCTAGTACACAAAGCAGCTGTTCCCACTCTTGGGGCCCCGAGGAAGGGGAGGATGCTGGGAAAAGACAAGCAACTACAAGCCCCAGCATGCGGTGCACAATTTGGCTCTAGCAAAGAGGCCTCTAGCAAAGAGGTGCAGCTTTTCCCGGCCTCGCCCCAGAATGCGGGCCGAGCGCGAGACGCCGACTGTCGGGCGGCCAGAAAAAAAAGGACACTGTGCGAGCCCTCGGGTCTCGCATCTTTGACGCTCGCTTTTTCAGGGGGGCCCTGGCATGCTGGCAAGCGTAGTCTCTGTGAGCCAGTCGGTTGAGCCCATGCCGGTGTTGGACCTCCACGGTCCTAGAGCTTCCTGTGTTGCCACGGGACGCCCGGAGGCGGATATGACGTCTCTGTGGAGGAAGAGGGGAGAGGCGGAGCGTGGCGTGGTGACGTCCTCCGAAGATGGCGGAGAGAGAGTGAAGAAATTGTGCTCTCTGTTGGGTTGGTATAGGTGAGTTCTGTCTTCACCCCCAGCCCGCTATCCCCGCTCTCTCCAGACCCTGGGCCATTGTGAGGCATGCCCCTCGGAATTCGCTCTCAGGTCGGGGTGAAGGTGTTAACATGGAAAGCCTGGGCGCGGCAGCCCCCGTCGTTGGCCTTGGGCACAACCTCTGTTGTGGGAATTCCGGGCAGTGGGAGCTGGGCGAAGGGCAGGGTGGCGGAAGCCAGGAGAGACCGGCTTTGGTCATCACTTTCTGATGCCACCTCGAGTGGAGAAGTGGGATGTGAGGGGGTGTGGCCTCTTCGGGGCGAGGGATGGAACCTTTGACACCTTTGGCCCCGTTCATTCGCCGCCTCCTGGACACGCGCCTCGCGTTTTGAAGCAACTGCACCGCGGAAGCTAACAGGTTTCGGTGATTTTGGAGCAGTTTTAAAAAGCTCGTACCGTGTCTTATCCCCATCTGTCCTAAAGAATAATTTCTCAATGGCTAATATTTTAACATATGTATGCCTACCGAGCTTGAAAGTCTGAAGGTTCAACTGGTGCAAAGGCGTGAATTCTTGCGGTGCTTTTTTTCAGTTTATGGAACTGCTTTCACTCATCGCAATTTCTTGACGTTCCCAAAAGATTGTCCTAATTGCCCTAAATGAAACAAAGATAGACACTTTTCCCTTCAGAATTTTTAAACATATCCTTTTGATAAAAATTTGGGAGGAGGGGCGATAAAATAAGAACCGACTTTGTTCTTGTTTATGTGATGTCCTGTGTCCTTTCTCCCTTTACCAATTGCTTGGGTGAAAACTTAGAATTGCTGACCTATTTTTGTTTGTTTGTTTTTAGAACAAGGGTAAAATTCCATTCCGATATCAAAATGCAGTATTCGCATCACTGTGAGCACCTTTTAGAGAGACTGAACAAACAACGGGAAGCAGGTTTTCTCTGTGACTGCACCATAGTGATTGGTGAATTCCAGTTTAAAGCTCATAGGAATGTGCTTGCTTCGTTTAGTGAGTATTTTGGTGCGATCTACAGAAGCACTTCTGAGAACAATGTCTTTCTTGATCAGAGTCAGGTGAAGGCTGATGGATTTAAGAAACTGTTGGAGTTTATATACACAGGAACTTTAAATCTTGACAGGTAAAGTACTTATTTTATTTACACTTATAAAAAGCTAATCAGTAGTCTTTGGAGCAAGAGTAGACTTACATTTTTTGCATTCAGCCCCTTTTGAACTTGGAGTCTTGAAGTGCACAATATTGTTTTCTGGGTTTTTTTTGTTTGTTTAAAGAAATCAGTATCACTGATTTGGGATAAGCAGACTACATTTTTAAGTATAAAAAGCACAGATTATATTAAAGCCTTCTTTCTGACACATTTGATTTACCTACTGAAACAAAGCCTGTGATTTCAGTTATGTAACAATGAATTTTAAGTGAATTTCCGTTTCCCCTTGCTTTTTGGTCTTTATGTTCCTCTGGTCTTCTCTGTCTCTCACTTTCTACCCACTTTTTAAGGTGTTTGGGGTGAGAGAGTGTTCATGGAAAAAGAAGAACCTCTGTGTTCATTTAATAGTGCTCCCATTTCCAACTGTAAGTAGAAATGTTCAGGACTTCTTCCTGATTATGATTCAGGAAAATAATGTCATTGGAGTGTAAATGGCAATGACTCCTGATATCTCTGTAAAGATATCAATATTAATGCTTAAGTCAGCTCCAAGGTGCTAGAATGTTTTTTCTCAGATGCTTACTGCTGTCACTGCATGAATAAGAAATAGATTGTGAGGAATTTGATAATGCAGGCACTGTGTCTCATACATAATGAACTATATAAGTGAGTTAATACCAATGCATTTATTGTTTTTTGGGGAAAAGGTGGAGCACATAAAAGGAAAGCGAATCCAGTCAAATTACTCTTATTTTCTTTCATCTCTTATGAAAGCGTGAATATGAATAGATTATAATCTTCTGACATAGAAAGATTATGGGCTTTAGAATTAAATCTTGTCTCTGTGTCTCTTTGAACGAAATGCAGCCTCTCTGGGCCTCACTTTCCGCATCTGAAAAAATGAGACAGTAATAACTCCTTTTGTGTTAGTGTGAAGATTAGAATTTTCTCAAAGGCCCATTTCCCAATGAACATTAGTTTCCTTTTTTTCCTCTACTGTCCTCCCCATTAATTCCACATTTCTTGGAAAAAAGTTAGAAAAAAACATAAAGGGAACATTTGAAATTCTGCTACCCACTGATAACCATTATTAACATTTTGATAAGTAAGTATTCTTTCATTCTTTTCCAGATTGTTTCTATAGATACATGCACATGACATTAAGCAGCATCCTTCCCTTTTGTTTTACATTGCAGCTTGTCATGGAAATATACTTCAAAAAGCTAGAATCATGACATTCCTTAATACTTTTGAAAAGAAAACATGCAGTTTTAGAATTATTTTTTAAATGGTGTAATGAAATCTTTAAATCAGTTGATTAAAAAGGAACATTAAAAAGGAACAGAGCAGTGTTATAGATTAATCTCACATGATAAATTATTGACATTTATTGAATAGTTCTTCTGATTAAAAATTCAGAATATTTAATATAAAAGCCACAAAACCAGTGAATTTTGGTTGCTCTTCAATTTAATGTTTTCCCTTTCTCAATTATCTTTGTTGGGAAAACCTTGAGTTGATCTGAACACACTGAAGAGCATCTTTGAGCTTTCATGCAAAGAACCAATGTGAAGAAGAGCCAGATGTTTTGCTCAGTCTTTTTTGAACATATCTTTCCTGGGAGCCAATTGTTTGAGTCCAGCGGCAAATGTAAGAGAAGACTTACACCAAAATAGAAAGTCTGTGTAATTTAGTGATTACAGAGACAGAATAATAGAGAATTAAGTGGACTTTTAGTCCCAACACTATGATCTTGGAAAAGTTACTTAATTTCTTTGGACCTCTGATTTTTCATTTGTATATAAAATGGGGATTATATTAGATATTATAGGCATGTCCTAAGCATTAATTGAACTACTCATAAAGCATCTAGCCATATACCTGCCGTTTGTAATTAAATGACTTTCAATGACTTTAAAAGGTGAAATCAAGTTTTCAGGCACTGTAACTTCATGCTTGTAAACAAATGCAGATCAGTTATTGGCAAACATGCTGATTGGTTTTCTTAACTGTAACTCAGATAATAGGCTATGAAACAGATAAATAATTTATGTGAATTACTGTTTTAGTACTGAACAATTAGTGTGTGACTCTGCTAGTTTATATTGGTCTTAAAGACTCCTTGAGTCTATGGCCATGCCACCCTGAACGTGCCCAGTTTTGTCTCATCTCGGAAGCTAAGCAGGGCTGGGCCTGGTTAGTACTTGGATGGGAGACCACCTAGGAATGCCAGGTGCCATAGGCATTTAAAAAAAAAAAAAAGACTTCTCGACCTTGTTATCTGATGGTCCATTTTATGGAGCACTAAGCACAATTATAATTTGAGACCTAAGTATAAAAAGTGATAATTTGGCTCTCATTCTAGTGGTCTCATTTATTGTGATTTAATAATAGATTACATAGCAAAAGCAATAAAAATGCTTAAGAAAAAACAATGTTTTTAGAGAACTACAGTTCTGTATACATTGAAAAAACATTTTATATAAAAGATGAATAAGATTATACCTTGGATGTTTATGCTATATCTTCGCAAATAGAGAATTAACTTGATTACATTCATTATGTATATATTCCAAAATTATAGCCAAGAGCCATAAGAAAATAATATCTTAAGTAATTTTTTCTTTAATCTAGGGGAACAGATTATGTTCCAAAAGTTTATTTGTAATATGTTTAGGAACTTAGGACAGTTTTTCTCAGAGAATAAAATGTTCCTTAAACTGATCATTAGGTTTCCAAACTAGCCTATAAATCTAATCTATAATCAGCTGAAAAATGATTATGTATAATGAAAGACAAATTTCTAAAAGCCATTGTAATGCTAAATTTAAAAAGAGGAAACATACAGGTGGTACTTGAGGCAAAGCAGTTTAATTAGATGATAAGAAAATGGGTAGTTATGTAGGTACTGTAGTACATATACTTTCAATGACCTGAGAGGTTCATGACACTAGTTATTTTTAATTTCATGTCAAGATTTTACTCTTTTTTAAATTTATATTACATTTATATTAGCTATGAGTAAAACCCTTCTCTGGTTCATATAGATTATAAATAGGGAAAAGATTTTTTTTGCCTAGAGAATCAAATAATAATTGGGGAAAATGGTAAGTAGGAAGGTTACTTGAGGGAGGTGTATGTGTGTGTCCTCAAATAATTAAAAGGGTCATATTTTTAGTGTTAACTACCACTCAACTCTGATTTTACAGCTGGGATAAATGAAGTACCCAAAGGTACTAACTTACCCCTTATTAATTCAGCTAGTAATGTCAGAGCCAGTGCTAGATGTAATCAAACATCTTTTCATTACACTGTAAACTTTTGGAGGACCGGGACTGTTTGATATTTCTTAATATCCCTCTTAGTACCACATATAGTAAATGCTCAGTAAATATTGTCTGGAATGTTGAACAAGGTGACAAGTTTTTCTATATAATCCTAATATGATAAACTCTCCAACTTGGGTTGATATCACACTCACAAAAAAGTGGGACAGTTGCAAGAGAGAGCTTAACACATTCTAAAACCTTGTTACTCCGAGTGTGGTGATGGACCAGCAATATTGGCATCACCAAGGAGTGTGTTAGAAATGCAGACACCGAGGCCCCACCACAGACCTACTGAATCTACATTTAACAAGATCCCTTGATGATTCACATGCATAGGAAGGTTTGAGAAGCACCGTTTAAGTTCCTCGTAGAGGGAGATAATAGGAAACAATTTTTTTAGATTCTTGTTGCCAGTCCAGAAAAGCTGATTGCTATGTTATCTGAAGAGGCCTCAGGATGAATAAGAGGAGGCAATAAGTTGCCAACAGGTACTTTGTGTTCCAGCTGTTTTTTAAAACAATTTTTTTTTTTGATAAAATTAGATACTATTTTTTTATATTAGTTTCGGGTATACAATACATTGTTTATACATTTATGTAGTTTATGACATAATCCCCCCAAGAACTCTTATCAAACCCATCTTGCTTTACATATAGCCATTACAGTACTATTGATTGTATTCCCTATGCTGTATTCTTTGTCCCCTAAAACAGGTTGAAGTTTTAACATTTCATTTTTCTGTACTGTGTAGGTAACTGTCCAGTAATTTTCATATTTTTAAGTTCTGTAAAACTAGACGTATTTGCCTAAACATTACTCTGAGTGAATAATTTCTTAGTTATGCTTTTTTCATCATTCTCCTTCATTAGATCTTTAAAAGACATTGAAATAAATTTGCAGCTCTGTTTCAGAAAGTTTTTCTTTGATCAGAATATTGTCATTTAGCCTTGTTTTCTTACAGTTGGAATGTTAAAGAAATTCATCAGGCTGCTGACTATCTCAAAGTGGAAGAGGTGGTCACTAAATGTAAAATAAAGATGGAAGATTTTGCTTTTATTGCTAATCCCTCCTCTACAGAGATATCTAGTATTACTGGAAACATTGAGTTGAATCAACAGACTTGTCTTCTTACTCTACGAGATTATAACAGTCGGGAGAAATCTGAAGTGTCTACAGATTTAGTTCAGGCAAATCCTAAACAAGGGGCTTTAGTAAAGAAGTCGTCTCAAGCTAAAAAAAAGAAGAAGGCCTTCAACTCCCAGAAAACAGGGCAGAATAAAACAGTGCAATATCCCAGTGACATTTTAGAGAATGCATCTGTTGAATTATTCCTCGATGCAAATAAGTTATCTACACCTGTAATAGACCAGGTTGCACAAAGAAATGATAATTCAGAACTTGAGTTGACATCAGTTGTGGAAAATACTTTTCCAGCACAAGATATTGTGCAAACTGTTACAGTGAAACGGAAACGTGGAAAATCACAGCCAAACTGTGCTCTGAAAGAACACTCTATGTCTAATATAGCCAGTGTCAAGAACTCTTACGAGCTAGAAAGCTCTGGGGAAGAGCTGGATCAGAGGTATTCCAAGGCCAAGCCAATGTGTAACACATGTGGAAAAGTGTTTTCAGAAGCCAGCAGCTTGAGAAGGCACATGAGAATACATAAAGGAGTCAAACCTTATGTTTGCCACTTGTGTGGAAAAGCATTTACCCAGTGTAACCAGCTGAAAACACATGTAAGAACTCATACAGGTAAGACTTGTTTGTGGGAGAAAGAAGTTTTATGCTGTGACTGAAATACTTTATGGAGAACATTAATAAACAGTACTGACTATTTGTGACCAAAATTTGACATAGAAAGTATATAAAAATTTATAAAAATATTTAGCATGTTAGACTATTGAAAATTTCTTTGTAACTGTGACCAAGTATTTAATGGCTATCTGTTTTATTGTAACTGATACTCTGAAGTCCTAATACTGAGCTCTTTATATCATTTTCCCTCATAGTGCAAATAAGCATAAATTTGGTTTCCAGTTAAGTATTTAACAGAGACAAAGATATTAAAACTGATGAAGAGAAAAAGTTATTACAACTCAGGCCAATTCTCAGATTTTGCCAACACATCTCACCACCTGCTTCCTAGAGTTTGTCAGCCTCTAAATATGTTACACGTATTCTTTCTTCAACTTCTACATTTACCTTTATTGGTACACTTAGATTATTACTTCCTAAGATGCAGTATGTATTTCTCTCATTACTCACCTTCCCTCTTATGAACTGAGAAACACTAATTTTTTTTTTTTTTTTTTTAACTCTACCTGTGTTTTCAATTAGTAATTCTGGAAGAAGAGAACTTATTTGCATTTTTACTTCTAGGAATTAACATTTTCTGAATACCAAAACCAGTACTGTGAGAACTCTTGAAATCTCATATAGCTCAGGCAACTAAAACAGAATATTTCTTTCTAATCATAAATTTTATTTGCTGCTTTTAGGTGAGAAGCCATACAAATGTGAATTATGTGATAAAGGATTTGCTCAGAAATGCCAGCTAGTCTTCCATAGTCGCATGCATCATGGTGAGGAAAAGCCCTATAAATGTGATGTATGCAATTTACAATTTGCAACTTCTAGCAATCTCAAGATTCATGCAAGGTAAAAAAAACGAGTTGTTTGATCTTTGAGTCTATCGCTGACCACAGTCTTATGAATAAACTATTAGAATTTAGGACAGTAGAATTCTATTATGGTTCCACCATACAATATATATTTTAGCACAGTCAAGGAACCACAAAGAAGTTGTGGCAGCTAGAGAGGAATATGTAAGGCAAGTAAGATGAGAGCGGTGATGAGGCGTCCAGATAGTATAAGGTTTTATAGGCCATTAGAAAGCTTTTATGCTTGAGATTAAGAAATAAGTGATGTGATCTTGTTTGCTTTTTAAGAGGATTACACTGCTATATTGGGAAAAGATTATAGGATTGCAAGAATGGAAGCAAAGTTACCAGTTAGAAAGCTCTAGATAAAACCCAAGTGAGAGTGATGTTGGTTCAGCCAGAGTGGTAGCAGTAGAAAAGATTAATAGTCAGACTCTGGACATATTTTTTTAATGTAGGACAAACAATTGGCTGCAGATTGGTGTGGGGTATAAAAGAAAGTAGAATCAAAGAGGATTTTGAAGTTTTGAGCCTGACTACCTGAAAAGTTAGAATTACCGTTGACTGAAATGGGAAAAAATTATGGATAGAGCAGTTTAAGTAAAAGTACAGGAGTTGTTGGAATAGAGTTCTGTACGTGTTAAATTTGAGATTAGACATCTGAATGAAGCTATCCAATAGACAGCTGGTTATCTTAGTCTGGAGTTGAGGGGACTATTTTGTACTGAAGATATTAATTTGGAAGTTATCAACATGTAGATGATATTTAAAACCAGAACACTGGATGATGTCACCAAGAGAACTAATGTGGATAGAAAAGAGATCAAAAGACTTGCGTCATGAAGCACTCTAAGAGTTCTGGGAAGTGGGCAAGAACCAGCAGAGGTGATTAGGAAGGAGCAGCCAGTATAAGAGAAAAACCAGAAGAGTGGGCTGCCCCGGAATCCACGTAAAGGAAATGATTCCAGAAGGGAACTATCAGCTGTGTCAAATTCTGATGATAGAGAGATGAAGACTGAGAATTGTATTTAGCAAAGTGAGAGTTCAGCACTGCTCTTGACAAAAACAGTGTTTAGCATAGGCTAGTAGAGAAGAGATTAGAGAAAGAATGAAATGGAAGAACAAGTGAGGTCAAGGGTCTTTTTTTTTTAGATGGAGATGTATCAATTATTTATATGCTACAGTCCAGTGGGGTGGGAAAAATGGATGATGTAGGATAGAGGTTATTGTAGGAGTGGTATAGAGTAGGGTAGGGGGATAGTAAATTAAGTATACAAATGGGAGTAACTGGTTTTAGATCAGCTGTCACCTTTAGAGTCTATAACAAGGAAAGTAAATGTTCAGGTACAGATGTCCTTAAATGGAGAGTTGTGGTGGTAGGAATTTTCTGATTGCTTAAATTTTTCTCAATGAAACAGGAAGCAAGGACATCAGCTAAGAGTGAGGATGGGTGGGGAGGTGCTGGAGTTTTGAGGAAAGAGTTTTGAAGAATGAGTGAATGTACAAGCAAAAATGATTGCCTGCAGTATTAGGGGCACACTTGACAACCATATAAAGATGGCAAAACTCTTTGAAATGGTCTTAGAACTAATGTTTTGATAACAACCAAAACATGTTTTTCACAGTATATGTTGAAACTTGGTTTCAAATACGTATTCTTTGTCTGTTAAGGTGAAATTAAATAAAATAGTGTATGAAAAATGTTATATAGATCTCCAAATTATTTCACTTACCAACATCTAACTTTATATTTTTTTACTAATAGGAAGCATAGTGGAGAGAAGCCATATGTCTGTGATAGGTGTGGACAGAGATTTGCCCAAGCCAGCACACTGACCTATCACGTTCGTAGGCATACTGGAGAAAAGCCTTATGTGTGTGATACTTGTGGGAAGGCATTTGCTGTCTCTAGTTCTCTTATCACTCATTCTCGAAAACACACAGGTAAGAATTTGACACGGAGAGACTGCTTAAAATAAGGAAAGCTGTAAATAAAAGAAAGGAGGAAGTCGAGAATTTACAAAAAGTAGATTACAGCCTTTGTAGTTTTGTGTTTGTGCTTTTTGAAGCTTTTTATGATTTTCAGATAAATATTAGATATAAAAACATGTAGAATAATACATGGTGACTTTTTTAATCATATAATATATACACTAAAATCAGATAATTTTGACAATATATAAACTTGAGACATAGTTTATCACCTTAGAAAAACTTAGCCTCTTGAAGTTTCATTTCCCTTCGGTAAAACTGTAGAGTAAAATTAAGGGGTGGGGGTCGATTTGGGTAGAACATTGATTTTATAACTTTGTAGGACTTTTCATACAGATATTCTAAGATTTGCAAATTAAACAGATATTTCAAATGCAAATGATCAGTTTTGAAACATTCTCTTGTTTATAAAGATTTTCATTTTTGTAGGGTACATTTTTAATAGATCTTTTCTAAATGATTTTATTCCTCTTTAATAATATAGTGGGTATCAAGAATTGAAATATGGATTCATGAATTTACATGTGTTTAATCATAAAAATCAACTTCTTGCCCAACTTGAATTCATTATAAGGACATTTGAAGAAATAAAGGTTTATTATATGAAAAGCATCAGGTTACATGAACAGTGTAAAATGATTACTATTCATTTAAGTTGGTCACACTGAAAATACCTCTAAAATATAATGTAAAGAGGTTTTAATTTAAGTAATATTTTAGAACAGCTTACTTTAGGTTATTGTAATTGATAAATATTATATTGGTATAGTACACCACTTCGCTATCTTTTATTTTCCATCTAGGTGAAAAACCATACATATGTGGTATTTGTGGGAAAAGTTTTATTTCCTCAGGAGAGCTCAACAAACACTTTCGATCCCATACAGGTCTGTGTTTAGGGAGAACGTATTATTTTTTGTTCTCTCTAATTTCTTTTTATGTAAACCTTGATTTTTAAACCATTATGGGCTATATGGTATCTAGTCATACATACTCTATCTAGCAATATTTTAAAGTATAAATATCAACTTTTTATTTGCTTCTTTCATTTTTTTAGTTGTTTGGAATATGAATTAAATTTGGTCAAGAATTATATGTATTTTATACGAAATATTCCAGATAATAGTTTCTTAAATGATTTGGATTAAATTGCACAGATATATGAAGAAATGAAAAGGAATAGAAAATAAGAAAATCACATTTCCTTATTAAAACAGTGTTCAATATGCAAATTTTAGGAATAAATTTTAATATTGGCAAGTTTATTATAAAAGATAGTATATAAGTAGTATGAAGAAATTATTAAATGTAAAAAAAACTTAAAGGAAAATGCCACTTTGAAAATGTGCTGTTGTGACTTTTTCTTTTTAAAAATTAATCCTCGTAATTCCTATCTAGAATAGTGTGAGCACCTAGGAGACACTTAAGAAATTTATTGGCAACTTCTGTTTTCTCATACTCTTTAGTTTGCATGATAAAGCATCAAACAGTTCTTATCTCAAAAGAATTATAATTTCGTAGCATTTTATTGTCAGTATTTTTTAAGAATTTTCTAATTTGTAAGCTACCTGAGAGCAGAAACCATAATTATCCTTTTTTTTCCCCACCTAGCTATATCTCTTAGCCAGGGCCTGACATATAATTGGCACTCACTAAATGTCTGATAGAAATAAAGGAATAAGTTATTTTTTTTAGTTTAAAATATTTATGTTAATGAAAAATACTCAATTTTCCCTGAAATGGGGTTGCTTTATATAAAAGAGTGCCTGCATGTATAATAGTTTTCATTTCACTGTATTAGAACCAAGTAATTACAGTGGTAATTTGAAACAATATTTAAACAGTATAGTAATGTTTTCATTGTGTTCGTAAGCATTGATATTTTTGTCTTGGCTTTTAAAATATTGAGGTTTTAAACTTTTAAACTTGTTTTTCAGGAGAAAGACCATTTATCTGCGAATTATGTGGAAATTCTTACACAGATATTAAAAATTTAAAGAAGCACAAAACAAAAGTCCATTCTGGTAAATGCTTATGTTTCTTAAAAAATTTAGTACTCTCCTTAGTTGTGCTATTTCTTAAAATGTTGAGTTGTACATTATAGCAGTTTAAATTAGATTTTTTGAAAAACTAGATATTCACATATGAGGATGATAGCTGTATAATTTTCACATGAGTTCACTCTGAATTTCTTTTCAAATTGACTTAATAAATAGTACTGAAAATGTTTTCTCCTTTAAAAATCTGATTTATGAACAATTTCAAAAATGGACTATATAAGCAAATTATATATCGTTATTCCCCATACTAGAGTCTAGGTTGCCTAGAGTTTAACTGTAGTTATACGAAGAAAGGGGCATCATGAACACTAATCCAGAAATATATAAGAGGAAATGGGGAAACAGGTGGCCCCAAGTTGTTTTAATATATAAAAATAGAAATAGTCTTTTGCTTAAAATGAATCCTCAAAAAAGTTTCACTGTGCTTATCATTTTCTTCTGTCATGATTAGAAACAAAATACAAGGCTGCTTCAGTGTGTAGAGATGATAGTCTTAATAGTAAACAAACATAAGGATTTAGTAACGTTCGAAAACTGCATTAAATCATTGATTCAACAAACATTTAATACCTCTAAAGTACACATACTGCAGGGTAATAAAGTTGAACAAAGCATTGTCCTAATTCTCAAAGAATTTACAATCTGGTGTGGGAGGCTAGAAATCTAAATAAATAACTATGATTACAAGACAAAATATAGGCTAAATAGAGACACAGGCTTAATCCTAGGGAACTTGCAGGACAGAGAAGAAGAGTTCAGAGCGCGGAGATGAGAAAGGAAGTGTTCATTCCAGGCAGAAAGAACATAGCTGAAGAGAGTCACTGGGACTAGAAAGCACAGTTTATTTTCTTGGCTGGTTGAACTGAAGAGTAGTCTGCAAGACTAGAATTTTTTGAAAGCAAATATGCAGTTTTGTCTGATGAGGATAGTGAGATTGTGAAATCATCTCACTACTTTGGAGTGTCAGGAACATGGTAAAGCTAGTGGAAAATCTGAAGGCAAAATGTATGGTAATTATTCCCTTGAGTAGAATAGAATTCCTCACCTCTAAAAATATATGAAGGGGCCATACCTCTGAACTTGAGCTTACAGAATAGTATGAACAACTCATTAATACAGTCAATGAACAAATAGGTAATTTATTAAGCATAGCATTATTAAGTACTTTGAAGAAATTAGAGAAGAATAACTTGATATTTACTCAAGGAATTTACAGAGTATTCAAGGCATACCTGAATTAAGTGTTAAAGAACAATAAGAGAGATGTCACAAGGCAGTATATGAGATTGACAAATGAGTGATAAAATACATAAGAAACAGCTCAGTCTGGTCTAGAATCAATAAGTCCCTTTTTTTTTACTGGATTTGGTGCTCGAACCTAGTCTTGAGGCCCATGTTGGATTTGTATAGATAATGAGGGCAAATCATCAAAAGAGAAACAGCGTGGATAAAGATATGGTGGTTGGAATGCAAGTTCTGGGAATGGTAAGATTCTACCTCAACATTCTTGTTTTGTTTTTAAGGATAGTATACATTTTTTCCACTTTTATTTCAGGGGCAGATAAAATTCTAGATTCTAGTATAGAGGATCATCCCTTGAGTGAACAAGATTCTATACAAAAAAGCCCTTTATCAGAAACTTTGGATGTGAAGCCTTCTGATATGACTTTACCACTAGCTCTTCCACTTGGGACTGAGGACCAGCACATGCTTCTGCCTGTCACAGATAATCAATCTCCTACATCAGATACATTGTTGAGGTCAACTGTAAATGGGTATTCAGAACCACAGTTGATTTTTTTACAACAATTATACTGACTTTGTGAGGAATATGGAATTGCTAAGACTTCTCTGGTAGTAAACATAAACATCTCTGGTAAGGTGCATATGTTCATCTTAAATTACCATTCGAGTCGTGACTGTTATTTTTCGTTCACTGAAGTAAAAGCACTTGATGGTGCATTATAACTGTGCAATGCCTGTTTTGATTTTTGGCTTTTATATAGATGATACAGCTTTTTATGGAATGGATTATACGATACTAGCACTATTTTGGGTGGTTAAGTTTCATTTTCTTTTAGAGCTGCCTTAATTCCATTTTTATTTTGCATTTTAGAATTGCCTTTCATTTATTGAAGTGGAGTCTGTCAGTTTATATGATTCAGTTTTGACATGTGAAATTTAAAATTTTGCTTCCCCTCAAAATTTAAGCAAAATCCATGATGGTATCAGCTCAGGAGTGTTGCTGTTACTAGGTTTCATAGACTAATACTATGAGGGAAAAAATAAAATTTCATATATCTGCCTAAGAAAATTCAGGTACTGAATAAGAATTGTGTTATTTCTCTATTAGTATATTCCATTGGAGGTAACTTTTCTATGAAATAAAAAGAAGTATTTCTCTTAAAAGCTAAAAAACTATAAATTTTTGTTCACTCAGTATTCTGGAGAAACCCAGTGGTCAATACTTTTGATTCAATTGATCTAAGACTACATTTTCATGACTACAGATTCATTTAAATGAATTTAAATAGTTGGTGTTTTTATTTTGTTAAAAGACAGTTTCAAAATTTGATTCAGGTTATGTTTTAATAGGTTTCTGAACCTATTAAATAGCTTACTGAAGAGGAGGAAAATATACTGAGTTTCTGAAAATTTGGTAAGCCTCTCATACTGTTATGCACTTTTTAAATATTAAATTCTAAAAAGAATTTTCTAAAAATAAAAATGCATACCATAAATCACTTGACTTCTGAATTTGATACATTACATAGATTTAAGAAATTAACTTCAATTACAAGTAAACATTTGAGTTATCAGAAAGCCAGTTTATTAAACACTTTATATTTGTGTTTTCTATAAGTTTTGAGTTTAAAATTTTTTTTAATTAAACCACATTTGGTTGTCATAGTTTCACAATAGTCCTCTTCCTTCCTTATGAACATAAAAAATTCAGTATTCTGATATTTACCAATTCTTCCCCATCGCACTATTCCCACATATATTTTACTGCCTGATCTTTGGATATTAAATTATCATTTCCACAAAGTCAGTTCCTATACTGCTGATCAAATACCATGGTGGGTGATATTATATCTTATATCTGCCATGCATTAGTTGTGGCTTATTTTTAGTTTTAAACTACACCTGTAATAAAGTTAATGTATTTTCTATTGGTATTGATTTCTTTAATTGTATTTTCTCTAGGGCTCTAGTCATAGGAACCAACTAGAGGACATAATAAAACTACTTAATTCTTGTAAATTGTAGAAATCGTCACCATTTCACAGCACACTCAGCATTTTCACAATAAATTGCCACCAGTGGAATTGACTTAATTGAATAGGGTTTGAAATATTGCCTTATAATATATTTCCATCAGTTATAATGTTTAAGAAATCTAATTATGCATGTGTATTAATATGCTGGGTTAAATACAATTTATAGAGTTATAAAATGTTCAACTAATCTATTCTGGCTTAAATTCAATAGGAATTTATTGGAATATGAAAAAATTAAAGAAAATTAAGACTCAGCCTCTATAAGAGGTCTGCTGAAATGGAGAGGTTAAATTTAATTCACATTTTCATTAATCCAAGCGTCTAATGAACAAAGTTTCTTTTTAAAAACACTATAGTAATGTCTTAATTCTGAGGGTAGTAGTTATCAAATTTTCTCTAATATGATGGTAATTAACATCTTGCCTTTGCATAGATTAGCCTTCAAATTTATTATTTTTAGTATTATTGGCGTGCCTAAGGTTGATTTACTGTGGTTTTCTTCATCACATTTCCTGCTTCTTAAGTAAAATAATTTTATTTTAAATTTGCATGGCTTGGTGCTCTTCCAGAATGACAGGTAAAGAAAGATTAAAGAGTGAATATCTTGTCTTGTGATTCTTCTTATAAAGCCATCCTGTTCTTTATCATAATATGCATATATTTTAGTTGTACCTGGTATTATTCTAACAGATGATTATCATTGTAGTTAATTCTAAATATATTTGTTACGATGCAGTGTTTTGAGACAGGTCTATTCTTATTTATGTTACTGAGTTTTTTTAAAGTGTTTAGGATGCCGAAGATCTTACTGAAAAACAAATTATTTTCTAAATTTTGTTTTATATTTGTATTAGAGTTTTCCTACTGTATTGGTGGAGATTAGACTTTTTAAAAAGAAACCTTAGATTATATATAAATAATTTTTGCTGTTTTTAAATGGTATTTATGTTTGATTTCATAGGATGATTTTGATAGACAAATTTTAGAAAATTGTTTTATTTTTTCAAAAGAAAAGGTTCTATCAGTTCTATTGCAACAGTAGTTTATCACTTTTGTCTGTATGTTTCAGTCTTACAAAAATTGTGCAAAGGAGTAGTTGAAACATACTTATATAAAGACAATGTACATGTACTCATTTTAAAAAATATCCAAGGAGAATAGTTCTAACATTTGATGCATATCAGAAACATATTTCTAGAATAATGTCATCCAAGCTCCACCCCCACCTTAGGCCTTCTGAATCAGACAATCTTTGGGACATATATATACTGGCAAAGCCCCATGGATGATTTTAATGTATACCACAGATTAAGAACTATTATCCTAAACATTTCTTAATGTTCTTCTTTTGGGAAGCATTTATAAACGAAGCTCTCAATACAACTTTACATCTTTTACTCAGAGATTTTACATCTTTAGCTAGAAATACCATCAAGTAAAAAGATTATATTCTAATGCAATTTCCATAAATTCTACATTTTTACTCATTATTTATGAACAATATTGATATTTAGTTATTGGAGCATTAATTGCTGAAAACAGTAATATGGTCTACTGTTCTCTGCAACCTCTGCCCCCATTCACTCAAGAGAGATTTGGTGTATTTAAGAAATTAGATAATTATCATACAAATATAGTAATCATCTATCCCCCACCCCTAGAAATAGAAGAAGGCTATACTAAAATAAATACCATGGAATGGAACAGATTTTGGATTAAAATTCCTGGCCCATATTTCAAATGCTATAAAGTTAGTGAAATCAGAGCACACAAAGCTACAAAGATAAATAAGGTAAACTCCACCTTTAAGTTTACAGTCAAATGGGAATATAAAACTGAACATAACTAGCAACAAAACAAGCCAGAATGTCAAGTGTTGTATAGGAAGAAAGTGGGAAAGGAAATTCTGAACAGTTGAATGGACAGAGAAGGGGCATTGCCCGCCCTGGATAGGTAAATAGGGAGATGGCTGATAGGAGCAATTTGCACACAGCTGACTGAAATAGGCAGAGTGGAGAGTAAGTATGAAATGGGGCAGGGTAGAAGTCTAAGACATGTCCAGCTCCGTATACCATCTTACTCGAAATAGCCCTCTACCCTTAGCCTATGCTGAAGGAATAGGATTAGATAGCAGATTTATAACCCATGTTTACACACAGCCAGTCACAGTTAACTGCTGAACGGCAGAAATTAGCCACATTTGTAACATGATTCCATACACAGGACCATAGAAGACTGAACCAACCTTACCTGAGAGAAAAAATTCCTAGGCCAAACCAAGCTAGTTACTTTCTCAAGAATTTGAACTATGAAATTCTGAGATTATTACATATACACATAAATGAAAAGATCATTAGAACTGATCCAGAGTCAGTGAAGTAAGCCAAAATCTAAAGGAAATTATGAATAAGCAGAGAAAGCTAATCTGTAGGGTAAAGCAAGGAGATGAAATAGGTTTAGAGAACCAAGCTGAGGCCCTGTGAGAGAGGAATGGCCTGGGTTTCTAGCTTTGCAATTCCATTCTTGAGGTAGGACAGCTATGCTTCATTTCCTTGTACCTGGATGCCAGTGATGTTTTGCCTGTTAAACCTTTCCAGTAAATCCTCTTTTTCTTAAACAGGCTTGACTCTGTTAGCCCCAACTTAGACATCTAAGTTTTGATCGCTAGTGATTGAGATGGTGATGCCATTAACTGATGAGAGAAGAGAAGGAGGAGGTTTATGGAAGGGAAAACTTTATATTGGATGTACTGAATTTGACTGATAATGAAATATTCATGTGAAAATATCTAGCAGTAATTGGAAACGGGCCTGAAACCCAGGAGAGGTTAAAACTAGAGATGCAGATTTTGCAGCATAAGGCTAATAATTTTTGTGATAGAAATGATTAAGGCAGCCCTGGGAGGTGGTACAGAAGAACAAAAGGACAGAATCTTGGGAGAAATGCATTTAAAGAATTAGCAAAAGAAAAGGAGTTGGAAAGTGATAGAAAAGACAAAGTGGTACAGGTTTCACAAGACAAACATGGTTACAGAGAAATAGGATACCAAAGACAACACTGAATTGAGTAATTGAACGTAGAAACCAGGTGGACATGGTTTGAGTAGTAGATAAGACATAATGAACACTAGTTTGAAAAGCGCAGCGTGGTACAAACATTTTATCAAATATCTAAAAAGTCTAAACCCCTTTATTTCTTGCTTTTTTGCTTTCAAATTTGAAACATTGTAAAATGAGCATATGATCTGCAGCACTATAATACAAGACTGTATTTGCACTGGATTTTAGAGAATGATTCCTAAGAGGAAAATGGAAACATGGTTGCAGATTTACTCATTACAGTTCACGTGCAAAGGAAGTAGTTTTCCTACAGAACTTACATGCCCTTCCTGTTGAGCTACCACCAGTGGGAAGTCTTGGAACATTACTGTCATTTCTGCCCTTTGTCTTCTCTCTAAAACGGTGTCCGGATATATGGAGGAGGGGGCTTATATGACATAATGGCAGCAGGGAAGTCAGGGTCTTCAGCTCTTCCATTCCCTGGACATCCTTTTGGCTTCTAATGCATTAGACAACAGCTTGTAAAATACGTGATCAGGTTTTTCCTAGCCTGTTCAGAGCCCAGTACTTGGCTGAACTGACCTCAGCTTGGTTCTCTTAGGTATAGAGAACTCTGATCCTGCAAATCTGTCTCAAGCAGTCCAGTGTAAGTCAAGTTGCAGGTTTAGTACGTGCCACCCCACTACAGGCTCGAGTTAAACCTACTTGCTTCCTGATTACCTTCTGAGTCTCCTCTTGGTCAAGAATATGGGAACTTGTGGGTCCCCTCCATACACACAGGAACAAAGTAGCCTGGAAAAGCAAACTGAATTATTAAGGTTTACTTTGATATTACCATGTTCTAGCCTGAGAGGCTATCTTTCCAGAATGCTGTAGACTCCTACTACCCAGCATATTATGGAATATTTCAGAGCAATAAAAGATGGACTACTTGTTACATAAAACAGCATAAATGAATCACTAATAAAACCTTGAGCAAAAGCAGTCATAAAACGTGATTCCATTTATATAAAATATGAAAATCATCAAAACTACTCTGGTGTTCTAGAAGTTAGGATAGTTGTCTATTGGAAGAGGGAGTAGCTTCTGGGAAGCGTGTGGCATTGACTGTCCTTGGTGTCATGGTTAACAGGTGGGTAGCTTTGTGATCATCTAGCCATTCACTTAAAATTTGTATACTTTTCTGTATGATTGCTATACTTCCATTTAAAAGAAGTATGTATGTCTACAGCCGTGCCACCCTCAACGTGCCCAATCTCGTCTGAACTCGGAAGCTAAGCAGGGTCGGGCCTGGTTAGTACTTGCATGGGAGACCACCTAGGAATACCAGGTGCTGTAGGCGTTTAAAAAAAAAAAGTATATATTTAAAACTAAAAATTTGAAGAATGAGAAAACCAGAGGATTGGTTCTTAAACTTTAATGAGATTAAAAGTGACCTGGATTATAAAAATAATCCAGGATTATTCCCCAGACTGAATATTTGATTCAGTAGATCTGACTCTTAAGAATCTGTATTTTTAACATTTGTCCCAGGTGATTCTGATCCTCCACACATAAGTGCTGATTTAGCAACTGTAGTTAAAACTCTTCACTCTGGACAAAAGTTCAAGTGTAAGAAGTTTGTCATACTGTTATTCAAGCTTGAGTTTATTGGATCTTTAATTGCTAGGTGTAGCATTTCCTCAGCTTAATGTTTCCCAAATGTAATGACAGTTTAAAATGTTTTTTTTTTCCTATAGCATTGTTTTATTGCATCTATTGAATTTTGCAGTTTTTCAAATTTGATTAAAAATTTTAATTCAGTTCCTCTTGCATTTTTAATATTACAGAGACACTGACTTTTCTGGGACATAACAGCTTTTTAGGTATTTAGTTCTAGATATAGTCAGCATGTAAGAATGTAAAAGAACTGTAAAAAAACAAGTAGTTTTTTATATCTTTGGAGGAGAGATCTTAAAATGGAAAGAAAATAAGATTTGAAATGTAGAGAAAAACATGTCCACATAAGGTTTGATAAAACCTAATAATGAAGAGTAAAATCAGTAGCTAGTGTCAGGATATATAAAGTTACTTGTAGAATTCTGTGGTCTCTACAGTTTTGTTGATTCCATTGTAAACATTTGTTGACAGCAGATCTTCAGTAAGTTTTTTGCATCAATGGAAGGTTATTCTAAAATTCCATTACCAGATTGTGACTTTAACAAATAAACAATATTTATCTTTTAAAAACCTTGAAATCCATTTCACACATTTTGTTATTAGAATGAACTATGTTTTTTTCAACCAATTCCAGATGTTTTAAGATTTTGTTTTTTTGGCACAGACTCAACCCGATAGCAACCATCTGTCTGTCCTTAATGATTCACAGTCATCTGAAAGCATGAGAATGGATTTGGTAAGGCATTTAGGTCTTTTCTGGCTCAGTGACTCTGTAACATTAAATGAAAATAATGCCTTATACAATTTATTCAAATATTCATCCCATTTTATAACCACCACCACACCCTCTTCGTCCCCCTTCCCTTCCCCTTTCCCCAGGGAGTATGGAAAGGGATTAAGTGCTGAATATAAGGAAAGACCTGTTAAACTTAAAAATAATGAAATATTGAGTAAGGAATAGTTATCTTCATTTTTTACTAAAGGAATGGGCACTGGCAGGTATTTTTTCTTAATGTTAAATTTTAAGAATAAATACAGCTATGATTTGAGGAATTCACAGTGCTTTAAATGAAGGTCAATACTTTAACAACTGTAAAGTTCACCACCACCTTTACTCTACCTCTTTTCTCAACATTTAGAAATAGATGGTATTTTAGACTGCAGAACCTTAACTTAATTTTTAAAGTACCTCTTTAAAACTGTTCACATTTTTTTTTTTCACACTTTGCCTGGCTTGAGCAGTAATAAATCATTCAGATTAAGCAGTCTTTTCTTGGTATGTGTGAATTCATAAATTTCTGATTATAGGTCTATAATCAAAAGGATCGTAGTTTCAATTGCCTCTTCATAGGAATCTTAATTTGAAAACAAGAGTGGCCACAGGTAACAGTTATTATTTGCCATCAAATCATTAAAATGTTATTGGCATCCTCCAAGAGAGAACTTTCTTTAAAAGTTCACTGGCAGCACTGACTTGTTTGGAAAGTATACTTTTATATGTATTTGTATATATGGATATTTATATATATTTTCCTGTATTTGTGAGAGTATATCAACACCCATTTGTAATACCTAAAAAAGACATACTTTTTCAACCTCTAAACCCTTTGAAATTCCCCAGGAATCTGGCACCTGAAACCTTTTTACTACTTCATGACAACTTTCAGTTAGCATACCGATAATGACCTTTCCATGTATACTATTTTACTGCTTGGCTATATTTTCTTTATAAAAATAAAATTACTTTAGTTCCTTGATTTCTTTCTCCAAAATTAAAATTTTAGCCTCTATTTTGTAAAATTTCTTTTAAAAAATACACTGGTCAGTTTTTCATAATGGACAGCGATACAATTTAATATAGTCTTTTACACATTTGACAAAAATAACTTGTTCTAATTTATGAAAGAAAACTAATAGGCAATAAAATATTCATCTCTGTGAATATAAGACAAGTACATGAAAATTATTTTAGAACTTTTTTCATAGATGTCGACCTACTTGTACAAGATTAAAACCGGCATTAGCTGAATGGTAGCAAGCTTCTCCATAAGTTGGTGTCCAGTAATAGTGTTTTTTAAGGCCATTGGAGACTTCTGCAAGATACACACGTCCATCCACCACAAATGGCTCCACATCTGTATTGTCTGGTTTTAGACAGCCCGTTTGAATTAAATCTGAATATGCCTAAGAGTTTTTAAGAAAAGAAAAAAACTATTATCATTAAAAAAGTAGTTTGTTCATTTCACAGTGCTAAAACAAATTGGCTGTGCTAATTTACAGTTTAAAATAAAATAATCTGAAAAACATTACTGAATTTATGGTTAGGTTTTTATTCATTTAATTTCACACCATGAAATTATAATCTTGTAAAACTTATTTCTAATATATTATGCACTTTTTTTTGACCTCCCGAGTTAACAATTCTCTGTATTAACCAATTTTGTGTACAGAAGTTCCCATGGTCAAAATTTTCAAGTCCCGAAGGGGTTCTTAAATGAAGTGAGAGAGCTACTGTATATGCCCTTGAAAATCTGATGATAGCCAGGATTCCATTTCTCAGAAAAGTAATCACAGATTTTGGCATACAACTGTGTGGAGTTCCTGAACCCTCTGAAGCTAACCTACAGAATTAGGCCAAGAGAGACAGTCTCCACAGTATCTGATGCTGGCCTGGCTGGCTGCCTAACTGTCTTCATTGTAGAAATTTCTTTGTATATCTCATGGATCATTGGTATGTATGTATGTTAACAATGTCATAGAAACAAACTGGTTTGTCAATAAGGATATGATTGTAGAGAAAGGCAAAAATTTAGACAGTAAAAGATTTAAAAGTATAGTTGCTTCTGCTTTAGCTTGTCATCATTAATTCTAAACTTAGCTTCTCGTGTGTGATCTTTATACTGGTAGTATTTGATATCTTTTGCTATTTCAACCACAAAACTTTCCAGAAGCTAATATTTAGAACTTACGTTAAAAGTTATCAAAACTATAGTGTTTAACTATACTTTGTAATAATTCCTAAGGCACTTGTAAATAATATAAATAATTGTAAAGAATGTCTGATGTTATAGAGAAGACTCCAGAAATTACCTTCAGTTAAAAAAAAAAAAAACTTACCACACATGTAGCCTCATCAAATTTGTTTCCCCAAATGTAGATATTAGAGAATGTGGGATTTGTTTTTAAGGATTGTGAAAGTGCAACAAGTCCTTCTCCCTCTATGTTGTTGCTGACTACTGACAACCTATGGAAAAACAAAAAGTAATAACCCTGAAAACCAATACTTTGACAAAGAGAATGCTTAAGTGAGCAACAACCTTTATTACAAACATTTATTGTGGTAAGTATTAGTGTTATTCTTAAATACGTTTAATAGTCAAAATATTGACCATGGAATTCCTAACATCCAAGAAACTTAGCTTTCTAATTGTATGCTTGATGTACCTAGTAGAGCTACCTACATTTTGGAAATCAATAGTCTGTTGTTTTATGTTATTCAGTAAATATTTGGGGGTGGGTTACAGATACTTTTCAACGTAAAGTCATCCAAGTAATATTTTCTTTGATTCATTCTTATTTTTAAGTCGACCATATTGAATGATTGATTTTTGTTAAAATTCAAGGTGAATATAAGCAATAACAATTTTCTCTTTAATCTTAAGCAATCAACGAGAATCAATTTTTAAAAGATTACTTTTAAAAAACAAGAAACTAAAATGTTTACTGTAAACTTAAAATTGTCAGTTTAGAAACAGTTTCCATATTTCATCATAAATCTTAAAAGAGTTAAGGGATTTGAGGTTAATATTCTCAAAATTTAAGTTTTTCAGTTATTTTGATTAAATATAAAACCATACTAACGCTTTAAGACTCCTGTTGTGTGAAGCAAGAGTTTCACTGAGATACTTTGCTCCTGTATTTTCTATTCTGTTAAAAGAAAGATCTATTACTTCCAGGGTAGTATTGCTTTTCAGTACATCAGCCAAAAACACCATTCCATCACGAGTTATTTCATTGCTGGGAAAGGAAAAATATGTAGTTATATTTGAAAATATGAAGTACGATTATATTCACACAGATAACATGCTTAAAAACTGTTAAGCAATAATACACAGTATTTTCTATTTTAGTGAAGATTTAATTACTCAATTTCCAAAAAAGTTAATGAAAATTTTCCATAAAACTGCTTCCATTTCTGGTTTACATAATTAAATTGCTCACTCGAGTTATTAGGAGATTAGTATCAGTATGAACTAAATAAATTCTAAGGCTTAGGATAAAAAGTTGACCACAGTGGTTCCATTTGCTAATCTTTGTAATTAGTATCTAACAAAATATCATATGTACCATGAATATTTACATAGATTATTCCTATGACTTAACTTCTGAATTACTTAATGCATAAATTATCACTTACCAGCTGACATCAAGGTAACGTAGGCTTTTGTTCAGATACAGTGCATCACATAGGTGTTTTATTCCATAATTTCTTATATCATGCTTACACATGTGTAGTTCAACAAGGCAGTGATTTTCTTTTAACATGTGGCCCAGATGAACTGTGGACTCTTCCTAAAAATAGGTAAAATCTTTTCTAAAATAAAATTTTGAAGCAGTGCATTTCAAACATATGCTAAGTTATTAAAATTAGCTTTTTAAAAAAGATTATATCAGTTAAAACTGTTAGTCTACAGTTTGCATTTGTTTGGCCTGGCTTTTAAAAAATATTTTTTGCCATAAAAATTTTACCTTTACCACAAATGATACCTTTACTGTGTTAGAAACAGGCAGCAGGCACTTATAAAATGCAGTGATTAAGTGACATACAGAGGGTAGTTAAAAAATATTAATCATTAAAAATAAATCCATCCAGAAGGAAAAAGAAAAATCAGTCCCATTATATATTGAGCTTATAAGCTCCCTGACTGCTGTCCTCTCAAGAGTCGCTAAACCCTTCTGCATACTTCATGTTCCTGAACTTTGCTCTTGATCTCCACTCTTAACTGTTTCGACAAAATACAAAGACATTTTCCAATCTCAATTATGTTTTTAAAATACACTCATTTTAACCTTATGATATATTCGATTCCTCCCTTTATAATCATCTCATTTCTAAATATATTTTACTCTTGTTTTCTGGTCACTGGAAGCCTTTTTTTTTTAATTCAAAATCTAGCTGCTTTCAAGTGAAACGTATATAATCTCAATGAGGACCTGAACACCAAGCACTTTAAATTTTTAACAAAATCAAAATATGTCTTAATGAATGGGCCAAAGTATTTTTTGGTCTTCTTGCTGATCACAAACACAGATAACTATATACGCTTTAATTACGATAAAGAACTTTGAGAAAATTTTTAATAAAAGTTTAGTAAAACCACATAGCAATAGCAGGTAGTACATAAGCTTTATAATAAAATTATCCAAATGCTAGCTTTGCCTTTTATTAGCTATCTGACTTTGGGCAAATTATTTCATCTGAGTCTCAGTTATACCTTTTCTGTGAAATAGGTGAAATACTTCCCTCACAATATTTAACAAAAAGTACCTGGCACAAAATGAATGTCCTTTGGAAAACTACAAAGCATATATTATTGTTCCATATTCTATAATCCTGTATCTGATTTAAATTACTGCTTTGACAATGAAAATATATACCCAAAGGGAAACTAATCTACGACCTTAACAAATGCAAACTGATCACTTAGGGAGTCTAGTGTTCTGCATGGTGCCTGTAACAGGGCATACTCAATACATATTTGTGTTTTATACTGATTACATTTTTAGGTCAAGAAGAAAGAGGGACCACCCTTACTAATGGAGAGAACTAGTTTCAGAAATAATAAATGGTGGGTTTTTTAAGCTCCAGAGTTTGTGCCTTAATTTGCCTAGGGTGGCATCTAGCATCGATACTTGTCCAAGCTCCCTAGAAATGAACAGTAAAACCCTGAAATGGAATAATTTTGCAGGGTCACATTTGGAAATGGCAAAGTATGAAAAAGAGGATTTTCTACTCCACAGCCATTTAAGAGGAGATAGGGAGGGGGCTGCCTTGGAGAGGAAGAGAAAGCAAGCTAGAATTTAGCTGACAGCACAGAAGCACAGGGCTGAGAGCAAGGGCCTGGGCCTCAGAAAGAACCCTGGGCTTTTTAATAACTTCTTAGATCTGAGAATAACGACAGCATTTAACATATTTAAAAGAAGAATTGTGCTGCTAATGTGATTTCATATAGTTTAACATCCTTGTTTCCTCAGAGCTTCAATCCAGAAAATTTTTGTTAGCCTTCAAATCTTCTGTCTGCAATCTAAGAGCCTTTCCAGCCACTTTAAAGTAGGGTTCTTGTATTTGAGGATTCTGGGTGTCTTGAACAGATGAGATTTATGGACATGAAGCAATTAACATAATGCAGACTTCCAAAAATGTTGGTACAGAAAAGTGCAGAGATAATTCAAAGGGAGAGATCTATGTAGGCAAAGAATGCAAACAATAAAGAATATGAAAAATATTTTTAAAATGGTTAATTCTCAATTACTCATACTAATGGGGAACTGTCAGGTAGATGATTTAAAGACTATAAAGTACTTTTAACTTTTTTTAGTAGCTATTTCTGTTTAGATCAATAACAAAATGAGTTTTTATTCCCTAGCTTTTTACAACTTAGAAGAGAGTAAAGCCACCAAAAAGAATGTTAAGGAGTAAAAAGAATCCTTAAAAGTAAAAACCATTTCAAAATGTAATGATGGTTGTCACATCAATATAACAAAAGCAACAAAACAGTTCACATCAGGTTTGTAATCTAGCCTTCAAAACTTTAATTATTTATGCTTTTACTGTAACTACTTTGCCCCTCATAGGGTTTACTCAATGAGAATTGGAATTCACGAGGGAAAAAAAAAGTTTACTGCTTAAGCAAGCAACATCTAAAATCGTATTGTTATAAAACTTATTGAGAATAATTTTCTTTTAAAAGTTTTTCTTTGTAAACAGTAGTTTACAATTCTAAAAATATAATGCATTCGTGAACTTTGACATTCAGTAATACCTTCAGTTATTCACATGTGTAATATCACTGTTGAATACATACCTCTTCACCATACAGTATAGGTCGGTTTAGGTTTATGCCTTTAATTGTTTGGTTTTGAGTCAGGACTGTAGCAAATGCGATCACACTTTGCATTCCCTAAAAACAGGAAATTCATTAAGGAAACTGACAAAATATATAAATTAACATTCCTAAATAAATATTTCAAAACTAGTAATCTGGAAACCAACAAATCAACATTGTGTTTTTAAAAAGTTTAAGCATTTCCTGCCATTTGAATTGTAATTGATCAAATCCAGAAATGAATTGTTATTGTGTTCTTTTCCCCCTGCCTTAATATCTGTGTACAACATGCATAGGGAGTTTCTTAAAGTTTCAGTATCTATTTCCTAGGGTGTTTGCCTTTAGGTTTGCTCCTAAGCCCTCAACGTTCCATAACAGTGCAGACCTCAGATATACAGTCACACATCTGGATCCCAACTAGGACTTTATTCTACTGAGAAAACTTATCCTTGAGCCAGCATTCCTTTATATTCATACTCATACATTTAGTATGTATCACGGGAAAGGGTTACTAATCACATTTCTCACAGCTTCCACAGGATTCCCTCTCTACCTATTGGAAGGGCCCGATCCTCCCCAACCTCAGTGATGGGCACCACCACATATACCCAAGCTGTTATCCCAGAAACTTGTGCCTTCTCTCTCTCCACAAGTCCTCTTACCCTCCCATACAGTTGATCGGTAATTCTTATAGATTCCGCCTCCAAAAGATGTCTCAAATTAGTCCCATTTCTATGCCCACCACCCCACCCAGTCTTCATCACCCACGAAGACTGCTACAGTAACTTCCTAAGTAGTCAGTGGGATTCCTCTTGCCTCTCTCATTCTCCACAGAGAAACCAGAATGATCTTTTAAAAGCACCAATCAGATCATGTCACCCCTCAACTTAAGGCCTTTCCATTATATGCATTTATAACAAAATCCCTCTTCCCCTGGCCCATGACACACACCCACACCCCACACCACCTTGCTGGATCTTGCCTCTTCAAACCTCTCCGCCTTCACTGTGAGGCACTTTTAACTCCCTCTGGCCAGCCACTCTGGCTTTTCAATTCTTAAAACCCGCCAGATTTGATATTTCATTATTCATGTACCTCCCTCATGATTTTTGCCATATCTGAATATCAGTTTTACTATTTATCTAATACTTTTCCATTTAATCAACTCACTTTTTTATTTTAAAACTTTATATCACTGCCATAAATGGAAAATCATAATCCCTTGAAATAATTAGCATCTGCAAAATATATATATTAGTATAAAAATTACTTCAATCTGTATCAGTAATGGTATCGATACCACACTTGGAGAAGCACTATCTTAGAGTCTATGTAAACTGGACCCCTTGCCTGGAATGTTCTGCTGCGGACTCTCCTTCATGACTCCTAAATATTATTTCCCTAGGTCTTAGGCAACTATCTTATCATGCAAATTACCTTCTCCCCATTATCAGAGTACTTGGCCATCTTCATAGCACTTTTCTCTATTTGTTTATTGACTATTTTCCTAACTAAATTCAAGCTTTATAAGGGCAGAGACCATATTCAACATACTCCGAGATTCTAAGGAGAATCTAGGATTGTGACTGGTATGTGTAGATAATATACATTCCCAGAACTATTCTGGCTGTATCTACTACTTTTTTAAGCCTTAAAACCTATTACCCCGCAAAAAATCCCCTGGCTCATCTTATTGTTTACATGTACCAGTGATTTTGCATTCATCTGTACAACAGGTTCCCAAATGGCCTCATGGTTTAAAAGCATGTTTGAGAAAATGAAGCCTGGAATTTGAAGATATGCAAAAAAACCCCACATTTCTCACTATCAGGCCAGATGAAAGCCCAGAGCAGCTTTTTGCGTCATCATTTTAAATTTTTATACTACATTTACTCCAAAATGTTTTCAAAAGTAAAACATTTATATTATACTAATGAAGTAGTATTTGTTTAACTAAAATGAACACAATCTTTTTCTTTTAAAATCCCATATGGGTTAAGAAGGGTTACAGATGGATAGAAGATTTTTATTATACTGGGTATTCTATAGTATTACTTACCACAATCTGATTTTATTAACTGTAAGTACTGTTATGCCTAGGTTAAAAATTTTTTTTCCTCTGACATTAGACATGAGGGGCAAGTGTAATCATTCGTAAAACTGTCATTAACAACTGGTCTCTAACAATTCTCTATGCTGGTCTCCAAGGAGAATGATGAAACATCTGGGTGATTGTCTCATAACCAATTTACTCACCAGATCACAATCACCCAGATCTAGCTTCTCTAAGGATGAATTAATTTGTAGCATTGTAGCAAAAAACATCCCACCCTTATTTTCAATCTTGTTTCCAGTCATTCTTAGATATTTCAGAGTTGTATTCTTCTGAAAAGGAAAAGAATCAAAATTTGGTTAAGTTTTTAATCCACAGAATTTTCTTTAGATTACATGAATTAGGAAACTAAACTATCTGCAGACTCATCAATTTTTCATGGAGGTAGAATAGGATATATATTCCTTGAAGGCAACATTCAATTTACCATAAGTATCTAGTTTAATAGTCTAGTAGAAAGAATGCCCAGGAAACAAATGCCCAAACAATGACCAGTAAATGAAACAGATTTTTAATAAACTTTCCTTTCATTAGAAAATCTATAAATTTATCTTCTAAGAAAATTATACCATTTTTTTTTTATTGAGGTGAAATTCACATAACATGAAATTAACCATTTTAAAGTGTGCAGTTTACTGGCTTTTAGTATATTCACAATGTTGTGCAGCCATCATCTTTAGTTCTAGAACATTTTCATCACCCCAAAGGCGACCCTGTACCCGTTAACCAATCATTTCACATTTCCCATGTTACTTTTAAGGAGGTATTTCTCAGACATTTTAATTCCTTCTCTTATTCCACTCTTTGAATAAATCTTTTACAAAGAAAATTACAGACATTTCATTGTCCTAATGAATAAATATGAGGACATGTAAGGTCAAATAATTATCTTTAAAGCTAATTCAAACTCCCTTAAGAGCAGAAAGAAGGTAAGGATGTCCACTAACCACTACTATTCAACATTGTACTGGCGGTTCTAGACAGGGCAATTAGGCAAGAAAAAGAAACCAAAAAAAAATGGCATCCAGATTGGAAAAGAAGTAAAACTATCTCTGTTTGCATATGACACAATCTTTTATGTGACAAATCCTAAAAAATCCACCAAAAAAAAAAAAAGCTGTTAAAAATAATAAGTGAGGTCAGCAAGACTGCAGGACACAAGATTAACATATAAAGATCAATTATATTTCTATACACTAGCAATAAACCCAAAAATGAAATTAAGAAAATTCCATTTATAATAGCATCAAAAAGAATTAAAAAAAAATTTTTTAAAAGGCAATACTTGTACATTGAAAACTACAAAGTATCATTGAAAGAAAGAAGACCTAAATACATGGAAACACATCCCATGTTCATGAATCAGAAGACAATATCATTAAGACGGCAATACTTGTAAATTGATCTAAGGATTTAAAGCAATTCCTCTCACAATCCCAGCTGCTTTGTCAAAAAGACAACATGCTGATATAGATGGGGAGAAACTGAAACACTCATATTGGTTAAAATGTAAAAAGGGACAGCGACTTTGGAAAATACTTTGGCAGTTCCTTAAAATATTAAAAAGAGTTACCAAATGATCTAGCTATTCCACTCCTACATATATGCCCTAGGAAATTAAAAACATGCACACAAAAATGTGTGCAAATATTCATAGCAGCATTATTCATTAGAGACAAAAAGTAGAAACCCAAATGTCCATTAACGGATGAACAAAATGTGATATACCCATACAATCATTATTCCATTTATATGAAATGTCTAGAATAAGCACTCTATAAATGGAAAGCAGGTTAGTGACTGGGGAGTGGGGGAGAGAAGCATGGAGAGGGTTTGCTAATAGGTACAGGACTTTTCTTCAAGATGAAAATGTTCTAAAAGCAGCGATAGTGGTGATGGTTGCGTAACTCTTTGACTATACTAAAAAAACCACTGAACACTTTAAAAGGGTAAATTTTATGTATGTGGATTATATCTTTTTTTTTTAATTTCCCCCTTTCCCCCACTGCCCGCCCCCGCCCCCGCCACTTCCACCCCTGACCTAGGGTTGTTGCCGTCTCCCTTTAAGAACTGGACTTCTAAAGGTGGGGCGCGTCTCCTCCCACACGCTCACGGGGCACACCTGAGGCCTGGGGCACACCTGGGGCCTGTACCCAGGACCTTCTACGTGTAAAGCAGACGTGCTAACCACTACTCTATGGAACCAATCCTGAATTATATCTTAATAAAACTTTATTTTAAAAATAAGTTTAAAAATGCTCATGTCATGTCCACATTTTAATAAATTGAAGTATAATAAAAATATACATTCCCACAATATTAAAATATAAGCTCACATTAACCTTTGATTCTGTTGATTCCAAGCTATCAGAAGTTAAAATTCCCAAATACAATGTTAGTTTGAGGTATTATAAATACTTACATGTAGTACTTTAGCAATCAATTCTCCACCTTCAGGCCCAATATCATTAAACATAAGGTTTAAGTAAATGAGACTATATTGTTTCTATAACAAGAGAAAAGAAGCTATTACACATGTATTATTAGAAATCGATCAACTAACATTTGAGCTGCTTTAAGTAAAAATGTTTACCTCCAAAAAAAAAACCTTTATAAACCAGAAAATCTAAAAGTCTAGCAAAAGAAACTACCACTAGAGAAAAAAATTGCTATTCTCATTAAACAAATATAATTGCAATATAAACAAAAGAAAAAAACTATCTTCAGTTTTGACCAATGACTCAAAGTATGGATGTGCTTTATGTATTTAATGGTAGTATACAAGTCTGTAAAAGATGACTCAGTAGTTCTAGTTACCAGCTCTACTGAGACAGATGCACAAATGAGTTTTCAGTATATTTCAAGTGTTATAAACATAGCATAGTCAGGACCCTTGACATTTTGCAAAACTAATGTTTTGTATGTGTGACATTAGGTGGTTTCACTGTCAACAGAACTAACGACATTTTGATAACGATGATTTCTGCAGCATTTTTATTTCTGCTTACTGAGAAAAACATGGTTACTTCATTTTTTATCTTCATTCTGCCCTTACATTGTGCACCATTTCATAAATATGAGAATTTTAAGATCATCTTAAGCTAATTAGTGGCACTTTTAGCAGATGAGACTGGGACAAGTAGGAAATTAAAAAGCCAGTATAAGGGAGAAATTTTAAAAATGATATATGCTGCTTTAAACATTTTAACTTAAAATACACACGAACATATATTGGCCCTTCTTCTGAGGATGAAACGAGGTCTTTAAGTACACAAAATAAGATGGACCACACTGTCTTTTTCAAATAAAATGCAATCAAAATGAAGCATTTCAGCTAGGGTGTCCCCAAAGTGAATCTGCAATAAAGAGTTGGCTCAGCATGCTCAAACCCTCAGCATCCCCAAAGAAAGGACTGGTTCTTAACTGGGTCCTGGGAGGAAAAAAAAAACCTATAAAACATTTCGTAGTAAAATAGTACCTGAAGCAGTTTTGCAGCATAGTATGCACCAACATCACCTAGGAAGTTATATCTAACATCCAAACCTAAAGAACACAGACAAATAGAAGCTGATATTCTTTATGATGCATACTTAAAATCAGGAAAATGAAAGAAGGAGTAATGATTTTTAAGAACACATACCATTAATATATGGATTCTTCTCTAAAACTCTGGAAAGAATCCAAAAATCTTCTCCTGTTACTCTTTCCACTGGTATTAAGTGATTGTTGCCAGCAATGTTTAATGTGATTCCTTCCAATCTATTAAAATATAAATAAGAAACTCAGTAAAGAAATAAAAGTAATTTTTTCTTCATGTATAAATAGTAACATTATGGATAGCATTTACCGGAACCAATTATGTACCACAATATAGATTTAAACCGAGTAACTTAAAACTACTGAATATTCCAGATTTTGTAAAGTACTTTAATATAGGCTGTATAATCTAATTTCTCACATACAAAAAATATCCCCACCTGATAGATAATGATACTGAAGACATCAAAGATTTGTATAAATAAACAGGAGTTAAGGACAAATCTGGAGTCCAGACTTGGAGGCTGCTGGTCTAGTGCTCTTCCCAGTATACTAAAAGTACCACTACTTCCAAGACCTACTAACAGTGTCAATTATCTACTTCTCCGAATCAAAACGTATGTCTATTTTACCAAGCATTTGCAAACGGTGTTGAAATCACTTAGTATTCCAAGATTTTCACACAGATGAATATCAACGCATATTACTTATATAATCAAGTATTTGCCTTCCTTACCCCTTTTCAATTTCTTCATCTACTTCTTGGAGTATATGCAATACAAAAGGATTAATTTTCTGGGACTTTTCCATACATAGATTCTCATAATGTTTCTGGAGACTGCCAATAGGTTCTGGAGCTTTTGAAAAATAAATACATTACCATTATCCTTCATCACATATAAATTATCCCAGGTGCTTCCCCCCATCCCCTCCCAAAATTACACTTCTTTCAAAGGTATGAATGTATGTGTATAGAGTCAAAGGTAGGGAAGAAAAGGAGACAGAATTAAAAACAAAGAGAGAAACAGAAGTAAGGAATGGGAGAGAATAAAAATTCTGTTGGAGAATTAGAGCCATAGAAGCACCCACTGAGGGTAGGCAGACACTAACTTGGAAGTGACATAAAAGGACAACTGACCTCCATAACAGGACTGGTAGCTAAGGAAAATGATGTCAGAGAAATTAAAATATTTTGTCCAAACTTATGCAGTTAATAAGGGCAGAGTACAGAATCAAAATGACTCCAAAGCTTCTTTCCACTCTGTCTCGTCGGGTTAAGCTGACTCAAGGTTTCTTATGATGGCTTCAAATAAAGATGTCCTTTCCTAGTGGATTCTGCACTATATGAACTAAAGCATTTGCTAAACAAATTTGCAAAACAAGATCTTAAGATGAAGAACAGTTATATAAAAAATGAAAGCAAATAAACTTTTCTTAGTTTTTTAAAATAAGCTTTAAAAATAATTTAATAACACACTTATTCCAGAGAACTTGGAAATTTCAATATTAAAAAGAAAAACATTCATCAGCAATCTCACTGCCAAAAAACCACCACAGTGGAGGTCTGGGAATACTTCTTATTGTTTTTCTTTCATATGTATTCTTAAACAAAATTTGAACATTTCAACAGAGTTCTATATCCTTTTTGTTTTCAATTAACATATTGTAAGCAGTTTTCTCTAGTCATTACAGTCTAAAAAATTTTAATGTCAGTATAATCTGTCTTGTAAATGGATGTACATAAAAAATCCTTCGCTTATTTTAGGAAATTTTCATGCATTTAAATAATATTTTAGCACAATATTTCCCAATCTTCTATGAAGTGATCAAAGATATTCTAAATAAAATGGGTTTTACTGTCAGATAAGTTTGAGAAGTGATGAATTAAGCAAAACTAAACAGACCCCTACCTACAACACTTCTCAGGACATTTAAAACTCTCGGGTGCACAAAGACTCTTCAAATTGTTGAGCCTAGAGGGGAGGATAATAATGCTCTACTTCCCAGACATATGTAACCATGGTTCATATGGACTGCAGTCTAGAAAATGCAACTTTAGCCTCCTGGACAGGAAACAAGGCAAGTAGATCTGCAAACAGATTTACTTGTTGGAGCTGGGCTCCCACCAGGCTTCTTCGCTCCCTTCTGGGTTACTACCTTCCTTGGTATTAAAAATTGGAGGATTGCCCTGAGGATGTGAGGTTCAATGCCTGCCCTCAGCTGGCTGCACCACACCCAGGCCATGAAGAAATGTATCAGACTTACAATTGACGTTTTCGTGACTGAAGGAATCTTAAATTACAAGAATATTTCTTTAATTACCTCGCCATGGCTTTACAGTATTTAAAAGTCTCTGCTATATATTTCCATTATTTGCTCTTTTAAAATTCACCTATATACTGTTTCAGGATTTTATGGTACCAATAATTTGTTTCCTCTAGAAGAAAAATAATAAATCAGTCTTCAAACTGTAAAGCAAAAACTAGGAAAAACACAGATATGTAGGAACATGTCAAGAATCTAACCCAAATTTCACTTTTCACCCACGTCTGAGCCTTGAATTCCAAGTAATTTTCACCTAGCAGCACGTTTTATAATTTCTAGAGTAAGGGTTCATTTTGCAGGTGGTTCCCTATGTCGTCCTAAACTGGAACAGCCAAGTACTGACTGGGAAATCCAAGGGTCAAGAGCGAGTCAGACTTGGGTGCCCATCCAGAATAGGCTGTGTGACTGTGAACAAGTTACTTAAATTTTCAGAGCTTAAATTTCCTTTTTATGTTAAAGTCAGAGCCTAACAATGCCCATCTCACCGGTGCAGTGGGCAGACGCAAGGCTTGTAGCACAGTTCCATATCTACAAGCACATGCTTTAAAACAAACATTCAGAATGGAAACGGGTGGAGGGAGAAGGGCGTGCAGTTGTGCTTACTTTGCTACAAATACTTAAAATGGATGTGGCCTAAAGATGCAAAGTCAGAACTCTCTCAAGACCCTCTTGCCCACCTAGGCCCGGCTCTCTGGAGTTTCCACAAAAAGGGCCCCGAGAAGACCACCCAAGCACCCTTCCGGGAGATGGTCAGAGCAAAGCGAAAGATACACGTTCCTTCAGGACAACCTATTGAACGAAAGAAGGACACTCCACGGGGCCTTGGGGGCTCTCCTGCCCGTGTTTGGGAGGCACCCTATAGTTCCAGTCACAGCTGGGGTTCCTAGGACACCCTCCAGCCCCGCCTCCCTGGGCCTGCTCGGAGGAATCAGATAGCGCAACCCCGCCGCTCTGGCCCCAGCACCCCTTCAGCGTTTCTTTCAGGCCAGGCCGGCGCCGAAGGACACCCTATCTCTTACCGCTATTGTCGGCCGGAGCCCAGACCGAAGCGGGGCTCGGAGTGGCGGCGGGAGGGGGGTACCCGGACTTGGCCGGAATGGCACCTTCGGAACTGCCCCACATGATTCTCAAACCCCGCGGGCCGAGCGGCGGCGTTGTCATGACAACCGTGCGCATGCGCCTGTTCCGTCCCCGGCGTACTGCGCTGGGGCGCAGACGGACCGCGGGACGCTGAGCACTGCATCCAGCTGGCTGCGGGATCCCTTGCCATTACTGACATCGGCCATGAGGCTTGACTGGGCAGGTGGTAACTGCGTATGCTATGGAGGCTCTTTAGTTACCATCGCTGGGTCCAGATCACCCCGTCCAGGGTTAAAGACACGCTGAGGGTGGGCGCCCGGATTTTTTGCAGGTAGTTTTCCAGGGTTAGGGGCACTGCTGTTGGGCGGGGGCTGGGACTTCAAAAACGATTATGACACAATTCCCTCCCGAAAAGTGTGCACACACCTGTGGGAGCCACGTGCAGAAGCAGATGGTAGCACCCACATGGATAGCTAAGGGAGCATAAAGAGGCGTGGAGATCAGTCTTGTGCAGGGGCTGGGGCCATCATAGAGGGCTTTTTGAAGGAGGTAACATCCTAAACTGGTCTGAGTAAACCTGCCAGAGGGCAGAATTACTTGGTGCGTTCTGGAGACACACAGGTACTTGGGGCTCCCAGGTGAGTACAGAGAGTGGGGGGACAGGCAGGGCCAGATCCACGTGGAGCCCTGTACAACCTCTGAGAAGCACAGCTGTTATAGGTAGGGCACTGGGAGCCCTCAGATCGGGCGCAGCTGATGGAGAGTGAATTTGACACTACCTAGGGCAGATGAGGTCTGAAAGCAGCTGCAGTAGCCCAGGAGAGATAGTAAGGCCTGAGCTAAGGCTGGACTTGTGGATGAGAAGGGAACAGAACCCAGAGATAGGTATAGAGAGTAACGTGATAAGACATGGGAGGGAGAAGACAAGGAAGGTGGGAAGAAGCCTTGTTTGGGTTACTATAGACCCAAGAGAAGCATGTCAAGAGCCCTGTAGAGAGAACTCAGGAGCCAGCCAGAGACCCTCGGTGTGAAACCAGGTTGTTTATGAACACAGTTCAAAGGTAAAAACAAAATGTCGGAATTCTCTCTCTCTCATGCTACCCTACTAGGTAAGTCTAGGCCAGCAATCCACTAACAAGAAATTGTGCTAACAGTGTGTTTGCCAATTTTGTTATTATTCAAGATGGTTTTTTGCAATTCTAGGCCCATCACATTTTCATGTAAATTTTAGGAGTAGCTTGTTAACTTCAACCAAAAAAGATTTTAAGAAAAGCTTGCTGAGATTTTGAATGGGATTGCATTGAAACAATAGATTAATTTGGAGAGTATTAATACCTTAACATTGTTGGGTGTTCTAATCCATGGATATGACTTATTTCTCCATTTAAATTCTTTCTGGATTAGTTGGTAGTTACAAAATAGTCATGAGGGTGTAAAGTACAGCATAGTCAATAATATTGTAATAACTATGTATGGTGTCAGATGGGTACTAGATTTATGAGTGATCACTTCTTAAGTTATATAAATATCTAATCACTATGTTGTATACCTGAAACTAATATAATATTGTATGTCAACTAAAATTGAAAAACGAAAAATTAAATAAATAAATGAAAATTAAAAAAACGTTCTTGTTTGCAGCATTAGTTCATTTCAGTTCCCTGCAATTTCAAATTTCTTGCTTAGGGATTTAAGTCCCTCCCCCAGCCAGGCTTAGGGATCTAAGACCAGAAGAGGACAGGATATCTCTCTGCTTCTTAGTCCCTAAAGCCACTGAGTCGCCCCAGTCTAAAGGGAGACAACTTGCTAGTGGGGTGAACTGACTCTGAATTTGAAGCTCCTCCAAATTCTAATCCACTATATCCGTTCATACATGTCTGTTAAAAGTTTGGCTGATTTCTCCTTGTCCCAGAAGGCCCTTTGCCTGTGACTTTGGAAGGCTTGCCAAACTTGAAAATGCCACTAGACTCGAAAGTACCCATTGGTTTCAAATTTAACTCTCTTGGCCTTCTTTGTACTCACAACTCTGGTGGCTTTAAAAAAAAAAATACAATATTTTAAAATATTATTTTTTCCTAGTGCTTCCTTAATGTTTATGGTAAGAGCAATGATCTTTTGAGACCTTCTACATTCTACTTAGAAGTAGAATCAAGATAGGCATTTTTAAAAACTGAAATTAGGTAATCTTTTTATATATATATTAGCCAACCTATTAGGAGAAAAGGGAGTCTATATTTTAATTCTTCTCCCAGCATGAAACATAAAAACACATTTGATGTTGTGTCATAATGTCAAGCACTCAAATTAATCAACTAAATTTTAATTTTATCTCTCTTAAGGATATCATGTCTGGTGGTAGGTAAACTGATTTTTTACCTTCTTTCACGATATTTCAGATTTTGAATATTTGAATTTTCCATCAAAAGAATGTCAAATGACACCATAAAATCAGAATATTCATCTAAAATGCATCAGAAAAACGATCCACAGCAAATCTTTGATAGGACATTTTTCATTGATGCTTCTAATCAGACCTTGACTACCATTCCACTAGAGATCTTAGAATTAAGAGAATTAGAAGAAGTGCATCTGGAAAATAACCAGATCGAAGAAATCCCCCAGGATATTCAGCATTTAAAGAATGTCAAAATCCTCTATCTGAACAAGAACAAGCTGAGCGAGCTGTGCCCCGAAATGGGGAAACTGAGCAACCTGGAGGGCCTGGACCTGAGCGACAACCCCCTACTCTCCTCTTCCCTTCGGGTCCTCAGTTGCATCCGCACACTGCGCGAGCTCCGCCTCTACCACATCAACCTGAGTGAGATCCCCATCGAAATCTGTAAACTCCTTCACCATCTAGAGCTGCTCGGGCTGGCCGGAAATCACCTGAAATTTCTGCCCAAGGAAATTGTGAACCAGACCAAACTGAGGGAGATCTACCTGAAGCAAAATCAACTTGAAATTTTCCCGCCTGAGCTCTGTGTTCTCTACAACCTGGAGATCATTGACCTGGATGAGAACAAATTAACGGTCATCCCAGAAGAGATAGGGGACCTGCCGAGGCTGCAGAAGTTCTATGTGGCTCATAACAGCCTGTACTTTCTACCCGAATCGCTGTGCCAGTGTAGCAAATTGTCGGTGCTGGATTTGTCCTACAATCGCCTCCACTCCATCCCGCGCACCCTGGAGGAGCTCTCCGAGATGACGGAGCTTGGGCTGAGCGGGAACCCATTGGAGAAGGTGCCGCGCCTGCTCTGCAAGTGGACCTCGCTGCATCTACTCTACCTGCGCAACACCGGCCTGCGAGTGCTGCGGCGCTCGTTCAAGCGGCTGGTTAACCTGCGCTTCCTCGATCTCAGCCAGAACCATCTGGAAAACTGTCCGTTGCAGATATGTGCGCTGAAGAACCTGGAAATCCTGGCGTTGGATGATAATAAAATATGGCAGGTACTGATTTCCTTCCTGGCTGTCGCTGTGCTCAGATCACAGGCCTTTCCTCCCCTAAATTGGTGTGGTTCTATGTCCAAACATCAGAAAATTCAAACCAACTTTATGGGTGAAAATCCAGGTTAACAAATATATCCAACAAGGTGCTCATTTACATCATTCCCTTCCCCCCCCCCCCATAACAATCGTAATCATAAACAGTAACTAATGTTTATAATATATATGTTCCAGTCCCTGGGCAAAATGTTTTACGTGGATTATCTCATTTAATCCTCACGACTTTTCGAAGTGGGTAATATAATCCTCAATGACATATGAGGAAAACTAGGCACAGGGAACTTAACCAACTTGTGTAGGCCACACACTTCTAAGTGATGGAGCTAGGATCTCCTACCCAGAGCTGCTAGGCTCCAGGGTCTATATTCTTAACAAAGACCACCTCCTAACAGCAGATTTTCCTGACACATAAAACCTTAGGCCTTAATGTTCCATTCATGAGAAACTGCAAATACAGGTTTATCCCTAGAGACTTTCTCTCATGTGTGCAAGCTGGCATGTTCAGAAATGTTCATCGTAGCATTGTTGGTGATGATGAAGTATGGGAGACCGTCTAAATGTCAGTAGAGGAAAGAGCAAACTGTGGTACAGTTGCAAAATGGAATACTATACTATACAATAATTTAAGTGACTTGGAGCTATATGGCCAATATGGATAAATCTCAAAATTATGATGTTTATTAAAAAGTAAAACACCAAATTGCAGAACCCTATGGTGCCATTTATAAATTTTTGATCACACACACACACACACACACACACACACACAACACATGGTTTATGTATATTTAGGTCATAAACATAAAAATATGAACTGGAAAAAAATCATTAAATGCCTAATAATGGCTGCCTCTGGGAAGAGGGTGGTACTCAAGGAAATAAGGAGGACATTGTAGAGAAACTCAACTTTAATTGCAGTATTTCATTTTAGTAACAAAACATTTGGGCAGTGGGTACATATACATTTATTATATTTTAATATTTGGAAATTAAAAAGAAGAGATTTTGTTGTGGCGCGAATGATTCTGAGACCCACGGAGCCAATTGAGATTAATTATGAGCCTTTATTAGCCAGCCGGCGACTGACTCTCTACCACGCAGGGTTAGAGGAGATCAGCCCCAGGGTTTGAGAGTGAGGTAATTATAAAGCCTAGAACAAGCAAGCAGATTACAGAAGCAGAAGTTGGCCATTAGCACAATACATCACCTAGTACCACACCCTGGTTAACAAGTAAGTGGATTACAGAAGCAGACATTGGCCATCTTCATATCTTATACAAAACACTTCCTAAACCACACCCAAGCAGGTAGGACAACTTCTGGTATCTAAAGATATTTCTTCCCTGTAGCTGACTTAGCTAGTTGGCTCACTTGAAAATTTTCCACCCTTAACAATTTCTGTTAAGTAAAAGAAAACTGTAAGGAGGGAAAAAGATTTGGAAATCAACACCTATAACCAAATAGGTCTGTCTTTCCTGACCGTGGATACCAGTCTCGTGTGTTCACCATACATTACAAAAATCCTAGGCCTGAAGATATTGATTAGTTTTTAATCTTTTACTTGATTTTCAATTTCTAGAACCTTGGGGTGGGATCTTTTGTTTTCTTAATTGCCACAGAGTTTTAAAACTGCCTTCCAGGAAGTAAATGTTTTGATGGTAGCTTTAAGATTTACTTTCTACTTAGATAGCAACCAGCCTTGGAGGATTTCAGACATTCCATGAGAAGCTTTCTGCCCATCCCCCCAACTATTCCACCTATTCTACCACTGACGTAAGAAATTCTTTTTACAGTGGACAAAGTCTGTCCTTCCACATTTGGAGTGAAAGTCTCAAAATAGAAAGTGCCCTTGGGAAGAATAACACATTGACTTAATTCCTATTGAGTCATGAATACCTCATCCTTTCCTGTGAAACATTTTAAGAAATCAGGGTAGAGGGAGGGAATCACACACAGATGGCTCATTAACAGAGATAAATCTCATCCAATACCAAGTTTTATCACAAGTCAACTGCATTGAAATGTGGACGTTAAATATTATACTGAACATAAAATCTCTGTGTATCATTACCTATTATTCTTCAGTTCTTATGATAGTATTTGTTTTTTGTCTCCCCTTCTCAATTTCCTCTTATGCTAATCTCTCCTGTAACCTCCCAATGCCTTTCTCTCCTTAATGACACACATGGCCTTTAAACCAGCTCCTTATCTCTCTCCCCTCAAAGATTTACCTGATAGGTTTCTGGCTTTTGAAGACTGACTAGTAGCTTTTTCTTGCCTAGGGTAGATAGATACAAAAATAGCTGACTTTCACCTTGTATGTAAATGGATTTTATTTTTACGGTACATTTCTATTAAGGGAGAAAAACCTAATCTCAAAATGGCTTTAATTCAGTTACAGTGTCAGCAGTAATTGTCCTCACTTGGTGCTCTGTAGGTTTTCTGTATGTACAGATTTATTTCCGCTATACTTCAATATGACTCTGATGAGATTAATTATTGGATCTTGAATATCCTGCTGAGGAAACCTTTAAACATTCCATGTGCCTTGGAGAAAAAAAAAAAAAAGCTAAACCTATGAGTGAAGTAAACAGCAATAAGAGTGCAATTACTAAGTTTTAATGAAGAGGTTAGATTGAAAAATCTTTTTCCATTATTTTATACTGCACTGAACACAAATGTTTTGTGTCGAAGGGATCTACATGCCTGATGAAGAATCTTGAAATAGCCAAGGAAAGCTTAAAATATTAGTTTCTCTAGAGATTGACTTGTTCTGATTTTTAAAAAAAGTAAATAAATAAACAAAACTGTAAACATTGTACAGCATTTTTAGGAAAATGAGCCCTCACCTGCAGAATAAAAGAAAAAATGTCTTATGGAAGAGTCCAGGTGTGTGGGACTTTTGCTGATAGGTTATCCCTACAGTGAGCTTGCTTTTGACCTATTCACCAATTATTTATTTCACACTTCTGTAGAGAGGTCCTAGCGAAAATGAACTACAACCATTCTAATGAAAAGTAGAGTGACAGAT
>NW_006435762.1:2769689-2770790 GCF_000325575.1 Pteropus alecto
GGGCTAAAGCAGGGAACTGTGAGGAAGAATTTCTCAGGAATAAAGCTAGATAAAGGAACAGTGATTCAAAGTGAGTTAAGCTGTTGAGCTATATAGCTGGGCTTTTTTAATTTTTTCTACAAGAAAATAGGCATCTCTATAACATAATCGATAGGTGATTGTATCATACATTTTAAGAATGAGATTTTTCCATGTGGTTCCAGAGGGCCAGAAAGACCAATAGGTGGACATAATAGTGACACAGATTTTGGCTTGACAAAAGAACGAAATCTGATGATTAGAGGTCTCCATCCAAGGTAATGAGCTTTTCATTCTAGGACACGATGTTTAACTGTGGACTGGATGGTTAGCTATGGAACATATTCTACCACCATCTTAAAGGGTTAAAATAGAGGACACTTTTAAGGCTTTCCAACTCTAAAAGTCTGGGAGTCTGTAAAATGCCTACCTAAAACCTGCACAGGGCACATGAGCCTTTCACTGGAGGTAAAATAGGACAAGATATAATAGTCTTCATTGTTTGCTTCCAACTGAGGTTTCAACTGAAGTTTCAGAATTGCTGAAGTAAAGCCTTTTAGGTGAGAGGTCATGTCACTAAATTTATCAGTTCTAATAACAATAATTATGAACATTATTATAATTGCAATATTACATGAATAACTTTAGTCCTTTTTCTTTCAGTAGTGTCAAGCATTTGCTGCACCATAGTTCAAAAATTTGCAGTAAAGTAGGTTTAAAAAGTGCCCCAATTTAATACAGAGAACTCATACAACTCAATAACAACAACAACAAAATGATCCAATCAAAAATGGGCAGAAGATTTGAACAGACACTTCTCCCTAGAGGACATACAAATGGCCAACAAATATATGAAAAGATGCTCAACATCACTAGCTATTAGGAAAATGTAAATCAAAACCACAATGAGATACCACATTACAGCTATTAGAATATATATTATCAGTAGGACAAGTAACAACAAGTGCTGGAGAAGTTGTGGGAAAAAAGGAATCCTCATACACTGCTGGTGGGAATGCAAATTGGTACAGCCACTACGGAAAACAGTAAGGAGGTTCCTCAAATAAGAGTAGAATTCCCACA
>NW_006435762.1:2770885-2784072 GCF_000325575.1 Pteropus alecto
ACGGTGGTAAAAAAATACAATGGATTATTACTCAGCCATAAAATAGATGAAATACTGCCATTTGCGACAACATGGATGGAGCTCAAGATAATCATGCTAAGCGAAATAAGCCAGACAGAAAAAGTTGAAAATGACATGATATCACTTATATGTGGGATATAAACCTAAAAGCAACAAATGAACAGGACAAACAAACAGAGACTCATGGACATGGATTATAGATTAGTGGTTATCAGAGGGTAAGGGGTGGGGGGAGGGGGGAGATAGATGCGGTAAAAAGGGTCAAATATAGGGAGATAGGGGGAAGGTGAAATGGGTAAAAGGGATCAAATATATGGTAGCTGAAGGAAACTGGACTTTGGTGGTAAACATACAGTAGAATATACAGATGTCAAATGATAATGTACACCTGAAAATTATATAATTGTATTAACCAATGTTACCCCAATAAATTTAATTTTTAAGAAGTTTTTAAAAATGCCCCAATTTAAAGCAGTGCATAAAAGTGAAGAGCAGAGAGTCTCAAGGGAAAAGTGCAACTCTAGCCTTTTTAGATCTACAAGTATAAATATTATATATGCAGACATACATGCAAACTTGTCATCAGTAGGAATTGCTAAATTTCTCTACTTTTTGTTTAACAGTTTGCCTCAAAACTAAAAGCCAGTTTATTTTTTTACTGTTAAAACTAATCTTGACCTGAAACTCATCTTTTTGAAATTCTTCTAGTTACCTTCAGACTTCATCTCACTTTCAAAACTGAAGACGCTTGGACTAACTGGGAATCAGTTCCTTTCATTTCCGGAAGAAATCCTTTCTTTAGAGTCTTTAGAGAAATTATACATTGGGCAAGATCAGGGAGCCAAGCTCACCTATGTGCCAGAACACATTAGGAAACTACAGGTAAGCTTCCCCAAATGAGCAGGCAAAGAAGTACATGCCCACTGATGCCATAAGTTGACTGATGCTGAGAAAACTTGGCGGTGTCCCCACAGGCTGCATGTGGCATCAAGCATACTAGATTTCCAGCTCCAAACTAACAGTCATTGTTACACTTTGAGGCTTTTACTGTCTTGCCGAACAACCTCCAGATTTATACCCAAAGAACACTTTATTGTGACTGCTATCGGATATGTCATGCTCTACTCCTTTCTACTGCATCATTTGGCACGTTTTATTTGCAGAAACTAGCCATACTGATTTCCATTTACTTTTCACTTTTTATAAGCAGCTTCTGAAAACTGTACTATTTTGAAGTCTTAGTTATCATACAGGTGACATGACTGGGAGCCTGCATTTTGGATAGGCCATTAGATCTCCCTCCCTGCATGGTTGGAAGGCAAATCATGGTTTATTTCACTGTTGTGCCAGGTTCACTGAAGTTGGTTCCACAGCACTGTCTTAAATCCTAGCAAAGCAACAAAATAACTTCATTCAAAGTAGCTATACCAGTGTGTTTTTATTTATATGCATCCTTAAAGAATTGTTATTTTTTTCATGTTCCTGATACTGCACTCTTAATACGGATAAAGTAGGTGTGAGCCACTACAAAGCTCCCAGTCATGGAACTGAGCAGTGGTATGTACAGCACAGATACTTCTTGCATATAACACCAGGTTTCTCTTCCTAATTCTCCATTCCTTTGCCCTATGTTAATAGAACTTGTTCATCTTGTTCCTTGTACATGTCATGACATACTCTTCAGAATCTTAGGGTGAAATGCAAACAAGTTTTTGCCCAGTGAATTTGAAAAGAGTTAACCCATTATCTGTACATTTTGGCTACTTTTACTTGGGCAATGTTGGATTGACTTTTGAGGAAATTACACTTCTGTGGCAACTGCTACAGTTAGCTATGCAAAAGGGAGCAAATGATATGTGTAGTTAAATTATTTTTCCTTGAAGTTCTCATGAAACAAACACTACATTCCCATGTTCTCTTTTCCTCACATAAATAAGAATCACATAACAATGGCTGAACTCAAAAATAGTTATGTTTTTTGATTATGTCCTTTAAATGTTTTTTTTTTCTCCCTTTATTCTAATACATAATAACCCTCATTGAAAGAGCATGAGAACTCGCAGGTGATGTTAGTTGTTATAATTCATTTAGCAATGTAAGAATTATTATGGTATACTCTCATGTTATTTCAGAGTCTTAAAGAGCTGTATATAGAGAATAACCATCTGGAATACCTGCCAATATCATTAGGATCAATGCCTAACCTGGAGATTCTTGATTGCCGCCACAATCTGCTTAAGCAACTTCCAGATGCCATCTGCCAAGCACAAGGTGAGGAATCTTAGTAGATCTGCAACCTAGAAGAGTTTGAATCCAGTATTTCCCATGACGAAGACTTCCCTGCTTTACTAAAGGCCAATTTTTGTGTTTAGAGAGCTTGGACCTACCCCATTACCTCCTTGCAGGGCTCTCTAGTGACATGGAGCAGGCCAGATACCTGACTAGTACAGCTAAGAGCCTCACAAAGGCACTTATATTTATTAGGAATTGAAGAATAAATAGCAAGTACTAATTCATCCCTATAGTCATACACCACCAACAATAATTTACTGAATATCTACTACATGCCAGAATTTGGAGTTGGGGTCCTGCAGTAAATTTTTATTAGGTCACTAAGTCACTTGAATAAAAGGAAACATATTTCTACCAGAGTGGTGAAATTAGCAAGTGGGGAGGCTTTCAGAGCTACATCATTGACATGAAAAGTCATACATGATTCCTATTTAAACATTCGAACATTTTCTACTAGGCTAAATTATTATTTTTTATTTGTACATCCATCATTACATCCATTCACTTAAGCTTTTTCTGAGCTCTTGTTGGAACCAGAATTTTTTTTTTTTTTTTTGCCACAGTATGGTGAATCTTTAGGTTTATAGATATATTTTTAAACCATGACTGTTCTTTAATGAAAGGGAGATGAAAGAATATGAGTGGAAGCTGTTGCCTGCCCATAAGATATTCGAAGATTGGGGGTGGGTGGATATGCCATACTCAGTAATGCTCCTGCCCTTGGTCTCTGGAGGAATGAAACATTCTCAAAAATTTTTTAGTGTTTACTATTTTCCTATCACTAATACTTATTTACACTAGCACCAACAATATTGAGTTGTTATAAAGAAGAGAACTTGGGTTTGCCTCATTAAATCTGATGTCTTTTGTGACATGGCACTTTAGGAAACAAACATTTCAAAGTGATTGGACTAAAGATTGCACATTTTAATTTTGCTGATTTTTAAGATAAATCTATCATCTAAATTTTTTTTTTCAGTTTTGAAAGAATTACTGCTTGAGGACAACTTGCTCACCCATCTTCCAGAGGATTTGGATCGTCTAGTAAATCTAAAGGTTCTGACACTGATGGACAATCCCATGGAAGAACCCACAATAGAAGTGTGCGCCGAAGGCAAAGAGGCTATACTGACATATCTGAAGGAGAAAAAAAAAAAGAAATTCATGGCAACAAAGGTAAAATCAGCAAAAATTCTGGATAATGTATTTACAGATGCTTTGGACAAGGGTTAGTGTTAAACACACTACAGATTACCCAGTGGGGCTTCACTTTACACATCTATACCTTGTCCTCCTTGGGATACTTTTATTTACTTTTATATCCTCAAGGCTAAGTGAGAGAGTTTTTGAACATCATCGTAGCATTTTTGTCTTTTATGTTTCTTATCTCTTTGTCACATAAGAAGCCAAAAAATAGGCAAAAGAAACCAAAACTTCAAATCCTAAGATGATCCAAAATTCTTGGACTATTCACTGGAGTAAAAAGCTGATATTAACAAAGTCAGTAAGATAAAGCTGAAAATTAGAAATGAAAGCATTTATGGAGCAGAGATCTAGAGACCAGATTTCTGCTCTGCCACTAACTAGTATCAAAGGCCTAAGAGCCCTGTTCCTCTCCTTGCCTGCCAGCCCAAGGAGAAATGAGGATACCCTCCACAGACCTGGAATATGTCCAATTCAGTCAATATTCAATATTATTTAATCAACTGGCCCAAGCCCCCATAATCTCACACCCAGATGACTGCATTAAGTCTTCTAACTAGTGTCCCTACATCCACTCCTGCTTCCCATACAATGTACCTTCTACTCAGCAGTTAAACTGGTGCTGGCAAAACATAGGTCGATCAGCTATTTCTTTGCTGAAATCAATGATTCTCCATTTTCTCTGGACTAAGAGGTAGTCTTTGTTGCAAGACCCACTATCAATGGCCCTCAACTGTATCAGACACAATGCCCTCCCTTTTATGATAAATATGATGTGATGCCTCTTTTGTTCTTCTGAAATTAAACTCATAATATAATCTACCCCAAACACATAATTTTAATAAATCAAAATAATGCCCGAGCTGCAACATAAAGGAAAAAGAAAAGTAATTTACATTAAAATATTTATTTGAATATGTATATATTCCAGAATGACTACATTGTAATAATGAAAATAATACCTTTTGGATACTTTCTAAAAGTATTTTGAAAAACCATGTATCATCTTATATATTTTTAAATTGACATTTAAAATTTTTTTTTTGCCACAAAGTTTAAATCATTGCAAAGGATTTACTTTCTAGTGAATTTTAAATATTGACATCCTCAAATCGAGCTGTTAGATCAATATTTTAAATACATCCAATGGAATCTAAATACCACTTTGATTTGATGTCTCAGTCAACATTAATTTACAAAATACTTGAATAAGCTCTTATTTTATAGGCAGAAATTTTGTCATATCTTTTTCTTCTTGAACATATTTTAATTTTACCCTCAGAACTGATCTTAATATTTTATACATATATATGTAATTTAAGTCACTTATAGATCAGCTTTCATACTTCTAGACAAGAATATTTGTATACACTAGATTTTAAAATTAATTTTTTCTGTGACCATAGCATTTTTAATGTTCTGGATTGTTATATTTTATTAGTTATGTTACAGTTGTTAGTAGTATAAAATTGACCAAAACAACAGACAATCTATTACAAATTTTGATATTTAATTATTTGACCTAGAGGATTTTTGGAAAATACATATACAAATGAGAGAGACTCTTTCACATACTTTATATATCTTTGCATAAATATTACTTGTTGCTAGAATGAGGCAGAGTTTGGTATTGGTTCTATTCCTGTTTTTTGTTTAACAATGAAGTGCTGAGAAATCTTGTTCACATAGATAAGTGGACAAGAATGGAAGAAGCCTTTTTTGGGGGGGCTTGTATTTTGTTTTAAGTAGCAATGCCTTACATAACTCTTGAACTTTTCTCAGATTTATATCCCCCCAAAATCAGAGAGAAGGCTCTTAGAGGACAAATCAACTGGTCTTCTTTCAATTTTCTCAAAGACAAAGAGTTAGAAGGCAGAATGATTGGTTACCCTGTTCTTAGAGCCAACATCAACAATATTACTTAGAATTGTCCCCTTTTTTGATGTCCCAGAGGTTTTTGGAGTCCAGGGCAGCACACCTTAGTCATAGTCAGGTGGATAAGAAGTGTGCCAGAGGGGCATTTATGAAGGGGAAGGTTTCAGAGAGTCAGCAGCTGTGTTCCTAGGCAGATACATTTTAGGAAAGGCTATACATAGAAATGGATTGCCTCCAAACTATCCAAGCTTGCATACCTTTGGAAAGTCTTTGTGGACCAGGGTGCATGCCACTTGGTTGAAGACTGTGTGCGAAATCTGAAGACAACAAAAAGCCCTATAAATTTCCAAAATACCTCTAGAGGGCAACATTGTTCTCCTGGAAAATTATCACCCTAACAGTCTGCTGCTTTCACTCCACATCTCATCTTTCCCATTTTCACTTTACTTGAGTCACAAACAGGATCCTTGATGTTTTTCCCCAAGCATGCTCCAGCTTTAAGGTCTTAAAACTCACTCCTCCCTCTGCCCAGAGATACTTCCCCCAGATATGAACGAGACTCCACCCACACTTAGTTTTCAGTCTCTGCTCAAATATCTTCATATTTGCCCTTGATCTACATTATATAAAACAGCATATCCCCACCTACTTCATTTACCCATTAATTCAACAAATACTTATTAAGCTTCTACTATGTGCCAGGCACTCTTCTAGGCACTGCAAAGAGATCAGTGAACAAAACAGACAAGTATCTCATCGTATTGCTTACATTCTAGTGTGATGGGAATAAAAACGTGAGCTATAAAAAAAAAATTATATACTATGTTAGAAAGTGATAATTGGCACTGGGAAAAAGTTCAAGCTAAGAAGAAATGAAATTGCCAGTGTTTGTGGTAGGGGTAGGCCTCATTGGAAAAAAGACTGCCTTAGTTAGCTCAGGCTGCCACAGCAGCGTACCATAGCCTGGGGGTCTTAAACAACAGAAATTAATTTTCTCACAATTCTGGAAGCTAGAGGTTCAGAGAGCCTACTAATAGAGGAGGGATGTTCCTGAGTAGGTGGGAGGAAATAGGATCAAGTGAGGGAAAAAGTGAGGGCTGGCTGTAGGTAGGAGCCCAGAAAATACAGTAAAAAGCAGAGTAGAGACACTCCTGATTCTCCTTATTGTCATCTCCAGGGCACTTAACATGATCTGTCAAATTACACATTCATCTGTTTATTGTTTCTTCCTCTCACTGGAATGTGAGCTCTATAAAGTCAGTGACATTGGTATTTAAGTGCTGTTTCTCAAAAGTTTATAACATTGCCTGGGGCATAAAAGCACTAAATATTCTCTTTAAAATTTGCCTGGATGACTTGCTAATTGAGAAAGAGAGAAAATGAGGTTGAGTTCTAATCACATTCCGTTCTCCACATCTTTAAAACCACATGCCAGACCAAGAGATGTGACCACCCCAGTCCATAGTGACGCTGCTTGGGTTTGTCTCCTTTTCAGATTCAAGCATGGTGGCGTGGAATAATGGTACGGAAAGGACTTGGAAGATATGATGAACTGCTAAAATTACGAAAGAAAGGAAAGAATTCTCCAAAAGATAAGAAAGGAAAGAAGGATGTAAAAGAAAAGCCTGCAAAGGGAAAGAAGAAATAATTCTACAAATTAATGGCTTGAGATAATGAACCCTGATGGATTAAGAAGGCAAAATATATAGAAATTCGATGCCTACCACACAAAAATTATTTGTAGAATTATGGTTATGTATAAAAATAAAGATTATTTTCCGGAAATATTTATGGACAAAATGATATGATGCTTGGGAATGGCTTTAGAATAATACCAGGGAGAGGTAAATGTGGGGGATCCAAGTGAAACAAGATTGGCCATAAGTTGATAATTACAGAAAAATATGATAAATACATTGAGGTCCTTTATACTATCCTGTCTGCTTTAAAAACTTTTAATTTTGAAATAATTATATACTTGCAGGAAGTTCCAAAGAAATGTATGGACAGGTTCATGCACCCTTTACCCTCCCTTAGTGTTGACATCTTGCATAACTGCAATAACAAAACCAGAACATCTACATTAGCGCCATCAACAGAAGTCATTCAGGTTCCATCAGTTGTACATACACTCATTTGCATGTGCGTGTGTGTAGGTCAATGCAGTTTTGTCTTCTCACATGCAGTTTTATGTGGCCTCCATACAATCAAGATACAGAATTGTTCCATCACCGCGAGTCTTCACTATGTTACTCCTTTTAGTGACACCTACCACCTACCCCTAATCCCTAAGCTATTGTCCATCTCTAATTTTGTTATTTCAAGAATGTTATATAAATTGCATCACATATGTGACCTTGGGGAATCAGCTTACTGAAAACCACCATGATCAAAGTGAATGCTGCTGCTTTGATGTTGGTCAAAGTGTTCTAGCTCTTCCTCCTGTGAAGCTGAGAGGATCCATCTTTTCATTCCTACCTCAGTGATCTCGGGGAGTTTGGTTACGGCACATAACAGGTGTCTGAACCATTGTCCACAATCTCGAAAAGTTGATGGCCGAAGGCTAATATCCAATTCAGTTAGCTCTTTGAGGAGCCACACATTTTGGCAGAAGATGGCCCATCCTTCATCACAGATGCTGTCATTATAGCTCAGGTCAAGCTTCCGTAGCTTGGTCAGATGACCTGTCTGTATCGCCGATACTGAAAAAAAAAAATCACTCTAAGTGCTAAAATATAAGAATACTGTCTGCCGTGGCTGTTTCCCATTTCCAATAATATAACACTATAGCTCCAGGCTTAGTAATGACAATATTGATAATGAGTAATGATTGGTTATTAGCTAGCAGCTTTATTCAGGGCATCTGAAATTACTTCAGTAACAAATTTCCTCTCTGCACATCCCTGTACAGCTACAAATGGATTTTTTTTTTCTTTCCAGATCTCAGCCCAAAGGACATCTTTTTTTGTCAAGCTTCTGCTCTTTACTCCACTGGGGTCCCAGCCCTTCCTACAGACCTCCCTTAACTAAATGTAAGGAGTAAGGATCTTTGGCTTTAACTGAGGACCAATAATCTTGCTATTTAATGCTGTTTAATTGTTCATTGCTCATTCATTCTGTCATTCTTCAGTCAACAATTATTTAATTGAGTACTTTCCATGTGCAAAATATACCTGGATAATTTCTAATTCAACTGGGAGACCTCTAATACACAGAACAATTTTCCTTTCGAATAGCACATATCACACAGTACTACCTACAATGACACTTAATAAATAATAATAATAAAGATAAGAGACAATAATTTCTGTAAGAGGAAGTAGAGGAGACAGCCAAGGCAAACAGCACATGCTTTTCTTGTCAGCCAAAAATCGGAATGGATTAGAGCTGAGATACTACAATAAAATCTCAGAGTTGCAAGGGACCTCAAAGGTCTCCTGATTCAACCTGCATCCAGATCAATGATCAGAGAAGAATCCCTTTCATAGCTTCTCTAGGGTGACCAGCATGAGTCTGCCTGAAGTACCCTTTTAGAATACCCCAACAAAGTGAAGCAGGGCCTGAGTTTGCTAATGAGAACACTGAAGACCCTCAGGTATGGGCGGGCGTGGAGCTGAGCACCCTGCAGGAGCCTCCCACCACCACATCTCTATCCGTCTCCTTTTATAAATGCCCTCTACTGTCTTTTTGGCTTTAGCATTGCCCTTCTTTGTTTTAACCAGATCTCTTCTAAGCTAATGTCAGAAGAAGGGAAGCTGAGCCGAGGGCTTAGCCCCAGGCCTTCTCTACCTCCCTCCCTCTGGGCTTGCCAGGCAGGCACACTGAGCTCTGCGGCAGGACTCCTGTGGAACCCGTAGATACAAACCCAGGAGAGCCACGTCTTCTGTCACTAGGGAACAGCTGCTCAGCCTCAGCACTTGAAGGGATGTCGAAAGCTTCAGAGTTTCCAGAAGCAGCTTCAGGTTGCCACCAACACATTTATTCCAGGAAAGGCTGAACACTTCCAGAGCAGAGAGGTGAATGGAAGCTTCAGCTAAAATGACAGCAACAAGAATAGCAACCATTTAGGGTTCTTTAGGGGTCCTAAGCCTTGAATTTGGGGAACCTAGGCTAGAGCAACATATTAACATAACAGATTCAGAAAGTTTTAGAGACTGGCTCTCCTGCCTGATATTTATGTTGTCTGTTTTTATTCCGAAGAAATGTTAGAAACCTTAGAAAGTAAAACTTGATTAAGTGGAATTCACTATCAAGTGGGGTTTCTTTCCTTCACATTTAAGAAGGAGAAAGAGGCAAAGAGTTTGGACAGCTAGTCATCAGTCCCGGGGTGAGTCCCAGTTTTACGGATTCCACTGTAAAGTCACTGCTGAAATCCAGAGACAGGGCCAAGCCTCCCTTGACTCTGAAACACCAAAATGTATTTGTGTTTCCTTAAATGCAGTTACAGAGACAAAGGAAAGAAATAATGTATTTTGGAAAGATTTTTAAAAGGAAAATAAAAGATTTTTCTGCTTAATTATGTTTCCCCTAACACTAAAATTAACCAGAACAAGATACAGTAGTTAATTACACTAAATAATTTTGCCTTTTTTCTAAAAAGTAAAATATTTTCAAAGGGAAAATATATATTCTAATAAGAAAACCCCTCCCAGTCATATGGTACAGAGACTTGTCAATAAGAAATGAAAATTTTTTCCTTATAAAAGTGATATAAATATATATTTACTTGATTTACTTTTTAATTCAAATCGAATGATAGACTTATGTTAGATGATGTAATTTAGTGTAATATCTACTTGATTATGATCCATTGATTGTAATTGGAAAGAGCGGTGTCTTCTGATGACAGAAGATACAAAATTAAAAACAAAATTTTCTAAAAAATTATTCAACATTTTCCAACTAGAAAGCATATCTACGAAACATTGTGTTGTCCCCAAATTTATTTTTTGCAGAATCTTTCTAACTGAGCATTAGTCTGATCAATGGAATGTGTTGTGTATGCGTTTACTTAACCATTTTAAGGATTACAGACCCCTTTTGGAAGTTAATCTGTCTGTCTGTCTATCTATTCTATCTATCTATCTATCTATCTATCTATCTATCTATCTATCTATCTATCCACCTATCTACTTACTTAACTAATATGTAGAAATACCTAAAATGTGCTTTGGGTACTTAAGAATAAATGCAATCTTTGCCCTCAAGAAGATTACAATCTGGGAAAAATATGGACATTAAAAAACCACACTAAATAAGTACATAATTATAAATGCTGATAAAAAATATAAAGAAGATACAGGGGTTTTTAATGTCTTAGAAGGGGATGTTTACACTGAGACCTGAAGTCAGAGCTCCCCAGGAAAGAATGAGGGGTAGAAAATCCAGGAAACAGGAAGGCTTAGTGTTAGGAGAGAGCTCGATGATAAGAAGAAACTAAAAGAAGCCAACTGAGGCTGGGTTCAGGGAGCGAGGGGCAGAGTGGCTGAGATGTACTAGGGCCAGGTCACCCGGGCCTTTTTTGACAACATGAAGGAATTTGGATTTTACCAGAGGTGTTACAGGCAGCCATTGGGTAGTGATAAGATCCAATTTATTTTTTAAATGGAATTTATAGACTCTGTCCCCATAATAATATTAACTAACATTTAATGAGTATCTACTATGTGCCAGGCACCTTTAATAAACTTCACATGCATTAACCCATTTAATTCTTACAACTCTACGAGATAGGATACAATTATTTTATTTTACATTTTGCAGATAAAAAAAACAAAGCACAGACGTGATCAGTACCACAAGTCACAAGAACTAGAGCCAGGATTTGATTTCAGGCAGTCTGATTCCAGGTGCTTTGGAGCCAGAAAATGTACCACACAGTCTCCTAACAAAATAATTGCAGTCAATTCTAGGGATGTCACAGCTCCCTTTCCCAAGCCTGACTATGGACTGACTCTCTGACCTGGGGAGGGGGAGATCCATGGTCTCCATTAAGAATTCCAGATCTGAAAGGTACATACCTGCTACTTTTTCTCATCCAGACGCATGGGCAATGAGATAAGCAAAGCTGGGAGCAGTACATGGTCAGGACAAAGTCTATGTGGGCCGAACAAAATATTTGGGCTAAAAATGGGCACAAGAATACCCTAAATATAGAGTTTTTAGAATTTGGGGTAAATTATATTAATTTCTACTAATAGATATTAATAAATAGCTACTTATTATAGAATACATTAATTTTATTAATAATAGCCTTTGGTCCACATATAATTCATTTTTAAGGAAGTGTCAACTGACATAACACTTGGGAGGTCAGAGAGAAGGGCTGTTTTCATCGTAATCCAGGGAGCATCAGAATTCAACCACTCTGGTCTTGTGCACGTGCGCAAAAAAGTTAACCTACCTGGGGTGAGACTGCGCTCTCCCTAGAAAGGACTACTCGCAAGGTTGGCCCTTAGCCAACATCTGGGAAATTGGAATTTGGAAGTGTTCCCATCACTCCTCAACTGATAAGTGTGGTTCATTGTACCAATGGTGTCTGTGTACAGATAATGTGGTTTATGCTGAATGCCAGCTTTCCTTCTGGGAGTCTGCAATTTTGGTATCTGCTAAGCAAAGGGAGCCTGTGTGACCATCTCCCAATAAAAACCCTGGTCTTGAAGGTTCAGGCAAGCCTCCCCAGTAGACAATATTTCATGTGTGTCACCACAACTTGATGGAGGAATGGAGCGTGTCCCATCTACAGGGAGAGGACTCTTGGAAACTTGTGCCTCGTTTCCCCCTGACAGCACCCCATGCACCTGTCCCTTTGCTGATTTTGCTTTATAGCTTTATATCCTTTCATTGTAATAAATCTCAACAGTGAGCACAACCAAATGCTGAGACCTGCAAGTCATTCTAGTGGATCGCACGTGGCATCGGGACCCCTGCCAGGCAGCATGTGCCCGAAGCGCTAGTTGCCTTGGTGTATTTGGGGAAATACGGCAAAAATCCCTTGCCTCGAAATGTTTCTCTCTACTTGCCGGCAAGGCTCTTGCCCCCAAATAGGCAGAAATGTCAGAATCAGTAGACCCTTGATGTAGGCTGGGCTGTATCCATGACCTTCAGGCAGGCCCAGATTTCTGAGAGGACAGCAAACCCTGTTGGGAAGTAGATGCCAGGCAGTCGGCGAGGCTCGCACACTAGTAATTGCCTCCCTTTTCCCATAAGACAGGGATTCATATTGGCGCCTCATTGAAATTACATGTTAGTATGGACATGGACCTCCAGAGTTGGTTATATACACTTTAGATTTTCAACGTTAAGTATGCAAATGCCAGAGTTATTCACGTGCCTTCAGAAGGTCACTTTTAAGAAAATCTATTTCCTGAAAAGAAGACAAACCAGTACTTTACACCTTTGCCTGTGGCCAGAGCCTTGGAATGAAAGTCACGTGTAGGGGAAGAGAGACACCACCCTCCCAGGTGTGACTGTACCGGCCTCCAGGGACCCTCTTACCGAGGGCGGTGAATGTCTCCCTTTCCAAAGCACAGCTGTTGATTAGTAAGGACTTCAGCACTGGTAGAAAGCGGAGCCTGCTGAGTAGGTTTTCAGAAGAGCTGCCCACGTTTTTGTTGGCAGACAAATCCAATTCCTGAAGACTCGAGAGTAAAGGGATAACCTGGGCTGTTAAAATAGCAACAGTGACATGCTTTAGGCACCATCTCACAAATTCTTCTGGGTGTTTGTTTTCAACAGTCTTCTCGACTGGCAAGCCCAGGTCTCAGTAGTCTGAGCCTGGCCCGCCCTTACACACT
>NW_006435762.1:2784207-2793473 GCF_000325575.1 Pteropus alecto
CTAGAAGTTAAAAGTAAAGACTCTGGAGACAGAACTAGGTTCTATTTCTGGCTTTGCTACTAAAGAACTGTGATTTTGGATAAGTTACTTAACTTCTCTGAACCTCAGTATTCTCAGTAGTAATAACAATTCTACCTCACAGGGTCATTAGGAAGATAAAACATTGGTAAATGTAAAGTATTTGGTACAGTGCCTGGCACACATTCACTGCTCAGTTAATGTTCAACATTATAATTCTTTTCTCAGAACGTAAGTACCAGGAAAGCAGTGAATCGAGCACTCAGACGTCTATAGGTGGCAGCACTGGAGTGGGGTCCTGACGGCCCTTGTGCCATAAGGTCACCCCTGCATCACCATCTTTCAGCTGCTTTTCCTGCCTCCAGGCCTTTGCCCTCGCCCTCTCCAGTGTGGGAAATGCAATATCCTGAGTTCTCCGTGGGGCCAGCTCACCTGCTTCGAGCCTGCCAGGGCCACCTAAGCCACAGTAACACTCTGATCACTCCCATATTGCCCTATTCTATTTTCCTCAAAGCACCCATCATGTGATGTTTTTGTTTGTGTATGTGTGTGTCTTCTGATCTCCCTCATTGAAGGTGAGCTCTGCATGTAGGGGCTGCTTCAGCCCCAGAGTGTGCATCGGAACCTGGAACATTTGAGGTACAAACGTTCGTGGGAAAGAGGACCAGAGAAGGAAAGGTGGAGGGAAGGAAAGGAAGGCAGGCACTTGTGACCTCAAGAGATGTAACAATTTCTTCCTGTTCTAATCCCCTCGGCACTTCTTATTTTGCCATGTAATTTGGATATTTATTGGTTTAATAAATATCAAACTGAAGCTTCTTTGCTGTGAATTTTCCTAAGCCCATGGCATGGTGCCTAGTATAATTAGATGATTAATCAGTAGTTGCTGGCTAAATGATCTATAATTCCATTTCTTTGGAGCTATCTAGAATGAGCGGATAAAAGAATGTTTAATTATTTGATAACATAAGGTGTTATGTATTTACTACATAATGCATCAACAGGATGTATTTTCATTTCCACTTTTTCAAAATTACACAGAAGGCAATTTGCTATAAGTTATTAAATAATCGTTAGCTTTACAGGGCCATTCACCCACGTTGGTGGCTGTGAATCTAGATAAGAGGCTAATCCTGCTGTTACACTATGCTGGCTTTCTCTCTACTTCTCCGTTTGTAATAAACTTGTGACACTAATGGAGTTGTTTCTGACCACCAGCGTAAGTTTAAAATATTCTCTTTCAGGGGCCACATTTGTCATTTACAGACGTGTGTAGGAGGAATTTAGGTTCACCAACTTTTACTGGGCACTTACTACATGCCAAATACTATATTGGGGCACTCACAGGATTTTTATGGTTTGATCCTCCCGGTGATTTCATACACAGTAAGTTTAAAGGTGCGTCTCAACTTTGCCAAGTTTTCAGACACACGCCAAGGCTCCAGAAGTCCTCCTTGGCTCCACAGCACACACTTACTCAGTGATAACACGTCGCCTGTTGTTAGCGAGCACTGGTGAAGATCCAGGACCTCCAGACGTCCCAGCGTGGCCAGCTGAACTGGTGAGTCTTCAAAACCTCCGCCTAGCTCCTTGTTGCAGGAAAGGTCGAGTTTCCTCAGCTCACCCAAGTATCTAAAAGCAGCATCTACAAAGAAAGTAAAAATCCCATTCTGACATATCGCAAGATGGTAGGACAGTGTGGAGCAGGGGAGGGGGCAGGTGTGCAGAAGGGAGAATAAGAAAATATTCCATAGTGACATAAGCCAGGGCAGAGGAATAAACGTAGACTTTCCAACAGCTAGCCTTTTTCAGACCCAACATGGCTTCGAACACGTAATGGTTTTGGTCAGAATCTTGCCCCTAATGGTTCTCCTGCTATACTCGAGCTTTGGCATTTTCATAGAATTTTAGACTTACTCAAACTGCCAGTGAGAAGGATATTACAGGCTCTGTAAGTCGAAGGGGAAAAACACAATTTCGTTATATAGTCTACTTTGCCGTGGATGCTCTATATAGAAAAATAAGTTTTAACTGCAGATACCACTGAAGCCATCCTTTTTATCAGTACCAATTATTTCCCATTACGACCAAAAAATGACGCTGACATTTTCAAAAGTAAGAAAAAAATGGAGATTTTTAATAGCACAGAAACTTTTATTTTGCCTAGTATCTATCTCAAATTTAAAATATCCTGGCCTTTTCAGATTCAGCCATTTAAAAAGGTTATTTTTGTAATCATGAAAGTATACGCTCACTGTAAAAGAAAATGAATAACACATAAAGAAGATATAAATTACCCATAATCTTACTTTCCAACATAACTACTGTTTATATTGCGTTGTATTTCCTGACAGTTTAAAATATTAAGTATAAAATTGTATATATAATTTTAAAATGAATTTATGTATAAAATTGTATATATAATTTTAAAATGAAATTATGTATAAAATAAACATACATATGTGCATAGGTATATAAGCTTCAGCCATTGCTAACTCACCCAATCCTTTGACACTCTTTTGTGATAATCCACATGACTGTAACTTCAGTACTTTCAGATTTGAGGTACATTTTAATCCCTGAGCAATACTGTTCAGACTGCCACCAATATTTCTGTTAATGGAAAGATCAAGTACTTCGAGACTTTGCAGCATCGGCAGCAACTGACCTAGAAGGAAGGGAATCCGAACAGAAAGAGCAACTCATTAAAAATGCAGGATCTGCGAGCCAGGCAGGCAGGTGGGGAGCTCAGCCTGGCGGTCATGTGACCCAGGATGGAATGAGCCCCTCTTTCAATTCAGGGTGAAACACAGCCAGCTTTGACTCCCAAGCTATTCAATTGTGGGCATTTTCTCTCTTTTTTTTTTTTCTGGAAAGGACTCTTCCAAAACGCTTACCCATAAACACCCCATCTTCTGATGTGAGAGCACAATCCACGAGCTCCAGCGTTTGAATCTTGCTCCCTTCTTGGAACTTCTGGAGCATCAGAGGCAAGTTTCCTCCCACTTTACTGTTCCAGGACAAATTCAGCTCTTCAAGCTCAGGCAATGCTTTAAGTGCTTCTCCTGTAACAAAATGGTCCAAAGATTGATCATTAGTCTGCAAAGCAGGTAATTTGTTTCAAAATCAGTCCTAACATTATTTACAGAGTGTCAAAGGTTGGCCAGGTGCTGGGTAGGTGTCAAGGAACAGAGAGAAGAAAAGGATTCATTTCCTGCCAGAAACTCTCATATTTACAGGCACAGTATATCTGGTTCCTCCAAAGGTCTGGAGCCATGCTTACAGGCAAAATTTTTTGTAAAAAACTCCACCTGTCAGTAGGGTGGTTTTACTGAGTTTTTGTGGTGGTAAACATTTGACTAGTCCATCTACGTTCTCTCATCTACCCTCTACAGAAGTAGCATTGCTGAGAAGCTTGACTAGAGGTAGAAGTGAGGCAAAGCCAGCCCCTGAGCCCCATAGTGGTAAAGCTCACTTTGACATCAAGAATGCCACATACAGCTGACCACTACACAGAAGAATTAATAATAGAGCATCAGGCCCTAGCAGCTCATAATGGCCCTGAAGCCTTTGTGGGTAGAGGAGGGTGCAGTGATAATGGGGTGAAACCAGACATTTCTGAAACCATCTCACACAAGGAAGCAACCACAGGCTACAGAGTGGAGGCTGGGGAAGAACAGGGTACGTGAAGTGGGAGATCAGCTCTAGGGAACGATTTTCTCTGCCTTGAGGAGAACAGGATGGGGAGCCACACACAGAAAATGTGCTTTCTAACCATGCAATCTTAACACCAAACAAGAGTGCTGGACAGTCAAAGCTTTTCTTCTGCTGTCTACTACTGGGCTTGAACTTCTACCATTGGTTATTCATTGCATGGTTTAGCTGCCCAGGAGCTCCATGTTAAAATGCACATTCTTTTGGGGGTGGCTTTCTATAACCCTGAAGCATCTTCCAGGATAAGGAAGAATGAGTATAAGATTGATTAGCTACGTCGGCAATGCTCATGGTACTAGAGTACTATGCATTTGCCATCTTGCACTATGCAAATGTAATAGGTGTAATAACATGGAAATGCCTCCTGATTTATGTCCTCTTATCAGTATACCAGTATTCCCCCTATACCTCATCTGCCATTAAGGAAGAGGAAAGCCTCTTCTGATGGGAGAAGAGAGGCAAAAGACTCTGGGAGAGGCAAAAGGCCACATGACATCAGACCAACAAAGGTGTACACTCTCTCCTGGACCAGATAAGCTTGGAGTGGGTCTCAGGGCATAAATTCCATTTCCTGCTCTCTTAAGGATAGAGGATCATGAAGATTAGGTGAATCAAAGAAAATAAAGAAATTACATTTTCTTTTCACTCCCGAGTAACAGTGTGTTAAATTTGTGACTCCACTACACAATAACCAGCTTCTATCCAGTGGAGCTAAATTGCTCATGTAAAACCACAGAAAGGTAATTTTGGATTGAGGGAAGAGGGAAAGGAGGAACTCTCAATTACTGAGCACCTATTATGTGCCAGATATGTAGTAGATATGTTATGGAAATTATTTAACCCTCGTAACAATTTTTTGAAGTGGATATCACCCCCATTTCAGAGATAAGAAAACCAAAGCTCAGAAAGTTTAAATAATTTGTCCATGGTCACAAAGATAATTAGAAGTGGGACTAGGATTTGAACCAGGGTATGGCCAGATCTAAAATATACATAATGATTTTTCTCAGCTATCAGGAGGATGGGCCGGAGGTCATCAGCTGACCCCATTTTCAATGGAGAGAGGGATCACAAAGAAGACAATTGGCATGAATTGTGTTGTTTTTACAGAAATCTCTGCAGAGATGTAAATGATCAAAACACATCATCGAAATAAGAAACATTAGACCAAAAGAAGAATAAAGAAGTATGAATGACATCTAAAACTAGTAAAGCATTTGGGTTAGCATAACAGATTTTATCCTATTGATGTTATTTTATGTTCAGCATATAAACTAACTAAATTGAGGTTCTACTTCTATTTAAACCATTTCTTTTAGTTGAAAAATTTTGTTTTGATCAATTTTTTAAATGGGAGTAGAAAAATAGAAGAGATTATTTTGGAATTGGAAAAGAATTCGTATCTCCCCCAACTCCTCTCTTTTACAGATGAGGTAACAGAGTGAGCAAATTTTACTATCTCCTCCATTTAAACTCCATGACAGCAGTTACCTGGTCAGCCCTGTTCCCTTCTCTATCCCAGGGCTTAGTACAATGTTAGGTACAGGTTACACAGCTCTTTAGAAATTATACCAGTGCTCAACACTGCATTGCATCATGCACAGTACTCTCATTCAGGAGCACTGGAGGGGGTGGAGACCCAGATAGTTTACCCTTGAGGGTTGGTCTGCAAAGGTGTTTTAAGTGAGTCTTTCATAAGAAGCATTCATCATACCCAGTGCTCGAACATCATCAGTGGTAAGTTTGCAACTACCCAGCCTCAGGCTTTTTAACTTGCTGACAACATGTATTTGCTCCGTGATTGAATGGAGAGTTCCACCTATGAAATCATTCCAGGAAATATCCAGTTTTTCCAAGTCTGGGAGAGATGGCAGCAAAGCAACTAGACATGAAGAAAAGAAAATATAGATTTTCATATTTGTGATGCTTGGTAAATAGGATTAATTGGCTTTTCCTATAAGATATAGTTTTACTCTGCAAGAGAACAGAGGGGGTGTGGGCATGTGGACTTCCAGCAAAGCAGGATCTCTCAGCCTTGCAATTGGGGAGACTGTGACATTTACACTTCCTGTTTCTTGGGGCATTTTCTATTTCTGCCAAATAACTGCATTCTGAAAACACAGGGGTATCTCCATAAAATTTCATAGGGCTTCCTTCATTGTAATGTAAACGGTAATTCTATTGTTACTGCCACTGTCACTGTAATGTGTATGCTAGTCTTTATTCTGCAAAACCCTCTGACATCGGTCACTCTGCAACCTATTTAATCCACAGGCTGATGGTCCAGGGACTGCTCTGTGAGCCAGGATTGCTGAGATTGATGGCGCCTGTTACCTTTTCCTTTTTATCTTGGTTACTTGGGTATCATCACTTTAAAAAGCTATGTTATACTTAAATGGACTTACGTATGGAGATTTAGACAGGCATGAAGTGTGATTGAAACCTTCTCTGAGTCTGCCATTACTCGTTAAAAGTGAAGTTACTCTCTGTGAAAAAGATCCTCAGAGGCCATCATTATCTCCTGAAGCAACGCGATGTGAGAGCAGAAATGCCAACATAGAAGGAGTAAAGCATCTTTGCTTTTAAATATGTCTTGAATGTTAAAAGGATGGCCCCAGTCAGAAACAGCACGCTGAGCTTCTATAGTGATAGGCACAGCATCTCCTGTCCTTCCAAAATTCTGAGGCCGTGCTTAGGAGACAAAAATTATTTTCTTTTCACTAGCATTCAACATAAGTTAGCAATTTCGTATTGTTCACCATGATCCTAACTTTATAAATTATGAGTCTATTGACCACATTAAGAAAGGGAGTGTGTGTGTGGGTGGGGAAAGGCCAGGGTTCCTGGGGCCTACTCTCAGAGATGCGGATTCAGTGGATTTGGGTTGGACTCAAGTGCCTGCATTTCCACAAGCTCGGCAGGTGATTCTGACACAGAGGCATTTGAGAAGCGCAGGCATGGTTAGAGATCTCTCTGAGAATTGTCTACAATACAATGGTGGGGATTTTAATTAAAAGTCAAGGACCCCTCATTCGAAATGCAGTTCTTTTGATACCTCTCTCTTGATAGACACATTTAATTTGATTAAAGAGTTGATTTAAGCATATGAAAAAAAGAGGGAATAAGAGGTGGCAGTGGTGGCGTCCTTCACAATTAAACTCCTGCTTACGTGTAAAAAGTGTAGATACTTTTGTGGACAGAAGGTGTAAGCAATAATGGCTGATAGTTATATTTTTCATTCCACAGATGACTAAATAATAGTAGTTATATTTTCATTCTACAGATGACTAAATAACACAATACTCCTTTAAATTCCCAAGAAGCTTCTGTTTTATGGCTGAGTTTCATGAGTTTATATCACATGCAAGAACAGATGTTTTTCAGGGAGCAAGAGACAATCAGTTGGGAGGTAAAACTGCTCAGGAAACACAAACAAATGAAACTTCCTCCTAAACTCAGCTCAAATCTTTGAAGGTGGAGAAAGGATGAATTAGCTCGTTAAAAAAAAAAAAATAGCGATGCAGCTGCTGTTTTGAAATTGTCTGGAGCCACCCAGCACACCTTGGGTTACCAAGTGAGTAGTGAGTGTGTTTTGCCTGCTCTTCTCAATCTAAAGGCCAATTTTCTTCTGTGTGAACTCAACTGCATACAGACCCATTTCCCTCACATCCGCTGTTGATAACCTGCAGTTATTTAGGTCTAGACACTTGTCGACAGCCTTTTCACCCAGCTTCTGTAGAAACTGCTCATTTTTCTCCAAGCTGGATTCCAATTCCATTTCTGTAGTAAGATGTGTATCTAGATTACAAGAATAAAGAGGAATTTTCTGTTAATGACAGATAGCAGAATGATCACAATAAAACAAGTGAAAAGACTGAAAATGGCCCTGATCTGGGGAGTCCCTTGTGAAACCTCAACAGATGGAGAAGCATTTACCAAGGATGGAAACCTCTGTTCCTGCCTCCAGGTGCTCCACACTGACCACACCTCTGGTCCTTTTCTTACAAACAAGCCTAAGGTGGCTTTTCTTTCATGGGACGACCTGGGCTTCTCCGCCTGTGGACCCAGTTGTGTTCCTGACGCAAAGCTAAACTTGTTAGCACAGACAGCTCTAGTGAATGCAACTTCTCCGGAAAAGCACAGGTATTTGCCTCCCACCAAACAAGTGAAGAAGGAGAACGTTGCAATCACCACCGATGAGCTGTGGGGAGAGAGAGAAACGCTTGCTGCTCATTCCATTGACCATTCAATTGACAAATCCTGAGAGAGCAGTGGCTGTGCCAGCTTTTGTATTTTTTCAACTCCTGCTGGGGGATACATTCAGAAAGCTTCACTTGTCCTTCTAGTTATCATGGACCACTTATGTGACACCATCACCGAGTCCCTCTGGAATAACACTATACTAACGTGATATCACTAAAATAATACAATACCATGATTTTATCGAGCACCTATTGTGTACCAGTGCTTCCCTTACTGTATGTGCCGGTATTTTAAGATGCACATAAAACACATATTTTTGCAAGGAAAAATGAATATGGATGTACTGCCAGTGACTTTAAGGAAGTTTTGTAAGTGAAGATGTACAATTTAAAACAAATACAAAGAGTATGCTGGAATTCAATAGGAAAGCATAAGTTATGAATGTGCAGTAATATTCTAGTAACTGACAAAAACTGAAGTATAAAACTACATGGCTAAAAAAATATATGCATATGTATTGGTACCAGTGAAAATTAAAAGATATATGATTACAGTAGAAATAAATTTAAACTAAAATATTAGTAATATAATAAAAGGTCCACCTCTCCTTCACAGAATGTCTTGTGATTTGCTGTTTTTAAGAAAACCACCTGTAAAGTGGAAATCTTCGCTGGTTCGTATTGCCACATGACACCAGCAGGAGGCAGCACCATCCACCATTTTACATCTTCACGCTGGCCTTCAGTTTTTATCACAGTATGTTGGACACAAGATATTTTATTTTGGGTAGAGTTGCCAGATTTAGGAAAAACGAAAACAATGTGTCTCATTAAATGTAAACTTAAGGTAAGCAAGGAACCATTTAGTAAAAGTATATCTCAAATGTTGCACTCATTTTATCTGGCAATCCTAGTTTTGGGTAGAGCAGAGGGGAGTTATGGATGGGAGATGGGGAGGGACTGCTTCTTACATGCCAGCGAGCACAGAACATTTTGTGTAAACTTAATAAAAGGAGTCACAATTACACTAGTTCATACATTTGGAAACTGAGACTCAGAGAGACTTTTAGTTACTAAGCAGCAGGATCAGAATTTGAACTCAGAACAGTCTGCTCCAAAGCCCCTTATGTGTTTTTAAATTTTTGTGTTTAAAAAATTTTTCTGCATAGTATCTTATTGCTTTCTCTCTTTTGTTTTTAAGCTTTTTTTTTTTTTATGTCTATAGTCTCAGCCTACAATCGTGCTCAAGTTCTAGTCCCACCAAATCTCCTTTTTCTCTGTTTTCTCCTTACGCTACTGTTTCATCAATCATTTTCTTTACTGTTAAATATT
>NW_006435762.1:2793484-2797094 GCF_000325575.1 Pteropus alecto
AAAGAGTGGTTGTATTTGCTCTCTCCACTTCTTCATCACATTTACCAATTAACCCTCTATATTCTGGTTGCCACAATCACCTATCCAAATGAATTGTTTCTCAAAGGTCACCAACAATGACCTATCACTTGACGAATTCAGAAATCTCTTCTCGGACCACATCCTACTTGGATGATCTGTAGTATGTGATTTGACTGGCAAGTCCAAGAGAGCACATTTTAGAAGATCTGGCTGAAATCATGGGTCCATCTGGTGAGCAAGTTACTTAACTTCTCTAAGCCTTGGTTTATACATCTATGAAATGGAGATTATAATTTTTGCCCAGTTCCTTTATAGTTACTTAAATTTACTGGGGCCTCTTAGGAGGATGGAACTCTGCAGTGCCTTTTACATGAGCCATACTTGATAAATATTTGTTGAATGAACAAATAATTGAATGAATAAATGAATGAATGAGTGAATGAATGAATATTAGCTTTATGGTTCCTCAATTACCAAAATAAATCCACATGATAAATCTTTATCAAAATATCTACATATGAACATGAGTACCAACTTGCGAGACCCCTGAAAATATCTACATATGAACATGAGTACCAACTTGTGAGACTCCTCACAGACCATGTATTTCATTTTTTTAAATCTGTGAAGCCTTTTCTTTGAAGAATATCTTATGTCACAGTTCAATATATAAAACCAGTGAGTCAGAGCTGCTACAGGTTGGCTGAAGCGGGAGGGATGGTACTTTGTGATCACACATGAGCAGTTTTATGGAGTGATTTGGGCCTTTTCCTGGCTGCATTACCTCTGAACCAAGTTCTTGCTTGTCTAGGTGATTCTGTGAGCCAAACAGTATCTTCTCATTAAGTTGTTTTCCAACTTAAATCTGTAAGGGTTAGTTTCTGTTGCTTATGATTGAGAATCTCAATGCTTTCATAAAACATTCTTAGATGTTTTTAACATGGATGGTGTTGTACAGAGAACAAAGATAACGAGTTCCTGTTTTCAAGGAGCTACCTGTCTAATGGAGGAGACAGACAAGAAAGTAAGTCACTGTCCCAATACAGAGGAGAAATGCAATGGTGGAGGCATGCATAGGGTGCATGGTAGCACGCGGTAGTGACAGTATGTACCTCCAGTCCAGTGGATACGACTCGGCAAGCTTCCGAGAGAAAGTGGTACATGAATTACACCCTAAAGGAGGAGTGGGAGTCAAGCCTGGTGGGTGGATATGAGGGAGGGATAAACAGGGGAGAGATGCAGAGGAAGGATAGTGGCACAAGGAAAGGTTTTTCTAGGCATAGGGAACCACTCAGGGAATACGGCCAGTTTAGGAAACTACAAGTAAATCAGAATGTTAGGAGTAGAGGATGAACTTGAGGTTGGGAGAAGGCAAAGGTCATGAAGAAATATCCAACTGATCACGAGTACCTTGAAGACCATGCTTGGGAGTGTAGACTTTCTCTTCAAAGCAAGAGGGACTCAGTAAAGAATTTTAAGCAGGTAAGAGGTGCCATCATATCTGTGGTTTAGAAAGAATATCTGGTGGCAGTATGGAGGACAGGCTGGCAAAAGAACAAGACTAGAAGCAGAGAAACCAGTCAGGAAGTTGTCACAGTGGTCCAGGCAATTGACAATGAGAATCAGAATAGCAACGGAGAGGAGAGACCAGGTCTGAGTGCCACGGGGAGGCAGAACTAACATGACACCAGGAGCCATTGTATTTTGGGGGAAATGGAAATAGAGAAGCCACCAATGGCTTGAGCTGCCAGTGTTGCCCAAAAGGGGTAACCAGCTGCCTGGTCTTACACCATTAATTTAATCATGGTTCCAGGTAGTCATTAACTACATTCCTGAAGCTCCAAATCATACTTTAAAACGAATATCAACAATTTTCTGATAGAGATTGTATTCCTTTCAAGGTATACTTTAACTTCCTATTTATAAAAATATATTTAACATACATTTAATCTACTTTCAGGAAACATGATATTATTTTTGATATTTAATGCAAATAATCTGATGGAAATGAGGGTAGGTATAAATGAAACAAGACTGGCCATGGGTTGATAATTGTTAGAGAGATGTGATCATGGAGATACCTTATACTATCCTCTTTACTTTTGTCTGTTTGTATAAAAAGTTTAAAGTGTCTTAAAAATACATTTAATCCAACTAATAATAAATTAATGGCATTGTATGTGAGACATAACTTTGGAGAGAGATGTGGCAATGTTTACTTTCATAACTCTTGAACTTGTAATCTTTGTTCTGGGAATTTATACTAAAACAATAGCTGAAATTCCATGAAGCAGGGAATTAAGGGAGAGGGAAAGCCAAAAATATTCACTGAAGGGCAAAAAAAAAGAAACTAATTAAGTAATTATGGCACATGCATGTAATGGATTGTTGTGCAACTGTTCAAATTATGCATAGAAACATCATGAAGGAATGTGGGATTTGAGCAGTATAATAATATGTTCCAGAAGTAAGATCACTGCTCCATGAGAACTCAAGAGAGATTTGGAAGCTACTATGACTGTGCAAAAGATGCCTGTTCTGGCCCCACCCACCTCTCTGACTTGTCTCCTACTACCTTCCCTCTCCCCATCTCATCCTGCCTCAGCATCCCAGACCTCCTGGCTCTCCCTCAAATACTCCAGGCTCAGTCTCACATTGGGTCTTTGCATTTACAGTTCCCTTTGCCTGGAAAGCTATTCCCACAAATAGCTAGCTATGTGCCTGGCTTTATTCGTTCATTCTACATGGCTGACTTTATTCAGATCTCTGCCTCAGAGCCACTAAATGAGAGACTTCTTTCCTCTAATCCCATCTAAAATAGCACTTCTATCCCATCATTCTCTACTTACTCTGCTTTCCTTTTCTTATCACTTATCAACACTGAAATTGTATTTGCATTTGATTCTTTGTTTACGTAAAATCCTGTTTTTCATGGTTATATTTGGAACACTTACAAAATACAGTGGCAGGCACGTAAGAAGTCGCTCGATCAATGGTTGTTGACAGGCTGACTGAACATAAATGCATGTATATGAACAAAAGACTGAAAACCTTGAAGAAATGATCATTTGTGTTAGAATAAAAAAGAAATTAGGTCTTTTCTCTGCACTTTTGTATAGTACTTTTAATATTTTAAAAGTAAAATTAACAAACTATTTAAAGTATTTAAGTAACATAGTAAATGTTTAGAACAGAGACTCCTATTAGGTTTAGTTTAACCCAGTGATCTCTTTAGGAGATAACATTATCCTAAAAAATAAATAATAGCAGTCAGAAGTTTACCAGTGTCTAAGGTGGCAGTGTTCCGTGTCTCATCGCTGTGTTGGACATCAATTGTCTTTAGGTCATTATTCTCGCTTTTGCTTTCAGCTTTGGAGGACCTGAGTTTTGAGCCCCTGAGGAATTTGTCGACAAATGAAGTCTGGGGTTTAGTTTCTCCATCTGAAGAACTTTTCTTCCTAGTTTGATTCATGGTCAAGTTGAAAGGAGTCTGTCTCAACAAGACATCTTCCTGTTGTTTTCTGTTTTCTAGGATTTCTGAGAAGAAAGGAAGACTTTGTCAAGCCTGAGTGAAATCAGAACTTCCCTA
>NW_006435762.1:2797562-2805843 GCF_000325575.1 Pteropus alecto
CACGAGTTTTTATTTCTCCCTTTTCTTTTTGTTTTTATTGCTGATAATGTTTAACATAAAAATAAGAATGATGTAACCCAGGATCCAGGAACCAACAGGTGGTAACAGATGCAAATGCAAAGTAAATTTGAGTTTTTAACTTTGCCCTATTTTACTGTGTGAGATATAGGTAATTAAACACTACTTTGGCAAGTGCATTAAATGTGCCGATACATTTTAAATTTCAGTGGTCAATTAGAGTTAGTTACCTTCTAACAGAGATAGTAAAAAGTATGCCTCCAGCTGTCTGGATCTTTGCAAAACTGTCACCTGGAAGAGTCTGCCTTCAGTGACCCCAGCCTCCTCTTTCTATATTGCTTCCTTTTCTCTGGCTATTTTAACTTTCTCTACAGAGCTCTGCACCACCACCCCACTAAAAACGCATTGGCAGTAAAGAATTCATTCGTTCCCTAAACAGAATCTACCGTGGGCCAGATATTATTCTAGATGCAAGAGATTCATTGAAGAACAAGATACAGCTCATGTCTTAACCTGGTAGGAAGATACACCTGTATATCAATGATTACACTGGGATAAGAGCTATCAGGGAGGAGAGACCGAAGCAGTCAAGGAACCCACAGTTGGACAAAGTCCGCCTCAGAGAACTGACTTTGAGCAGTGAGAGACATTGCCTGCGTTTTGAAGAACAGGGAGTTAGCTAAAAAAGAAAAGAGAGGGGAAAATGTCTTAGGCAAAAAACACCCAGCAGGCTCAAAAGTCTCCAGGCATGAAGAGCTTAGTTAGCTCCAGGAATTAATTCTGGTTTGCCTGGAGCAAGGGACGTGGACGGGGATGGACGTTAGGGGAGGGCCTGGTGTGATTTAAGGCTAAAGATTCATGAGGGTCACTCTGTTATCCTTCCTGGGATATGCTTACATTTTAAGGGCAGGTGAAAGACTTAAACTAAAGAAATAAGACTGTAAGTGGAACTTTAGATTTGGTTAATAGAATTTAGATCGTGTCCTTGGGCTAGGGCCCAATAGGTATATTAAAATGTTCATGGTTTCTGTCCTAGAAAGTAGGGCTTTCTGTAATAATTGTTTCCAAAATGGCTCAAGGAACATTTTGCATAGAGCCTCCTAAAAATGACCTCACATAACCTACCTTCATGCTGAGAGGATGGAATGAATGTTCCGTACACCTGAAGTACTATTTTAGAGGTCACAAATGGGCATCCCTTTTTTCTTTAAAATTTTCTTTTCGAATAAAGCAGAGTTCAGCCCAGGTTGACCCAGAAAGAGACAGCAGTAGAACTGGACAGTTTCTCCAGGCCACAGCTTCACAGCTAACCAGAACCTCCGTGAGTTAGGAGGTAAAGAAAGAAAGACCTTTAGCTCATAAATCTAGCCACAACCTGCAGCCCTGGCTGCCACATCGTGACTCCACCACCACACCACAGGCCCTTCTCCTTTTGCCCCTACCCAAGACTTACCTCCATGGTCATTTTCACCTTTTGGAGATTTATACAGAGCCATCCCAGTAAATGGTTTCACTTTTCCCCTACTGAAAGCCCTGACTCCAGCTCCCAAGTCTTAAGAAAACACTGCTGGATGGTGCTCCAGGATGTGGTAATTTACCCAAGTGAAACCCCACCCAGTTTGTGAGGCTCCACCGGGTTCTCTGTGCAGATGAGTCCACCGCATGGCAGAATGGGAAGGCCGGGCAGCCAGGAAGACAAGAAACTGCCCAGGACTCAAGGGAACAGAGGAAGCAAAAGAACAGTAGGTGAACTGGGGAAGCAGAAAGAAGAGAAGCACAAGAGAAGGGAACAACTAAAAGGCTAACAGGGAGTCAGAAAAGGAGCAAGCATGAGGAAGGCGGGTGTGAGAGCCAGGGGCAAAAGCATCGGCTTGTTTCTTAACGTTCAGTAGTTTAAGTAGGAGGTCACCATGCTCGCACTTAAAAAAAATTTATTTTCAAAATGTGTTTGGGAAATTCCTCTTTATATACCAATTTCAACAAGGACTCAGGCTTGCCATCCCAATTCAAGCTTTAAGACTGGCCTACACAAACCTTTTATTTTCCCCTCATCTCTGCACTGGGTTTAACTTGGTGAATGTGTACCCTAAAAACTGAATTTGGGGAAATTTACACATCTCAACCTAACAACCAGACTACAGTAGCTAAAAACCGAGGTTTTGTCTCTTTTCCCAGAGTCACTTAAGAGCCCTTTGGGAAAACTAAAGGCTGGCATTTCAATTCAGCTTAACAACATTAATTGAGTAATATGATACTATATGATTCCATTTATACAAAGTATCTAAAGAAATCAAATTCATAAAAACAGAGAGTAGAATGGCGGCTGCTGGGGTTAGGGAAAGGGGTAAGTGGGGAGAGTGGTCATTTAATGGGGACACAGTTTCAGTTTTGCTAAATGAAAAAGTTCTGGATATCTGTTCCAAAACAATGTGAATGTACTTAACACTACTGAGCTGTATACTTAAAAATGGTTAAAAAGATAAATTTTATATGTTTTTTGAAACCACAATTAAATATTTATAAGTGATTCAGAAGACTGGGACTCTAAATGTAAAAAAGTTTTGGGAATAATTAATCAGTTTCTGCTTTTATTTTCTTTCTTACGTCTACACAAGTATGACTTAAAAAAAAATCCATGCCTAAATTTGTCTAAATAGGTTTTAATAAATATAAAATAAAAATCCTAGGTAATTAAAAAAACTTAATTCAGTCACTCAGTTCTAATACGTTCTGGTGGTGTGAATGTCTTGAGTCCTATGCGTGATGGGCTTGGTTCAGTTCTGTCCAGAACTCTTGTTTTAAAAATGTATTATTGTAGATATATTTCTAGCATTTCAGTTCATACTGTTATTCTTAGTAACTTAAGTGAAAAAAGGAATTTATTAAAAGAATAATTGAAGTAAACATGTCCACTCCTTTTGAACCTACTTAAACGACGATTAAGAGATTTTTAAAAATACTTCATAAATCTGTAAAGATAAAGAGAACTGGATAGATAGCAACATAATTTTGGAATCTAGAGAGCATGAGGATGAATTTAACTGACTTTACAGTAAAGTGCCTGCAATGGTTGGGGGAACAAATTTTCCAAACTTCAGAATCCCAAAAGGCTCAGTGATTAATCCAGTAATTGTACCAGGTAGCTCTGAAGGAGAAGGTGGGTATGGGTGGAGCTGAAAACAGGATGATTAGTTAAAAATTTGTAAGAAGTTAAACTATTAAATTCCATTTCTCACGCCATGGCAGCCAGGAGACTGCCTCTTCCCCACCCTGGCAAAAGATAAAAGTTTATTTTTCAGGACAGGTTTAAACATAGAGAATCTAGCCTTAGAGACACTGGTCATGTTTTGAGCACCTTATTGGAAAGAGAGGTTAAGTAAAGTCTATATATTGAACCATCAGACCCCTCCCTTTTTTTCCCTTTAGGTTTTTCTAAGAACACAATGGCCACTAAGCTTAATCACTCCCTTCTCCAACCCAACAGAGGTATTTGGGAGGACACCTATGTGGGGAAACTAATCAGCCCAAGAGGAAAGATCTACAGATCAAGTTGAATATTGAGAGTCCATCAACTAAATGAATCTGTCTCTGCCCAAGCAATTGTAGAGAAGCCCACTGGTTGATAGGTCCCACATACATACACAGAGCACCCAATATAATGCCTAATTCTATATATGCTTGGAGGGCCAAAGACCTCAAGGTAGTTGAGAAAAGACACTGATATGAAAATGAAATGCAAAAGTAAGAAGAAAAAGGGAATTCAAAGAAAATAAGTCTACAGCCATGCCACCCTGAACAAGCCTGGCCCCGTCTACTAAGCAGGGTCTGGCCTGGTTAGTACTTGAATGGGAGACCACCTAGGAAGACCAGGTGCCGTAGGTGTAAAAAATAAAAAATAAGGGATTGTAAGCTGACAAGGTACTTACAATCTGTGAGGTCAACCAAAGGTTGCTTCGCCTAAAAAATAAAAAATAAAAATAACAAAGAAAATAAGGACAATGTAGGGAGAAGAATTCTTAAAATCACTATTGTATTTAGAGAGTTAAGAGATGATGTAGGTTCCATAGACCAAGAACCAGAAGATGTAAGAAAGGGAAAATCTAGAAAACAAAAAAACTTCTAGAAATTAAAAATGTGATAGTTTCTGTGCAAGATTAAAATGGCAATAGTGTAGTTTTTAATCTACTGAATTCTCCAACAGTAACTCCCTCCATAACAAATCACAACAATTATCTACTGTAAAAGTAATGAGGTATCCTGTGAACTCTGAAATACAGAGAGCTGATTAACTGATAGCAACGAAATCCACGTGGCATCAGTAAATGGGCAGGAAGAAGCAGAAAGCAAGTAAAGGGTCTTCTGGTGGCACTGAATGCCAGCAAACTTATAGTCAAACTACCAAAGGTACTTAACCCAAAATCTAAATGTCCCCACTTAGTATAGAAAGCTAATTGAGCTTTTTTGGGGGAACAGTGCCAGAGCAGGAAAGGAGTTTTAAGGGTGAAGATAAAAGAAAGATTGTATGGTGCGAGACAGTCTAGGCCCTATTAAATCTCAGAACTGACTAATTGAATCTCCTTTCCAGGACAAAGTTCCTCACAGAGGAGAATCTGCTGGTAGTAGAATCTAAATTGAGCAGCACAGAGATACTATCAAGAGCAGATCCAGATAAAGTGGAAAAACATGCAGAAAAGGTAGTTTCGCAAAGCACAAGGCAATTTTGTTTAACTTTCTATAATAACAACAGACAAGCCATCACGGTAGGAAAGTGGTCGTGGCCCACCCTCCTTTCCTCAGGCACCCCACGTGGGCCTCTTCATAGGGCCACTTAAAGAATTCTTATAAAGTGGCAGTTGACTTGCCAGAGCACATGATTTCTGAGCAAGAGCAAGGAGAAAGCTGTGATGCCTATGATGACCTGGTCACACACTATGATGACCTGTCCATTCCACCATATTTTATTCATTAGAAGTGAGGAAGTCCAGCCAACACTCAAGGTGAGGGAAATGAGGTTCCACCCTTTGAGAGAAGGAGTATCAAAAAATTTGTGGACCTTTAAAAATTGCCCTATGACATAAAAGGGATCAGGGAGAAAGTGAGAGATACAAATAAAAGATACGTAAAGACAAATCAACATTTGTTTAAGGGAATTCTCTAAAGAAGAAACCAAAGCAAATACGAAAACCCTTCATTTATGAAGCTATTTCTGATATATAGGAAGATTTAAACCTGCATATTTAAATGGCACATGGCATATTTAAATGGCATACCTCAGAAAAGCTATCTGGAACAGATAACGCCAGGCATAGTCAAGTAAAACTAATGAGCCTTAAAGAGATAGAAAGAAAAGAAAAGGCAAAAAGACCAAGTTGTTTGTAAGGGAAAGTAATCAGACCGTCACGGAATTTTTGGCAACAGTTTATTATTTTTTCCAGGTTATGGAATAACATATTTAAAATACTCAAGAAAATACTCAAGAAAAAAATGAACCAAGGAATCTATAGTTAGCCAAACTGAACTGTGCAGGCATAACTATTATGAACATTCAAGAACTCAGGAAATAGTGTCATCATGAACTCTCCTTGGGGAATCTTAATTTAAAGAATAATCTTCAGATGACAAAGTAATTGAAGAAACATCAGTATAAGGACTGACCGATGTTGATCACTGAATATATATTAACCTGTGGAACTAGGAATAACTAATATATTTAAGGGAGACCAAGTATTTCATGGTTTTCTGCTCTGATATTATAATTATTAAATAATGAAACTATTAAAAAGAAATAACAATGATAGTATAACATAATATAGTCTCTATATTACAGAAACAACAAAAAATAGTTACAACAAAAACTACCAATAATAGTCTATTCTCCAGAAAGAGAATAAAAAAAAAAAAAGCAAAGAAGTTGTCAAAGGAATTATACAAGAAAATTTCCCAGAAATGAAAGGCATGAGCTTTTACAACGAAATAGCCTCCTGAGTAGCCATCAAAAGAATGAAGAAAAAAAGACCTATATCAAAACACTGAGGACAAATATAAGATACTAAAAGCTGCTACAGAGAAAAAATAAAAAGTAGGTATATAAAAAAGATCAGGACTCAAAATGGTTTTGAACTCTTAATATCAACTTTAAAAGCTATAAGACTAGAGTAGTGCCTCCAAAACTCTACAAGGAGTTATTTCCTATCTAGAATTCTATATTCCCAAACTGTATTGTAAGAGATAGATCTTTTTAAACAAATTAAGTCTCCAAAATTTCTCTCTCATGTACACTTTCTCAGGAAGCCAATGGATGATGTACTCCATGAAAATGAGGAAGTTAGCCATGATAAAGACAAACATGGGATCCAGAAATGAAGAAGAATCCCAAGAAGATTACAAAGGGAAATCCTAGAATGACAGTGAAACACCAGGTCTAGGGTCAACCAGTTCATTAGTAGTCAAAAAAAGAGAACTTTAAAAGGAACATTTCAGTGGGAAAAAAAAAAAAGACAAGGGAGGAGTAATTTATTCATCTGGCCATATTAGAGAGGGTTTTGAAGCTCTGTCAGAATTTATGGATGAATTAATAATAAGTACATCAGAAAGCAAATTTTAAACTGCAGCAATAATTAGAAATCATTAGAAGTCTTAAACAAGTTTTTCAAATTTGTAGGATCAATATATAAAAATCAATGGAAATTCTATCCACTAACAATGAACAATCCAAAAATGAAATTAGGAGAACAATTCCATTTACAGTAGCATCAAAAGAATAAAACACTTAAGAATAAATTTAACAAAAGAAATATAAAGCTTATACTCTAAAAACTATAACACATTGTTGAAAGCAATAAAGAACATCTAAATAAATGGAAAGATATCACATATTCCTAGACCAGAAGACCTGATATGTTCAGATTGGGCAGTATTCCTCAAACTGATCTATGGATTCAATACAATCACCACCTTTTAGCTATTATGAATAGTGCTGCTATGAACGTTCTTGTACAAGTTTTGAATGGACAAATGTTTTCAGTCCTCTTGGCTATATACCTAGGAGTGGAATTGCTGGATCGTTTATGTTTAATTTTTTGAGGAACTGCCAGACTGTTTTTCACAGTAGCTGTACTATTTTATAATTCCACCAGTAATGTATGAGAGTTCTGATTTCTCCATATTCTTGCCAACATATGTTATCTGACTTCTTGGCTACACTTAACTTCTGGGTGTAAAGTAGTCTCTCACTGTGTCTTTGAGTTTCACATCCCTGATGCCTGATGATTCCTTATTCTCTTTGACTACAGCATAGCACTTCTTTGTGTGGATGCACTATAATAAACAAGGCAATTTCTTGCAGTCTTTTGCCCTCTGAGGAGCTCATTGACCAGTAGGAGAGACAGACTATTAAATTAATAATTTGAACACATTGCTAGTATAATTAGTTAAGTAAGAACAGGGCACACCAGAAGTAGAAAAGGGAGAGAAATGCACTCTAGCTGCAAAGCGAAAGGCCTAAAAGAGTAGTGATTCCGAAAGGCTAACTTAGAAGCAGGGAGAAGAGCCTTTGAGAAGGCAGAGAAACTTCAAAGAGCTTGTGTGCTTAAGGAGAAATACCTTTCCTTCTCTGTTTCATTATTCTTACTGCATCACAGCAAGCTACTTATGAAAGTAGGTCTTTTTTTTTTTTCCTGTATAGCTAATTTTTATTTTTCCTAACAATACAAGAGATCAGTGAAAGACTAACAGGGACTTCACATTTTCTATGGTTAGGTTGGCATGCCAATAAATAAAGGCATAATGAAATAAAACATCGACTGCCCTGATATGTCTAAATTATAATTAAATACCTTACAATCCATGCCAAGTTGTTCTCTTTGTGGGTATAAATACATAATGATAATCTAGATTTATTTTGCTGACAGTGGTTTTATTCTTGATAGAGGAAAAGACAATAGGAAGACAAGAAGAGTGGCACTGGATAAGTATAGGGTTCTAAAGAGCTGAAGTGAGAATTGGAAAACTTTCAAAAACAGGGATCTCTCTTAGCTTTGATTCTACTGATATGCTCTGTGACCAACACTGTAAATTGTACTCTCAAAATCTTTTCAACCCTCTTCCAGTGAGTTTTTCCTATTGCAAGAGACCACAAAGTTAAAATGACTTTTCCCAGCCTCCCCTGAAGCTGGGTTCTGGATGTGATTTAGGTTCTGCTGATCCCTCGCATTTGTGAGAGCCTTGAATTAGCAGCTGAAGTACATGGGGAAAGGGACAGGTC
>NW_006435762.1:2806364-2821836 GCF_000325575.1 Pteropus alecto
TGAGGGCTACTGTGGTAAAGAAAAGTATGATAGGCAGGTGATACTTGACCATTAATTGTTTAAGAATACACAAATAAATTTTAGAATAAGAAATCGAAATCTTTAACGAAGTCCACAAAGCCCAAACAATGTGGTTTCTGCATGTTTCACAAGCCTGATGGACTGTTCCCCCACTTTCTCTTGTCTAGCTATGCTGGCTTTTCTTCTTCACATTGACTCCACCCTTCTCTGCCCTAGAACTCCAGCCTGGAACATTCTTTAACTGGTAACTCCTACTTGTTCTTAAATCAACCCTCCCACCAAATCTCAGACCTCAGGATGTCCATGTTATGTGTCTCTTGACATGTTCTACCATTCTTCATAATATGAATCACGGCCAGAATTATTGATTTAAATAACTTAAAAACAGATGTCCGCCCTGCAGACACAAGTCCATAAGAGCAAAGATTTTGCTTTGTGTACTAGCATATTCCCAGTGTCTAGCAGTGCTTTGCACATGGTTGGTGTCCAATGAGGATAGGTGGAGTGGATGCACTCCATCTTTCTGTTCCAATTTTGTTGCATCACCATCTGAGTACCTGCTCCGTGATTGTTACAGCAAGGGAAGATAGCTTGGAGAATTGGCCATCAACCCTTAAACGCTTCTACTTGGGAGTGACACGCATAATTTCCACATTTTGTTGGCCGAAGCAGGTCACAAGGCCACCTATATTCAAAAGGATGATCCAGGAAGGAGAGGAGAATTGCAAACACCAGTCTGCTGCAGCCTCCTACCCAAGAAGCTGACCCAAATATTACTGTTAGGGAAAATTATTGATTATTTTATGTTACTTGAGTTTTACTTCCTAAAACAAGTACATTGTATTCTTTGCTCTAAGGCACATTTTTCCTATTTCACTTTTATTGTCATGTTCTCTATTGACTAATGTGCATTCTTATCTTGGCAGTCCAAAGCTCAGGGCTTTACCAGAAATGTCCCTGTGAAAATGAACTTTAGGTCAATAGCAGAATTTGCTTACCCAAGCTGGCTCATCATCTATTCATTGCCTTAATGAGGACAAGCAGATTTAGTCCCTTTGTTACATAAGGACCATGGGTATACTGTTGCTCTCATTCATTTGCCTTGAAATTAGCTGCTCTTGGAGCTTTGCAGAGTGGGGCCTCCTGCATCAACCAGCAACCACATGTTAATTCACTGTCTGTTATTTACGATTCCTTTACCAGGTATTGATAGGTGCACAGAAATACAATTCATGGTTCTCGTCTTCAAGGATATAATCTTTCAGTTGAGAAAACAAGAAGCAAACCCCCAGATATTACCAAAACTCATGGCCGTGTATGTTTAAATACAGAATCAGTGGTCAGGCAATAAAAAAATTTCAGAGGAAAGAAAGCTCCATATAAGCTGTCATGTAGGCAGGGTCTCTGGAGTATGTGGTGGGGGGGGGTTAGCAATGCTTGGGGGATGGCAGGGCTCAGGGAATGGAATATGGATCTCCTTCCTAGGTCTGGGCTTCTCTAGGGAGAATCTGAGGGAGGGAAGAGGGGAACAAGATCAGCAACAGTGATGGAGGAGAGAGAGCATCAATGGGTTTGGGGAGGAGGCTGCCAAAGTGGTGAGGGGGAGAGGTTGAAGGCTGGGCACTTAGCCCACTGGTGGCTTCCCCGGGTCCAGTTATCTCAGTCTGACTTCCAGGTCTTCCCCAGGTCATAATTGTACCTGGGATTCCAGAAATTTTACATCTTTTAGGAAGTTCGGCACTTGGATTAACATCAGAATCCCACTCCATACCAGACGTCTTTGTGTCCTGTCTGACACCTTCATAATTTTATAAACTATTTTAGAGATCTTTTTATATTAGCACATATATGTCTATCTGAGTTTTAAAATAATATTCAGTGTATGAAATATCATAATTTATATAATCAGTTCTCTATTTATTCTAATGACAAATACTTCAATGTACATTTTTATGTGCGTGTGTATCTTCTTTCCCCAAACTGCTCTTAACCTTCATTTTGACATGATTTCTCCTGACCAAATGTTGGGAGAAATATCCCAGCCTGCACTTAATCAGGATGGGCCAGGATTGATGGACTTCAGGCAGTAAAGCTGAGCTGGTAGGGATTTTTTCAGGACATACAGATGTGCATCTATACCTGTGAGAGTCTAGCGAACTGAGAAGTTAGAAGAAACAGTCCATACAAGAGAAAACTCTCGCTTTTGACATCGGTGCAGGTTCAGGGTTCCTAAGACCACTCTTAAGTTTGATAATTTGCTAGAGTAACTCCCATTAACATTTTCTAAATATTATTATTTATTTCAAGGCAAAGCACAATATGGTACATTTGTCAATGAAATATTCAGCATTTGTAAATAAATAAATCAGTCCTCTATTCGTGCTGATATGGAAAATCTCTAAGATATATTGAGTGAAAATAGTAATAGCTAACATATATTATATTACACTCTATAGACCAGGCTTTGTTCTAAGCATTTAATATATTTTAGCTCATTTAATTCTCACAACAACCTTAAGGTCATATACTTATATTTTTCTCCATTTTAGAGGTCAGGAAACAGCCTCAGTGACTTTTGCCCAAGGTCACGCTGTTATAAAGTGACAGAGCCAAGATGAAACAGGTTCCAGAGCCTCAGCTTTTAATAGCTCTCCCATATTACAGCTCTATGTGTCAAGGTACAGGGCAGCTATCACTGGTCATTCCTGGGGAGGAAATATCTATTCACATTTACTAATATATGCATAAAATACCTCTGAAAAAACACACAAAACGGCACACAAAATATACACAATTGATTGACATTGTGGAGGGAAGTTGGAGTTGAAGGCAAGGGGAGAAAGGAAGATCTTTGGAATTTTGATCCTTGGATACATTATTTACTCAAAATATAGAGTAAAATTAAGTAATAAAAATGGAGCCCAAAAGTTTAACTTTTTAGTCCAATTTCTTTTCAAGGTGCCTCTCACATCATCAATCCCAGATCCATGTTGCCCAACAACTGATGTTTGGCTGCTGCCTCATTTTTTTTTTTTTTTTTATGTAGCTCATCTTTCTCTACCAAATTATGAACTACTTGAATGAAATACCTCTTCATACTCATAAGTCTTGGAGTTCTGTGCACAGTGCTGGGCATTAGCAAATGCTTACTAGTAACTTGTTTATTAACTGGTGAGCGTATTCTCAGGGGACTGAAATCCTGGTGCTGAGCCAACTCTAAGTAGCGAATTGTCTTTTGTGACGAAAATATATAAGGAACTAATTGAGCAAAGGGGATGACCAGCCAGGCACAAGCTGATCAACAAGAAAGATGCACCAAAAAAACCTTTCTTAAAAAAAAATTTGTATTTGAAAAAAATTGAAGTAGTCATTATAGGAAATATAAATCTTCTCTACAAGTATTTTATAATTTGGAATTGTTTTTACTTGTTTACATAATAGTGAGAGCCCTGTCCTCCTTTCAAGGCCCGAGGGGCCTCTAAGAACTTAACCCAGCTGGGATCATAGGGAATGGAGATTTTTCCATGGTGATACAATCTATTTTTGTCTTTTTTGGATAGAGTGGTGATGCTGAGCATTTGTAGAAAAATCATTTAAAATCCCAAGGTATTTTATAAATGCAGCAGTACAATATTATGTGGGTTAATATCATATGATTGAAGAGCTAGCCAGCCCTCATTTCAGGTGAAGATGATTATAATAAAAAAGGCTCTTCAGATCTCAGCTTCGGCCTTTCGTTTCTAGGTTTGAGAACTGAACTTTTGGGATAAATCTCTAGAATTAAATCCTAAAATTGGTGAAATTTAATTTTTCAGTCATTACAGGTGGCGTTACAAAACAGGGCTTAAATGTTTGTGTAGAAGAATAATCAGCAGGTGAAAAAATTTTTCATAATTTGAAGAGGCTATCACCCACAAGTTGCAAAGTGTCTCTGCCTGGGTCCCTCTAATCAATAGGAAAACACAACTCATTCACACAAAGTTAGCAACACAATGATGTTTCGCTTCCCAGGCATATTTGCAGTCTGTGAGGGTCAGCAGTCCTTAACTCACTGGAGTGACTACCTCAGAGAAAAATCTCAGATGATGAACGATTTAGAAATTTCTAGTCCCCTTGAAGATTATCTTAATCTCTCAGGTCCTCGCAACTCTTAACTTTCTTTGCTACAATTGCAAACCATGAGCAAAATTTCACATTTAAATTTAGAAACTGTCAGAAAAGAAATTTTTATTTTATTCATATTTGGTTTTAAACATTTTACAAAAGAGAGGCAGGGAATTGTGGCCACTCTTTTGAAAGTCAAATGCTGTTCTAACTTTTTAAATTATTTTTGAGAATAAAAGATTGTGGGTTTTTTTGGTGGAAATGTCAGAGTTGATTTTCTGTTCAGAGATAACAGTTTTCTTGCATAAACCACCATTCCTTTCAACACCAGCCTTTCTTTCTGATGTTTCATAATTTTCTAAACATGTTTCAGAGTTATTGACAAACACAAAGCTTTGCAATTTAGACAGATATCAAAACAATTTGGCAGCAAGTTTCCTTGCATTTTAAACTGACTCGTAAAAAATATAGCAGAGGAAACCTGCTACCGGTGATGGAGTCTTGAGCCTTGAGCATTTGTCTCAACCAGGTTACTTAAGTCATTCGTTTAGCAGCTGCGGTAATAAATATTTGTTTATCCTTTGGCTTCATTTATCAGCATAGAAAAGCAACGAAAAAGTACTTTTACAGTAATTTGCTTTATCAATTCTTTTAAATCAAAGCTGATTCCCTTTTTAAAGAAAGTCACCTTTTCTAACTTTATGTTTTTCCTTCTCAAGAGAACAGTGATATGGTTGTTTTCACATGTATTACTCTCATCTGCCCTTCTCCTCTTTTGAGCATTACCAACTCAGGCCTACTCTCCAGACTGTTGGACGTTGAAGAGCCTGGCAAGGTGCCAGGACACTTTAGGAATCTCGGCTGTGTTCCTGACCAAACTCTTGGCAGGAAACAGGGCTGAGCTCTGCAGGCCCCAGTGCTGGAGGCCAACAGCCTGGTCCCTTTTAAGATGTCTGGCTTCTCCCCAAGCAAACGTGGAGCTCTCTGCCATTGCTGATATTCTTCCCCGCTCTCTGCTGTTAGCTAAGAGAGCTATACCCAGTGACTTCCTAGGTGGCTATCACTTTTAAAACATTGTCTATTTCAACTTTATCTCGTCATTTAAAATTTCTATTTGGAGGTGTTTTATTATGTACATAGTGTATAATTTATAAGCAAACACATTGAGGGAAGTCATGTGGGAATACATTTTCTAATGGGAATTTCTAATCAAAAGAGTTTAGACACCACTGCTCTACACGTAAAAGTTCTGGAAGGGTCTTTATGACCTTTTTCCCAAGAGCAGTTAAAAAGCTTATGTCCAAGCCTCGAGAACCAACTTGAAACAGCTCCAAACAACCAATGATGTGATGATTTGAGCATTAACGCAAGCAACAGATTAAGACATATAAAATAAATAAATTTAAAAGTCATGAGTTCAGGGTGTGGCTCCATAGTGTAGTGATTAGCACATCTGCTTTACACACAGAAGGTCCTGGGTTCACGTCCCAGGTGGAGCTGTGGACCATACCCCCAGGGGCGCCAGGCCCCAGGTGCACGCCACCAGCAAGCATGTGGGAGGAGACACCACGCCTTCAGAGATCCAGTTCTTAAGGGGAAATGTCAACATCCATAGGCCAAGGGTGGAAGTGTATGTGTGTGGGGGGCGGGGGGAAGGGGGAATTAAAGAGGGGGAAAAATAAAAATAAAATAAATAAAATAAAAGTCATGAGTTCATAATGATATTTTAAAAATAAATTTATTGGTCACCCTTGGAGGATGTTAATTAACCAATTATTCTAAAATGAATTAAGCAATGTACTTTCCTTCCCTGTGTGAGCTGTACCCTCACACTCAAGGGATAATAGAATTCAAATACGTTATTTGGCAAATCTCAAATGAAATTAGATCTAGGCCATGACTATCAATAACCACTAACATCACAAGAAGAAGGAGAAGTGAACATGATGTGCCTCCTGGAGGAAGATCCAACACCATCTTTATATGAAGTGGTCTTGCCAAAATATCAAACCTGAATCAGATCAAGCATCTAAGTCTCATATTTAGGAAATGTGGAGGCCTGTGGAACACGTTAACAACACCAGGGGAATGCAATAAGCAAAACCAGACTATGGGAGATGAGACAGGAAAGATAACCTGTGTTCAAGGAAAAAGAAGGGGGAGAATCTGTAGCTTAACAGAAACTCAAGGCACATAAATCAAATGTAATATTTGGATGTTTTTTGGATTCTCATTCAAACAAACTTTTTATTTTTAATTTAATTTTGGTTTTTTTTCATGATATTACATGAAGTCATACTATTTATTTATTTTTCAAACAAATTTTTTTAAAAATTATGGGATAATCAGAGAAACTTGAACACTGACTGGACCATAGATGGTATTTAGAATTGTTAATGTTTTAGGTGTGGCCATAGTTTCATAGTAACTTTTTCAAAGATCTTTCTCTTTTAAAGATATAAACTGAAATATTTGTGGATGAGATGATATCATAGCTGGCCTTTGCATCAATATAATCCAGTGTGGGGAAGGAGAAGCAGAAGGCAAAGATGAAACAAGAATGGGCATGAGGTTGTAATTGTTTCAGCTACATAACTGGTACATCCAGATTTATTGTTCTAATGTGTCTCTTGTACTGTACGTTTGCAATTATCCATAATAAAGAGATTCGTAAAAGATTATGTCTAACCACCATCCACCTTTGTATTCCTAAACCACATATCAGAGAAAATGTTTTTTAAAAACAAGAATTTCAAATGCTCTGGTGGAATCCAACAAAATTAGATCGAATGGATCGATGAACCTCTGCTCTAACCTCAACTCTAAGGAAAAGCCAAGAAAGAGGCCACGATTACCCCAACCACTGTTCCACACAGTTTCCACTCTAGAAAGGGAAACCCCGTAGGGATTAGTGCTCTCAGTTAAATATTCCATACAGGAGCCATGAACAGTTGGTGAAACAAATGAAACCTTGTTTTATGCCCAGATGTGCTAAGTCAGTTCTCCTCTCCACCCCACCTGACTTCTGGAGGACCAGCCTGGCTAGCAATGCTGCAGATGTTTTATTCATTAAAATATTTTTTTAAAGGAGCTGACTGTTTGATTCAATTTTATTTGTCATGTGTTTTAAATCTTAAGGTTGCTGGGCATATAGTAGTTGCCTACAAGTGTTCATTGAATAAATATTTGTGCATACAGTGTTTTATAGGATTTACACTAGGAGGGGTCATTCTAGTTATTCACCAGAACGCGGCCTGGACAGAGAATACAACGTAAGGGGCGCAACCTCATCCTGATAGTGGGAACTGCCATCCCTTCAATTCTCTGATACCATAACTGAAATGTTCCAATATCTGGTGCTCCAAAGGCTTTACTAGGTATATTAGTTTACTAAGGACTGCCATGACAAAGTATCACAAACTGGGTGGCTTAAAAAACCGAATTTTATTTTCTCACAGTTCTGGAGGCTGGAAGTCTGAGATCAAGGTGTCATCAGGGTTGGTTTCTTCAGAGGGCCATGAGGAAGGATCTGGTCCGTGGCTCTCCCCTAGCTTGTGAGGTTTGCTGACAATCTTTATCATACCTTGGCTTATAGGAGCATGCATCACTCTGATCTCTGTATTCAGTGTTTTATAGGATTTACACTAGGAGGGGTCATTCTAGTTATTCACCAGAACGCGGCCTAGACAGAGAACACAACGTAAGGGGCGCAACCTCATCCTGATAGTGGGAACTGCCATCCCTTCAATTCTCTGATACCATAACTGAAATGTTCCAATATCTGGTGCTCCAAAGGCTTTACTAGGTATATTAGTTTACTAAGGACTGCCATGACAAAGTATCACAAACTGGGTGGCTTAAAAAACAGAATTTTATTTTCTCACAGTTCTGGAGGCTGGAAGTCTGAGATCAAGGTGTCATCAGGGTTGGTTTCTTCAGAGGGCCATGAGGAAGCATCTGGTCCGTGGCTCTCCCCTAGCTTGTGAGGTTTGCTGACAATCTTTATCATACCTTGGCTTATAGGAGCATGCATCACTCTGATCTCTGTCTTCATGTTCACATGGTGTTCTCCCTGTGTTCATGTCTGTATCCACAATTTCCTTTTTGTAATGACTCTAGTCATTGGATTAGGACCTACCCATATGACCTCATTTTAACTTGATTATTTCCATAAAAACCCTATCTTCATATAAGGTCACATTCTGAGGTACTGGGGATTAGGACCTCAACATATAAATTCTGAGAGGATGCAATTCAATCCATAACACTGGGTGACCCTTATTTCTCCAGGCCTCCCTGTCCTTGGGGATGATTTCAGTAGCTTAGATTCTGAATTTTCCAAGGAATTCAATGGGCTACAAGGCCCCGAGTTCTCCTCCAGTTCATGTTGGCTCCAAGGCAGCCCTCTTGGTCTTGCTCCTGGAGCTTTCTCAACAGATCTGTTTCATGTTGCCTGTTCTGGCTCTTGATGGCCTGGTTTTATGGCTGTTACTTCCCTATCACTGGAATATAATTCTCAACGCTCTCTTTTTTCACTGTAATCAGCCTTAAAACTAAAGGAGAATTTCTCCCTTGCCGGCAAACAACTTTTTTGGCCAAACTTCCAGTGGCCTGGCTTCATCCTGCTATTCTTTGAGATCCCTTCAAAAGGTAGCCTGCTTATTTTAGAGGAACTTAAGATATATTTTCCTCATCTATAGAATGTGGACAGGTGATAGAGTATTTCTCTCCTATTGCCCTTGAACTTTCCTCCAGGGATTGATCTTTCTTCCTTCATTCAAGATATGGTACATTCTCTGCTTGAATTTCAGGGTACCCCAGAACCCCTAAATTAAGGGCAGCTTTCATCATGCCTTTGTTTGAGATTCTTCATCTTGATGCTCTAGGACTTTGTAACTTCTCAAAATTCACTATCTCATTTTTCCAAGATGCTGAAGGGCTCTCACATAGATGGGAGTTCTAGTAGTCTGCCATGATACTCAAGATTTCCCATGGCCAATGTGCAAATGAGGTGTCATCCTAACTCTCACTATATGAGAAATATCTTCGCCTGCTGTGTGGAGTCTGTGCCCAGAACAAGCAAACAAAGGAAAGCCTAACCCTTTCAAATATGTATAGTAGATTTCCAGCTAGACTGGCTGCATTCTTAATCGTGGTGCTTCCAAAATTAGAGTTAGAAAAATGGCAGTTATGGATTCATGTTCCCTTAGCTAAAAAAATGCCAAATATCGTTAGCACAGAACTTTAAGACACTTATGCTCACCTGTGGTTTCTAAGAGTGGAGAGTTATATCCTAGGTCACCAGATAATAGTAATAATTGTATGCTGAGACCTCAGCTGAAAAAAAAAGTGAGTAACCTCTGGGGTAACAGGACCAGGAGCAGGAGAACCAAGAAAAGGCCAAGAAATTCCAGTGGCACATACCTGGGGTGCGGTGTGGAAACCTAAGGCCATGTGTGTGGGAGAGAAGCTTTTGAAGCCAAGTAGACTTGGATTCAAATCCTAAATTCCATTTCTAACTAGCAATGCGAGTTTGATTGTATCTTTGCCTTAGCATCCTCATTTTCATTCCATAAAGTGAAAGTAATAATAGTACCTATCTCACTTGTCTGTTGTGATGAATACACGAGATACTGTGTAAGAAGTACAGAGCATAGGGCTTAATACACAGTAAGCACTTAATAAATGTCAGCTGTCATCATTGTTATTGTATTAAGTCCGAAGTGCCCTTTTGTCTTACTGAAGGAATAAAGATAATTCCTTTGGCCTTAGCCACACATTCATGGGCAAAGAATTCCCTCTCTCTAATCTTAAATTAGCACCTTCATATCAATGTTATCCTATTAAAAAAATATGCTGACATGTTTCTCCTAAAGGCCAGGGCAGAACTGCTGAGTTTCTTTGGCATTTTGTAAAATGGAGGCTCATTTTCCAACATTCCATTTTATAATCGCCCTCTCTTTACATCTTCAGCAATTCAATAGAATATGTCTAGCTCGTCAAACTCACCAAATAAAACAAACATCCACAGAAGTGGACTCGTGTCCCAAAAGGCACTACTGGAAGGACTCGGATCCAGAGCTCTGGTGGAAGGTGGTGACACAGGGCAGCTTCTTCCTCAGTGAGTAACAAGGATGAAACTCTAGCTGCAGCTGCCCAGGTCAAAAGGCTGTCACCATGGTTTCTGAAGCAGGAGCAGAGACAGAAATACCATTTTTGCACTAGTAAATGGGGCAGATAAGATCTCACCTTTGTTTTTCTTAGTGTGTCTTTATAAGGGCAATAGCAAGTGAATAGAAAATAGCCAATACAGTGAGAAGAAAAAGTGATGAATTAACTCTAGGGATAAAAGAGAAAAATTATTTATTTTTCTGTTATACCGAAATAGTTCATCATTACTACTAGAAAAATCACTTGACACACTGGTAGTTGCAATTAACTTCTCTTCTTGACTGACTGGTTTGAGCTCACTCCACTGGTCCTCGATTGCCCCAGACTCTCCTCCAGGCACTCCCCACATGGGTGAACCAGAGGAAGTCGTGCCCCTTGGCCAATCAGTGCGGTGACCAGCGGCAGCATGTTTCCCCCTGAAGCGTGTTTGCTCTTCTGATCCAGGAAAACCTGGGTTTACGGCCTCAGGGTGTGGCACGAAGCACATATCTCTGACCAAGGTTTGTCCTTCTTGTGTCAAGGGTGATATCGTTTTGCTAGATTAATTAATAATGGGGATATTTGATTATTAATATTTTGTGAATTTCAGCTACAGTTTTGACCAGGGGCCGAAGAGGGGGACTACAAAGAAATGAAAACAAAATAGTACTTGCTCAAAACGGTGACTCACGTGTTTAAGTGTTCGTACGTGTTGGGGGCGGGGCAGGGATGGGGAGGGATGCAGAGGCTGCAGTGAGGTGTGTTTGCTGAATAATAAGTGCAGGCTGTTTCTCTCTCAGTGCGTCCCAGATACATTTTCAAGCATTTCATCTTTCATCATCTTCTAAACCTTGATTCAAAACTACAAGGTATTTAGAACCTTCTTTCAAGCGATGATTTTAAAACCTACATTCGTTGTAGGAAAAATAACTGACAAGAGGAGTAAAAGACAGGAGTCATTAAAATTTAGCTTAATTCCTCTGGGGTCTGAACTCCAGTTCTTAGAACTATACCTAACACCAAAACATTATTTCCTTGTGTCATTATTATCCTTTCCAGATACCATTCTTATGAGTATAATTAAAATTACATAGTAAGGACAAGTAACTCAAGCTCTCCCTTTATTTGCCCAACATTTCTATTGCACTTTGCTGTCACCATTGTTTCAACATCCATGTCATCACACTTTACTACCTGACTTCAGTGCGCCAGTGCTCAGAGATTCAAAAGAAGCAGACCTTGCCCCAGGGGCACAAAAGCTCTCAAGGGGAGCAAGAGGATAAGTGAAACCCCCATAGCAATAAAACAAGGGTCACAGCAGAGAGAAAAACCCTGTGATTTGAGGTCCCCTTGGTCCCGCAGAGCGGTTGTCGTTCTCACAGACCCAAAGGCCTTTGTCATTACAAACTTTTTGAAACACCCCCTAACATCCTGAAGGGCAATTTGTAGGTAATATAACCTGCGTACGCACATCCAATAAATCATTCTAATGCCCCACGTGTAATACAAAGGAGAAAAGCAAGGAAAGTAATCTAAAAAAAGGTCATATATATTTTAACACGCAAACACCCCAGCACAAGTACACTGAGAGAAGGATGAAAAGTCAGTTGCTTGTACCTACTACATCGAAAATATTTTATTTAATTTTTATGTGTTTATATTACTTTATTTAATTTATTGTATAACAAAATATTTAAATTATATTTAGTATTATAATGTATGGTTGTTTATAGTCAATGAAATATTTTTTACTTTAAAAATATTTGGCATTTTGAAATCGGGACTAAATTAGTATATCACACATACTGCGAGATCTTATATAGATAGATAAGTATAGATAGATAATGAGAAATGCAGAATGATACAATGGGTTGATTTTGTGACTCAAATAATATGAATGCTGTCCATAATGTGATTTTTCTGTAACAATGAACCGTTCTTAATAAAATTTGGAACAGAAGAAAGACATTTTCCCTCAACTTATAGTTGAATACCTAAAAAATTCATTGTATGCCAACAACCACACAAGAGAAAGCTTTGTGCTTCATGTAAAGTTCCGTTCTAAGTTCTGCTCATTATGTTATGAATTCCCAGTGAAATACTTAAAAAGTGTGTGTGTGGCAATATACTTCTTTGTGGAGCAGGACTGTCTACACGCTGTGGGATGTCATCTATCCCTGTAACCATGTAGGGATCCTGTAGCATTCTCTAAACAAGCAAACAACCAAAAACCCTTCACGGGGTTCCAAAAACCCCTTGAAGAGACACTATTGTCCCCAGCGAGAATCTCTATTCTAAAATCCCTGCTGGCTCTGAAATTTAGTAGTTCTATTTATGTATTTCACCCACAAACTTCATCTAATTAATTACTTTTAATTAGATTAAAAAAATCTAATTATTTAATTAGATTAAAATTAGTGTGTGCCTTGTTGTTGAAGTAGGCAAAAATAAACTGTCTCGATCTTTTACAAAGACTTTTACAAATTTATCCCTAATGCCCAGTACAGCCCCTGATACATACTACATGTTCAATAAATATTTTTGAATGTATGAATGCACATAGGGAGGGTACTCAAGAAGTATAAAACACGAGTCTTTTTCCTTACATTCTACTTGGAAATGAGATACATGTCCAATAATTCTAATTAGGAAATTAAGAACAAGATGTGACAACAATAAAAGATCAGTACAAAATAATATTTTATTAAGAGGTGCATCTTATGGTAGAAGTGTTAAGTATAATAAAGTGATAAGAGAAATTACTGAGATTCCAAGAGAAGGTTTCGTAGAGTCAGTGGAATTGGAGCTGGGCCCTGAGGGAAGGGTTGAACTTGGATGAGAAAGGGGGAGGTCTTCCCAGAGAAGCGGAGAGGATGCAGGGCCTAGAGTCAAGAATGTATGTATGTCTGTGTGAAGAGAAGGCGATGAGGCTGATGAGGAATCTAGCTCTACTGGAAGTGCAAGGTTCATGTTAATAAGGTGTGGAAACACTGTGATTAGGTGCACAGGGGCCAGATTTAGAAGGACTTTGAATACTGATTAGTTCAGACTTATTCGAAAGATTTTAAAGAAAGGCCTAAGTTATACACTGTTTTAGAAACCCAAGAAAATTGCTTACATTGTTGGGGCTGTGGAAGGAGGAGTGTGGATGACTGAGGGCAGAAGAAGTGTCTAAGCAGTGATGTGCTAAGGCCAGCTTGTACCGACTTGCAAGAAGCTGATTTTTACATTTTTAGGAATTTTGCAAGTTGGTTGTTAAAGCCATTATTAAAAATCAACTTATATAGACACACAATTGAATCTGTTGTATTAAAAATAAAGGTAATACATACTCAAAACTCATCACTTCTTAATTATTTTATGACATTTTACTATTTTTTATGCTTCGAGGTTATTTGCATCCCCTGAATGGTGGAAACGATGTATAACACTGTGGTGTTGTGTGTCTCTTCAGGAATGGTGGTGGCTTGAAATCAGTTGTGGTGGAAGTATGGAAACCACAGAAATCAGAAATGAGAAAAGCTATGAGTCAGAGCTTGACAGATTTTGTTGATTATAGACTTAAGAAGGTGATAGAGAAAATGCTAATAATCTAGATGAAAACTTTGAAAGTGTGTCATGTCTCTAAGCTGTTACTTAGAGAATAGCACAAAAAATTGAGGAAATATTCTTCCAGTATTTTTTTCAGCTTTATTGAGATATAATTAACAAAATTATAAGGTATTTAAAGTGCTTGAAGTGATTTTACACACACACACACACACACACACACACACACACACAATGTGAATGTGTTCCCCATCAAGTTAATATATCCATCATCACCCACATTTGCCTTCATTTTTTTGTTTGTTTATTTGTTTGTCTGGTGAAAATATTTAAGTTCTACTCTCTCAGCAAATTTCAATTATACAACACAGTGTAATCAACTAGAGTCACTATGTTATACATTATATCTTCAGACCTTATTCATCTAATAGGTGAAAGTTTGTATCCCTTACACAATCTATCCCTATTCCCCCCACCCCCAAACCCTGGCAATCACTTTCTACTCTACCAATGAATGAATGAATAAACAAAGATGATCTATACATACCATGGAATTTTATTCTGCCTTAAAAAGGAATATAATTCTGACATGCTACAACATGGATGAAGCTTGAGGACATTATGCTAAGTGAAATAAGCCATTCTCAAAAGAATAAATGCTCTATGATTTCACTTGCACGAGGTGCCAGAATAGTCAAAATCATGGAACCAGAAAGTAGAATGGCGGTTGCCAGGAGCTGGAGGAAATGAGGAATGAACACTTGTTTAATGGGTCTGGAGTTTCAGTTTTGCAAGATGAAAAAATTTTTGGAGATTTGTTGTACAACAGTGTGAATAAACTTGCTGTTGAAATGTACACATTTAAATGATTAAAGTGGTAAATTTTTTGTTATGTGTATTTTACTACAATTTAAAAAAAATTTTATGCCATGTGGTACTCATAAAAGTGATCCATTATTTAGGTATAAAATACTAACATTTAAGATAGCTTTGAAATAGGATACTGCTCACTCCAGGAGTCAGAGCAATAATACACTGAGGGGTGAGGGAACCTGAGGCCACTCCTGATTTCATCAATGCTCCACCATGTGTGAAATGCAGTTATTGCACTTTTTGAGGACTTGATCAGATGCTATTACTGCCTTCTTTAAAAAGTAGATATTTTAGGTAGAGATGGTATAATATTTATAAAACTACAGAAGATCTTTACCAAAAAGAAGACTTCAAATAAAGAAAAAATATTACCATTAGCGTTATTATGCTACTTCTGTAAACATTGTTACGTTGTTGAAAGGAAATCTGTACATTTAACTGATCTGGGCTAGATGTCTATTAATGCTAGACCCTTTATCACAGCACGTAATATTTAGTTTCTAGAAACCAATCTTTAAAAGCCTGCTTTGTATGACTGTTGAAGTCTATCATTACAGGGACTTATTTTTGGCACTAGATGCTGGAGCTTTGACTAATAGCAGTCAGCTTAGGTAATTCTAGCTTAATTTTGCAAGTGTTTTAATGGCAGTAAAAACATGTTGCCCATGAATCATAATGACACTTAGCAAAAGAGTTCAACATTTTACAGAGTGGTAAGTGCATGTAGTTTCAATTTTCTATGATCATCCTTTGTTGGGAATATTTTTGTTATTTG
>NW_006435762.1:2822099-2851361 GCF_000325575.1 Pteropus alecto
TTCCTTCCTTCCTTCCTTCCTTCCTTCCTTCCTTCCTTCCTTCCTTTCTTTCTTTCTTTCTTTCTTTCTTTCTTTCTTTCTTTCTTTCTTTCCTTTTAAATGCCTACAGCACCTGATATTCCTAGGTGATCTCCCATCCAAGTACTAACAAGGCCCAACCCTGCTTAGCTTCCGAGATCAGATGAGATGGGGCACGTTCAAAGTGGCATGGCCGTGGACTAGTCTACTTTCTTTCCTATACCTCGTAAATTATTTTTCATGCTTAGTTCATATACTATTATCAGTAGTGAAGAGGGAGGAACAGGAGAATCATATAGAAGAAACAAGTTTCGTTTTGCAAGAAGAAGAAGGAGGAGGAGGAGGAAGAGGAGGAGGAGGAGGAGAAGGAGGAGGAGGAAGAGGCGTAAATTATAAACTAAAAGCAAGAACCATGTCTTCAGCATATAGTTCTCATGGTGCTCAGCATTTTATGGGCACTAAAAATCAAAAATGCTTTAAAAGCACTCTGCCATATAGGAAATAATTTTTGAGTATTATTTTTTTTAGGAGTCATGGCTTTCTAAATCTTAGTAAGATTTTTAAGTGATAAAATAATAAATAATCATCTTATTTTTGAATGTGGATGTTAAGGAAAGTGAGACTTTTTTTAAATTAAGGAAAATAAGGGAAATGACAAAACTAGTATCTAAAGAAACAAAAACCTCTGTCGATTGTCTTATCTTACTATTTACAAATTATTGTTCACTTGTATATTATATATGAGCAAGAGATGAAATTGCCATTCTAGCAACACAATAATATACTTCATAGATATGAATATATGCAAATTGATGTATGTATGTTTGTCTTTTCCAATTCAATTATTTGCAGAAGCAAATACTTTAATTCATACAAGGCTTCTGCCAAATATAGTCTTCTGTTAATTGTTAGAAGCATTATAAAATAGCACATAACCATTTCAGAATAATATATTTAATGTTACCATGTTTTTAAGAAATGAATCACAGTTTCATTAAGCTAGAGATCCCAATTTTTTATAATTTCCTTAGATCATGAAATAATCATCATCTACATTCTGGGAAAAGAAAAGAAAGACAGATGAAGAAGGCATATTTCCTATTCTTTCTTTGGAAGTCTTTTGTTTATATGGAAAAAGTGTACATTTTTACATTTACATGATTATCTTCCAGAAAAAGAGCTCTCAGCACTACAGGAGAAAATAATTTCAAGTGCATGGTGGATTAGAATGTGTCAGTATCAAAACATATGATGATATAAAATAGTTCTAAAGCAATCTTTGTTTTTAAGTATATCCTAACTACACTCAGAGAAGTCATTGATGCTAAGTCAGCAAGAACATTAGTAATAAACAAAATTCGAAAGCTAACTATATTATGTAAATAGATGGAGATGATATAAAGTTGTGAGGATATAAAGGGAGCAGCCTCTTCTTAAGATAGCTCAGAGGTGGGGCAATGGGGTTTATTGCCACAGGAAGGAAGGGGTTGAGAACTTTCATCATCAGAGAGGCTGGGGTAGACAGGTTTTGAGTCCCATACTTTTTTCACCTACTTAGTTGAGACTTTCGTCCTTAAAACTAGACTGTGCAGAGAGGAGGAATAACTTAATTCCAGATCATCCCCATTGCTTAACATATCAAGGACTGGGACTGGAGGACCTACTCACAGTTGTATATCAGGAAAGTCCCAGAAAGTCAAGAGGAAGGTGGCCTATCCTTTGATTCCAGGGTATTCTAGAGTCCAGGAGAGGAAGCTATATTAGATGAGTAGAAGGGAAGCTAAGCACAGAAGGGCTCTTGATGTATGTCTCATGTGGTTTCCTGGAAGAAGACTTCCCAGCAAGGGGCCCTGGAACAACCTAGGATTGCCAAGAGGCCAGGCAGAGAGAGAACCTGAGCTAGCTTTCCTGAGTGACCCTGAGCAGTGTGGAAAGAAGGACATAGAAATGTCTGCATCCCCTTGGGTGATATTAGAGTAGCAGAGATTCGGTCTGGGAAGCTTGCTAGAGTGGGTCATTAACACCAGGGCAAAAATAACTCTGTGGTCAAGGGCTACATGGGGGACCACCTAAGCCAGGGAATGAACCGCCAAACCACAGAGACTCTGCTGTGTCAGATGCCGAGGCCGCAGGTAGGGCCTCCCATGAGCAGACCACGCGATGATTTTGGGAAGAAAAGCCAGCAGAGCCCCCAGCCTGAAGCAGCACGAGGAGAGCCGAAGGACAGTACGTGGTCTCTCGACATGCCCCAAGGTCCCCTCCCCGACTCCTCTACCATAAGGACACTGCAAGCTGTCCACCCCTCAACTCGCGTGCCATTGTAAGGAAGACAAGGAAGTGGAGAAAAAAATCCTAAGGAGATCATTTAATCTTGGAATAAATTGTTACCTGAGAAACACTGATTCTTTACATTATTGGATAGGTTCGAGTTCACCAGAGTGGATTAAACAGTTTCTCACAATTTATCCAGAGAGTAGGGCCTTTGAAGGAGACAAGATCAGCTGCAAAACAATAAAGAGGCTTTTCTTTGTACTGAATGTTGGGTGCAAATTTACAACACTCTGGAATGAATAACAAATAACCCCCAAACCATTGCTGGTCTCTCATGCTCACCTATTTCTGTCGTCCTTTGGAGCTTCTTTCAACCATTCCCAAAACAGTCAGGGCCCTGTGAGTTCTCCACTTCCTCTCCTTTGGCAATCATAGCTTTCAGAAAACCCACTGCTTCTCAGCGCTGTGACCTTTCTCTCTCATTCAGCAGCAGTCACCCCCAATACAGACCAGTCCAGGTGGATTTGGGCTGAAATGCTAGAGCAGGAAACTGCAGGCCTCCCTCTGTGTTAGGAGCTAGCCCTTCAGATGCGTTACCGTTGTGTGGGGTGACTCAGGAGAGATGCTGGAGCACTTGGGGGCTCAAGGCGGTGGCTACTTTCCAACCACAATGGGAGAATTTCAGTATGCATGTATGTATGTATGTATGTATGTATGTATGTATGTATGTATGTATGAATGTATGTATTTATTTTTAGTGATGCCAGAAACTTTAGCTCATTTTATTGTTTGTTTGTTTGTTTGCACATGCCCTGGAGAGAAGTGCACAGTAAACACTTTAAATACAGAGTGTGGCCCAAACACAACTAAACAAAAGAACTTGTGAGATATGGGTATTTTGCACTCTACTCTTCCCTGTGGCTCGCTGTGTTCCACTCTGTGTTCTATGGATCTAGCTGTTGTCATCTGGTGGTCCAAAGTTGGGGCTGAATTAACCCTTACTCATGGAAATTGAGAGCCTACTCAAAATAAATACCTCCTTTACCTCCATACAAAAGTAATAATTGAAGCGAAATATAAATAGGAAATAATTAAACAAAAAGTTTACCAACATTTACAGAGAAATCACATAAAATGATCCTTTGAACTAGCCCTACTTCATTTTGGTACCTTGAAACCTAACATTTTAATTCTAATATCTCTTTTCTGAACCTCTAGATCTTTTTTCATCTTTTGGTTCTCAAAACCTTTTTCCTTATGTAATCTAGTACCTCAGTTCTAGTTGTATATATCTTTTTACACACATTGACATATATTTTATACAGACATGGTTTATGAAATAAAATAAATATCCACATACACATCTCTTTTTTATATTTGATATAGCTGAACTATGACAAAATCTCATACATAATCTATTTTAAACTCTAAGTCTGGAAGTGTCTTACTATTAATAATTTCATACCAGCTAGCAACTTTTCTTTATCTCATTTTACTTTCCTTCTTGCCTGATAACTGATATAATATATAGTGATCAAAGGGTTATTTTGCTAATACACCCTTTCTTTAACTATCTGGTTAGTTACCAGGGGGAAAAAGCTAGTTAAATATATTTAATGTCTTTTTCTAATAAGGAAAAGCAGAAGATATACTCATTACATTGAAAAAATGTTGGCATCCTTTTTTTCACTATCATATCAAGACACTTAAAAGGCTTTATGGAAGTAAGTAAATATATAAAAATTTTTAATTACCAAAACAATAAGTATTAATAATGTCAGTCAAAGCTCTAAAAAATTAGGCTATAAGTATTGTCTATGTTATTTCTAGTTTTTATTTTATTTAACACACACACACACACACACACACACACACACAGAAACAACTATACACACAGTACTCCAGAAACAGATGAATTTTGGAAAGAAACAGCACTACATTGAGCTCCTTTTAGTAGGAGAACAAAAAATTTGGTTGGAAATCTCAAATCTTTTTCAAATCAATAGTTTCTATATATTTGTAAGTGCTATTTCACTCATTTTATCTATCTATCTATCTATCATCTATCTATCTATCAATTTATTATAAAAGACTCATAACAAAATTTGTGATCTTAAGAATTTTAAGCATATATTTCAGTACAGTTATACAGTAGTATATATAGTAATATGTTCACAAGGTTGTGCAACGAATCTCTAGAACTTTTCATCTTCTAAAATTGAAACTGTGTACCCATTAAATAAAAACTCCCCATTTCTCCATCTCTCAGCCCCTAGCCACTACCATTCTGGCTTCTATTTCTATGTGTTGACTTCTTTAGGTACCTCATATAAGTGAGATCACATAGTAATTAAATAGGTATGCAAATATCTCTTCGAGATCTTCCTTTCAGTTCTTTTGGATATACATACAGAAAGCAGAATTGCTGGACCACATGGTAATCCTATTTTTAATTTTTTGACAAAACTCCGTAGTGTTTCCTACAGCAGCATATCATTTTACATTCTCAGTAACAGGGCCCAAGTGTTCCAATTTCTCCAAATCCTTACCAACACTTGTCATTTTCTACTTTTTTGATAGTGGCCATCCTAATGAGGTGCTATCACTGTGGTTTTGATTTGCATATTTCTAAGGATTAATGATGTTGTATATCTTTTCATATGCTTGCTGGCTATTTATCATATCTTATTTTTAAAATCAGGAAAATATGTGTAAGTCAAAAAGTGAGTGTATCCTAACGTCTTTGTGTCCTCTGTCTTCTTGTGAACTCACTTGGCAAAAAGCTGCGAGAGCTCCCTATCCCATTCTCCGTTTGCAACTGGGGGAGCTGATTCACTCAGGAGAAAAATCATGTAGTCAAGCAGATTGTCCTGCTCCGCATTAACGGTTATCTGCCTCAGCTCTGCCTTCAGCGTAGCTCAACAATCCTACCATATTTTTCTAGTCAGCGAATTTCGGTACTTTAACAATCAACGCAGCCAAAGTGATGTGTACTGACCGGATAACAGAAGCTTCTACATCTTCTCTCCCACTTCCAATCAGAGCCCAGATCCCCCTAGAAGCCACCATTTCTCCGACGCCCCTCATGTCAGGGCTCCTAGCCTTCCTTCTTGCCTTTACACAGTCTCAGCCCACCCTCACAGCAGGAGCAGGTGTAGGGGAGCAAGAGAAGGAACAACTGCAAGTGGAAATCTGGAAGCTCATCCAGGGTTGGATCAGGAGAAATGGTCTCATTCGGGAAGCCCACATACTCTGATCACATTTCTAGAAGAAAAGAATTATAAATGGTAGTTCTGTATGGAAATAAGGACTGCTGTTACTCTGGTAGGTGGGTTCTTATGGGCTAGACAGGAACCTAATTACCCTTTAGGATGTTGCTTGTATGAAAACAATATATAAGTTCCCATTTAGCGATGTATATCTAAGCCTTGCAGACACAAGTCGATCTAACTTGGGGACTACCAGAGTGATGAAAATCTATATGCATAATTATTAGCAGAAGCTTGAAAATATACATATAATACAATAAGAGAGTCAGTTTAGTAAAGAAATCGAGGAAAAATAATGTTAGGAAAAGTAAGTTGAAGCCATAGATAATTTCTAGTTTTAAAATGCCTGCCTAAAGGCAGGCCAAGCTTCCTACAAGCCAATGCAAAGATAGAAATTCACTAGTCATATGAGTCTGGAGATTTTGTTTTGGCCTAGTTTCTCTGGAAAAAAGCTCATTTCTACCTAGTACTACTGCAGGCTATAGATCCTCAAAAGAGAACTCTTAAGTAATGTAGTTACTAACATAATAGCTAAAGTGGGGACTATCCCACTGCTTTGTCTACATTGTTGCCTTCACATCTCAGAAAAAAATCCATGAGGCTTTTCTGACATGAGGAAATGGGGGCACAGAGGAGTTCAATAACTTAGCTAGATCATACAGCTCATGAATGGTGGGCTGGAACTTGCTTGACTACGTCTGTTAGTCATTTAAGCCCATGCTGTTGACCACTGTTTTATGAACAATCACCCTAGAGTGAAATCAGTAAGTTCTATATGATATTTCTTATAACGACCTCAATAGCCAATGATAAAAATGTGTCAACAAAGGAGAAAATTATCTTCAAACTAGAAGCCTAAAGAATTACTTGTAATGCAACTTTAAATTTTTATCTTGAATTTTATGTTGTACTTTCCACTAGTACATTACTAGGAAAAAAATTAATGTTATTTTTCAAGGCGAAAAATTCTCTATTTCTCTAGTAAATAAAACAGGTCACATTTTTAAAGCCCCATGTTTTCTCTTTTATATAGATTGTAGCTCTCACACAGACTATGAAGAGTTTTCTCACTGTCTATGAGAATTAAAGTACAGTTGTCAATTCCAGAAGCTTCTTCCTTAGATTGTTTAATTTTGCAGTTCTGTGGAAAATAACTTAGTTTTTTTCCTACTTGCAAAAGGAACTTTTCACTCAAAACCTGTTTGGAAATATAAAATAGATTATATTTCTATCAAAGAAAAGCTTATTACTTACTTGTCTAGCATTTCCCCTTGTGTCAAATTGTGGAGCGGCATTAAGTGAATGCCCACAAAGCATCTTAGAGGCTAAAGGAAGGATTAAACTAAAGGCTAAACTCCGAGACAGGTTTATGTACACTGCAGTGCACTTTCCTGGGGCTTAACATCTTTTTGTCTATCTGGAGAGGATGTTGGAAAGCAACATTTCTGTCATGAAACAAGACTAATCAACTTAGCTGAGTCTGTATTTCAGGCAAAGTGAGTTAATTAAGATTGTTTCTGAAACAGTTGTCAGATGTGTTTTTCAATCTGCAGCCAGAGGGGCTTCTGCAACTGAAGGACAGAAAGTCTTTGGATGGTTTTTCCATGAGCATGCCAAAACCAAGACGCCTTCACAGAGGATGTAAGTACACCAATCTTCGTATTGATGAGTCCAAACTGAGGCTAGTTACTTTTACTAAAACGTTTGCACAAATAAAACGAAAGGACAATTTTATCTTAAAAAGAATACAGATCTATAAGTCTGATGAAAAATGGAGAAGGAAATAATCTTGTATAAATATCATCAACAGCATTCCTCCCCAAATCACTGGGTGGGTACAATATAAAAATAAAACACAGTACACTTTGAAAAAACAAATTTTTATTATGATTTATTTATAATTTTTATTGGCTCCATTACTAGCAGTATGTTAGCTAATAAATTCTTATTTGACTGAAGTTACTAAAGAGTAAAAATACTATACTACTACTGCCAAATGAAGAAATAAATACTGCCTTGCTTTAGTTTTTTTTTTTAGGTAAAAGTTAAAGAAAGTTTTTAAAAGATAAAGTGAGTTCAAAGTTGTATATAAATTTATTGTTAAGTGTTTTTATTGTCTTCAAATAAATACCTACCTCTGTGTGTTACTGCTATACATTTACTACACGTTATTATTTTAATGACTTCCCATTACTGCAGAAAAATTGCCATGATGTATGGACTGTGAAATGTCAGAGTAGAAAATTTCAGAAAAAAAAATGGAGTAACGATCAATGATAATCATTAAAATATATTAATATTTCTTAACTCATTCTCTAAAACTACCTAAAATACCTAAAATTCAGTTCAAATATGAGTACTGCTAGAATTTTACTTTGGTCTATGAAAAATTTATATGTAATAGGTTTTCCTTCACAATCTTTTGAAGAAGATGAACATAACTTATACAGACTGTAGTAGTACATAAATTATGTTGAATTTAAGTAGAAAAGAAATTACATAATTTCTACTTGCTTAATGGCGTCAAAGGCTTATCTTTTCATATTACAATATTTTCAAATGTACCTAGAACTTTCCATTTCAAGAAGGTACGGATGGATCTAATGACAATGAGCTTCTAGATTGAAAAGAAATAAGAGGTGAGGGAACTGTCTTCAACAATACTTTTTAGTGTATATACTGTGAAGCGATGCATTTAGGAAAGTGCTAAAGCATCTACCTTTAGTAAAGTGAAGTATATTTTACAGCCACTGGCAAGTGCTTCTGTGTTAACTATCTTTGTTGGCAGTACTAGTGATAATTCATTTTTGTTTACAAGCTGCTAATATAACAGAAAAAGTACTTATTGTTATTTAAAACCACAATTAAGTTTGACTACTTAATTGTAGCTAAAGTAGGATGTTAATGGCATAATTCAAACCAGTAGAAAAGAACTCTCTAAACTTCTCCCCTATCTTTGGCAAAGATAGGTATGGGAGGGAATATGGAGAGACGCGGAGTCAAAGGCCCATTGAGAAGAGGCTCAAAGCAGGGTCTGGGAGAGGATCCAGACAAGCCACTGCAAAACAAAGTGGGAAGATTTGGTTTGGGTTGTTGGGGTACCAGCTGAAAGAAGGTCAAGAAAAAACAATAAGCCAGAGCCTACCTTGCTGAAACTGCCCAGAGGAATGTTTCACAATGGAGAAGTGTAATGGTCAATTTAAAGTTGTTTTTAGCACCCTCTCACCCCCAAATTGGCCAAGACCTCAGCAAAGTCGACTACACTCACATCACTATGTGTGAGCAGTTTTATGTGGATAGTACGAAAAAAGGGCTGCATCGTGAGCCATGGGGTAGAGTGGGAGCCCCACAAAAGCAAAATCTCAGAGGCATAGTGCTACAAGGATGAAATCCCCAGGAATAGGCAGCAGCCTTGCAGAAGATGTGGGATGGGGCTGAAGGTGACATCAGCTACTCAGATTTTAAGGAGCAATATCATTTGTCCTGTTATAACTGACCGTGAAGCACATTTGGGTTGAAGATATTTGAAATATAACTATTTCTTCTACTTGAAATAAGTGCTTGGATAATTTTAGAATCCCCTGAGGAAATACGTGTATCTACAATTAGAACGGTCAAATATTTTATGCCAATTTATTCATCTAGTCTTACCTTAAACTTTATTTCAATTAACAAATGTATTTTGAATATCAATATAATAATTTGTATTTTATACAATATTTCATGTAATTTTTAAAAATCTTTTGTCTTATTGGATATAAAAATAAACTTTTCACACTTCTAATTATAGCTATGAGAAACTAGCATGATCTCTTTTCTCATAACTAATTTTTCTGTTAGAAGTATTTGATAATGAAGTGCTTTGGGGCAGCTGTTTTGGCCTTCTTAATTTTAAAAAAGATTTCTCATTTATTATTTTGAAAACTAAAATATACTTAAGGAAGTGTGAATTATGCTTTAGCATTAATATGCTTTTCAGAATGCACAATAATATAGGACACCTAGAATAGTGAATATATGAAAATACTGAGTATTGATTTGTACCTTAAACAAAAGACCACTAAGGATCTCTCCTAGTTTTAATTTAAGAATTTATATTTTTCTCAGAATTGTAGAAACACTTAATTCCACTGATCCACTTTTCAAGTGTTAAAAGTTACCAAATACAGCAGTTATTTGAAAATTAATTTATTTTAATGAATATAATCCCAGAACTCACGCATGATACATGCAACAAGTATTTGATATATAATTGCTCAAATTCAGGGTTGGCCAAACTCAAATTGTACTGAGTTTAATGAATGGTCACAGTATAGCTAATGAGAGACTGAAAAAGAATTGAACTGGCACCTGGCTACTATGCACAAGGCAAGCATTCAGTAAATATTGCTGACTTGGCAAGAGCTTTAGTTCATGAAGTTCATGTCTTACTACTACTGCCCTAATCAGTTGAGACAGAATTAGCACTAGCTAAGTCGCCTGTGTGCTGCCTGAAGGGGTTTGTTGAGGGTAAGAGTCTGAAGACAGAGATTAAGGAGTCCTCATCCTCCTAAAGTGCTGGGCATCCAGGATTAGAGCCCTGGGTCAGAGAAATCCAGCCCGAATGCAAACCTAAGCATCAGTGCACTCCCGCATTGGGGATTACCAGACACGCTCCACGTTTAAAACAGATATCCCAGTCTACGCTTTGACTCAAGAGCATTTCATCTGCCATACCAAAGTGACCTTGGCTCACAATTTGTCTGAATGTTTTTTAAATAGAAGAAGATACCCAGAAAATCTGGAAGTTAGTATTTAAAGACTCATGGGTTTATCCTATGACTCAATATTCCCAAAATGGTGTGTTTGTAGAAACACAGATTTGGAGCTTCAATTATCTACCTGGCTGATGAAGGGAAAGGTCTAGTCAACCCCAGAATATTTCCTTGAAAGTGTCCAAATGGTATTTGCTTTAAAATATAATTTGGTTTAGGGCGGTGAAACTGTTCTGCATGATATTATAATGATGCATACGTGTCATTACACATTTGTCAAAACCCATAGAATGTACAACACTAAGTGTGAACCCTAAGGTAAAATGGACTTTGGGTGATAACAACATGTCAATGTAGGTTCATTGATTGTAACAAATGTACCACTTTGATGAAGGATGTTGATAGTGGAGAAGGCTATACATTTGTAGGGGAGAAGTATATGGCAACTCTTCGTACTGTCTATGCAGTTTTGCTGTGAACCTGAAAGTACTCCGAAAAATAAAGTCTATAAAAATATAAAGCTATACATATAATTTGGGACAAACAAAAGATAACAGGCATAACATGAAAAAAAAAAGGCATCTTGATCAGTTCAGGCTGCTGTTACAGAAGACAATAGTCTGAGTAGCTCATAAACACAGAAATTTCTCACAATTCTGGAGGCAGAGAAGTCCAAGATGAAGCCACCAGAAGATTCAGTGTCTGGTGACGACCTTCTTCCTGGTTCATAGATGGCTATTTTCTCTCTTTGCCTTCGTGTGGTAGAAGGGTCAAGGAGATCTCTGGTGCCTCATTTCTTCATCTCCATGGACCTGATGGCTTTGAGTTCCGCACTTATTTCACTGAACACATGATTAACAGTGAAAAAAATCTTGCTGTGTTGTTGCAGACAATGGACCCTACAGAGTCTCATAGAAATATGCCTCTGCCTGGTGAACCTGGCAATCCAGAAGACAGGCATCTGTGCCGATTACCTAGTGGAATGACACTGGAAGGTAACCACATTGCCTCAACAGCACTAGACACTGTTACTGTCCCACCCCACATCCCTTTGACCCACTTCTGAGTTCACCTGCAACTGTGGAGGTCATTTCCCTTCTTAAGCACCTGCATCTCTTAGCTTCTCAATTTGAAGGCTTTCTCCCACTCCACAGGAGTTTGTTGGGTCTAGCTCAGGCATAACCCTGTTGCAAGAGAGATTTGTGCCCTGCACCAACGGCTGACAGAAATTGATGGGTAAATAGGTAATCTTTGTCTTCTATTGAGACAATTCTGACTAGTGTACCGCAAGGTTTCTTAGAGGTTCCCCAGCAGGGTTGAATTCTAGTTGCCCACCAAGGTAACTCACATATTAACTCATCCTTGTTGGCTTTTCCTTTCCTGATTTCATTTCCCCATTCCCTCGTGTGGGCTTCTTGGGATCACCTCCCAAATAAACTACCTGCACTCAAGCCCTGTCGCAAGGCCTGCTTAAGGGGATCCCAAAATAAGACAGTCTCATCCACTTTCGGTGACGAGTCTCCATGGCCTTTCCCTGAGCTGGCATGTGTGAGGAAGGAGGCGTTCAACATCTAGGCGATCCTCGCTCTGGAGGGATTCTGCACCTCTCCCTTTCTTCCTTGTCCCCTTTTCTTCTTCTTCCTCCTGATTCTCCTCAGCTGTCACATAAAATGCAAGACAAATGCTGTATTATCATTTTAAAGATTTTAACTCATTCACAGGTAAGGTCAAACTTCTTCCACTGACCATCAATTTGTGGCAGAAATCACAGTTTGGTAATGTTTCAAAATGAAATACCAAGTTGTATCCCACAGTGTTCTGTTGTGTAATGGCCTAGGGGGAAGAAAGTGGCTGTGCATCAAGTTTCATGCGAGGGACCTGAGATTTCAAGCCAAAGGGCAATGTTTTTGCCAGAACTGCAAGCCCATGTCTGATCTATACCCAGCCCGTGTTCTTTGTTGGCGTTCTCACCATGGCTGGAAGGCATCGAGCAGATATTTTTATTCTAATCTTGATGGGTTACTAGACTCTCTGAGACCTCTGATAGAGAGGAAATTAACTAACCTCACAGAAATACGGTGAAAATAAATCAATGTAAAGAACTTTAAACATATATATATATGAATGGCAAAAACAAATATTAGGTGACTCATGGACTTGAATTTCCAATTTAATCAGTAAGTTTAGGTCTGAAAAAGAAGCTAAAGAAATGACTGCTTATTTAAATGCCATTGTAGTTTTAGTTTTTGAATTATGTAAATGTATTAACTATTTAAAAATTAAATCAAATATACACATAAGAAAGGAAGAAAGAAAGAATGAAAGGAAGATCACCACTTTGAAAAGCAGAACATTTTCTTCCTAATTTTCTTTTTTTTCAAACATAGTTGTAGGTATCTTGGTTTGTTTGTTTTTTAAGTGACAAAGATGAAGCTAAAATGACCTACTTAACTAGTATTTGTATGTTACTTAAATTATTCAAAGGACATTAATGATTACCAAAAAAAAGTAAGGGGAAATATTATCCCTTTCACAATGGCCTCTTTTTTTGCTAAGTTCTGAAGATAAAGTTGTGAGTCCTTGTGTTTCTGTGTTTGAATATAACTCAGTTACTTGATCTAATTAAATACAGTCTCATGCTTTCGGCCTGTATCCTTTCTAATTAGATAATTTTCAGTCATTAAGAAGATTTCCCCCTTCTTTGTTGTTTTAATCTAATCAACTAAGGAATATTTTTCCAATGATTAAAAATATATGGGAGAATATCTGCATTTGTACTTCTGGAAACATACAAATCAAAATAAGTTGTAAGAAAGGAAGTTGGTATTTCTGGAATCTTGCAGGGCTGGTTTAATTTTATTATTGCTTGTAGTGTGGTATGGTATTACCTGTGGACTCTGCAACAAATTACAGGAGCACATGGATAAAACTGAGTTCTATAGTTGTATCTGGGTGCTTACAATGGAGGTTTTTTTGTTGTTGTTTTGCGATTGAAAGCTTGGTATAGCTAGTCTTCCCAAGTTTTGGGAAAATATCATAGGTGTTCATTGTGTTTAAAAATAATTCAAATAGTTCTCACAAAGTAGTTATTTGTTAACATAGCTCTAACTGGTTCTTTTCAGAACTCCATCAGTGGCGAGAGGTATTAATGATAAACCCAACGATGGCCATGAACCCTTTACTGACAGCATCAGGGCAGCGAAGGATCCCACTGGTTCCCTCACCATTTGAACCTCCGACTGTGGATAGGTATTTCCTCCAATGTAATATTCTGGTGAAAGGAGAACGTGGATAATCATTAGGTTTTCAAATCATGTTAACTTGAGTGTTATTTTATTGTCTACTGTTATTTCAATGAACCGTGGTGCAGTCATGCAAGTCAAAATACTCCACTGGCTATACTTTCAATATACTTCCCATTACTTCTCTTTTGAGTTCTGCTTGACATACTCAGCAAATAGCGAACGAACACTTACTATGTGACAGGCATTGTGCAGGTGCAAACATTAGTACAGTCTGGGAGGGCTGCCATGACAAAATACCACAGACTGGGTGGCTTAAACAACAGAAATTTATTTCTCACAGTTCTGGAGGCTGAAAGTCCTAGATCAAGGTGTGAGCAGGGTTGGTTTGTAGTGAGACCTCTCTACTTGGCTTACAGACAGCTGCCTTCATGCTATGTCCTCACACAGCCTTTTTCTCTGTGCATGTGCACTCCTGGTATCTCTTCCTCTTCTTATAAGGACATCAATCTTGTTGGATTGGGGGTCCGCCCTTATGATCTCATTTAACCTTAATTACCCTTAAAGGCCTTATCTCTAAATCCAGTCACATTGTGGGTTAGGACTTCAACATGTGGATTTGGGGGACACAATTCAGTTCATGACAATTGGGCACCCTGGATTTTCTTGTGATAGAACAATTCTTTCTTTTCAATAAAAGTGATATTATCAGTATGTAGGATGCACACTATGGCAATTTCCAATCTTACCCTCTTTAGAGTATTTTGACATTCTGAGGAAAAAGTAAAATCCATTATTTATTCTTGTTCATGGAGAGTAAACAATAAACTTGGACTTCTAGAGATCACTGAAGTTTGGCAAAATAAATCAATTACCCATCAGGTAGTCAAATGTTGATCCCAGATGGCAAAACCCAAGCCAAATATCTCTATTAAATGAGAAAATAATGTTGCGGTCAGAACAGTATGTTGGTCATGGAAAATGAGAAAGCTGCAATGGACTTGATTAGATCTTTTTTCCCAGACGTCGCCAAAACTTTCCTGCTTTCTCTGTTGTGTTGTCAGCTGAGTCAATTCTTCCTTAGTAGAGTCCTTCCTCCTAATCTTTCTTAGCATATTTCTACTTAAACCAATATATATTGCAAGACTTCTATACTTCATTTTGGGAAGAGATAATAGAATCCCATATGGCAATAAAACAAACTCACTGCTTTGCAGTGGAAATTTTGTACAATTCCAGCCTCATTTTATCTGTTATATCTTTTTCCTTTAGAGATTTATTGCCTTCCACTGTAGTTCCAAATGACCCAAGACAGTTTTGTGTTCCTTCTCAATTTGGATCCTCTGTTCTACCAAACGCAAATATGCCGAACATGTTGTCAAATCACGTCTACTCAGGTACGAGCAGTAGATAGCTCTCGTGTGTGGAGCTGCTGTGAAGTAGACAGCTGCAAAAAGCTTGCCATCAAATTTATTGCTGAATTTTGGAGGTAGAACTGTGTAGTGTTAATACTTATAATTTCTGCAGTTGCTATATAGATTTAAATCATGGTTCCACCACTGTGACCAAGTGTAAATTAACTTTTCCAACCACCAATTTACTGACGAATAACATGAAAATCTGTCTTATCTTATGTATAAGGAACTGATGAGGTCATGAGGAGATGAAATCTGAGTGTTAGAGGGGCTCGGGGAAGTTTATATGTGACTTGATATGTCATAATGAGGACTCGCCTTTTTTTTCTGAGTAAGAGGGGTAAGCTTTTGAGGAGTTTGAACAGAGAAGTGACATGGTCTGACTTACATTTTACCAAGATCACTCTGGTTGCCGTGTTGGGAACTGACTTGATAGGACCAAAGTTCTGGGGATAAACTGATGGGAGTTAATGGACAATTAGAATAGTTAAACGATTATGATGGTGGTGACAGTAGAAATAATAAGAAGTGGTTGGATTTTGTAATTATTTTGAAGGTAGAAACAACAGGATTTCCTCACAGTTTAGATCTAAGATGTGAGGAAAGGAGAGTGTTAAAGCTGACAACAAAAATTTTAGTCCGAACAATCAGAAAGGTGGAGTTGCTATTTATTGAGTTGAGGAATATTGAGAGCAACACAGTTCTTGGGGCAAGAGAGATATCATAGGCTCAGTTTTGCTCCTATTACAATTGAGATACCTAACAATCAACGAGAGATGTCAGGAAGGCAGCTAAAGTCCAGAGAGGACTTCCAGAGACAGCCTGGAGACATAATTTTGGAAGTTATCAACATATATGAGACTTATGAGATTATCTATAGAGTGAGTGTGGATAGAAGTTAAAAGAACGATTCCTGGGACATATCAACAGGGTCAAGAAGATGAGGAGGAACAAGCAAGGGAGAAATAAAAGGAGCAACTAATGAGGTAGGAAGAAACCCAGGGGAGTATGGAAGCCTAGAAAGCTAGAGAAGAAAGTGTTTTAAGGAGAGACTGAGCAACTGCGTCAAGCATGCCACTCATAGATCAAGTAGGTGAAGACTGAGAATACATTATTAGATTTAGCTGTGTGGAGATCATTGGCGATCTTGGTAAGAGCCATTTCAGTAGAGCGGTAACAGTGAAAACATGACTGGTTGGGGATCCAGAGAGACTAGCAGGTGAGAATTTCCTCACAATACTGAAGATCGAACTGATGCATCTGATCTCCCAAAACTATATTTATGAGTTTCTGTTTGTTTCTGCTTCCCAATTCCAACAACTCTCAATAGATAGGAACAATGTGAGTGAAAAGCCTGACCCGAAAAGAAATAGGATTGATCCCAGGGCCAGTGAAGATACAAGCCTGCCTGGATTTGAGCTACCACAGTGTATGGACCCACTGCAATGAAATTAGGCATCCGAGCAAGGGCCAGATATGAAATTAGACACTCCCACTGGAGTGGCCTAGGGATCAAATAAGACAGGTGCCACAGCTGATCCTGGATGGAAGCCCCATCTGGCAGCAAGATCGCAATAAATCTATATGTGGTGACAGATAAAAACATGAGAGACTCAGAGTGTCCTTCTTAGTGATGAAGAACCCAGAAGCTGCCAATATTTGGATACAAACAGGCAGATTGATCACCTGTCTTGGGGACATAGATCAGTCTCCCTCCTCAAGGCCGAGGTGTAGGAGAGTAAGCAAGGGCAAGGTAAGGACTCATTCCTATAGAAACTGAGCTTCTAAATAAGTTAGTACAATAGAAACTAAGACAAGAGTGTATTTCACAAATTGAGATGTTAAGTAAGGAGTGACTTATTACAGCTGGACTAACGCTAAGTTTGAGGTCACCTATTTCAGAAAGAGAGAAACTTGAAATAGTTTTGATGAGTCCAGATTTCAGAGGGTCCTAAAATCCAGATGGTTAGAACTGTGCTGTGTACACTGGACTACTCACATGGACTTTCTCTTCATCTTTGGGCAGTGCGCCATGAGTTGGCAATTTCATTCATGGCGGCTATCTAAGGAGAATATCTTGAAGCCACTGAACTGTAAAAATATAGAGCTTTGGAGTAAGAGAATTTTTAGACGTCATCTCATCTAACCTCTGAATTTTATAAATGACAAAGAATCTCATAAAAAAAAAAGATACCTTATGGTTTATGTCAAGATAGGTTGCTTTTAATAGTTTAATGAGGTCTACTAGCTTAGTACAGAGTAAGTATAAGAAACAGTTCTAGACTTCATAATACTTACCCTCTTGTTGGGGAACAGATTTAAACTTGGAAAATTATCATTGAACAAAACTACATATAATAAGTACAATTTGTGCGTCTCTTATGGTTAGAGTGTGCTCTGCGGACCTGTGCTGGTCTGGGAAGTATTTGCACAAATGAATGCATAAATAGAGAGTCAGGGCTTAGAAAAATTTATGGTAATTTGACAAGGTTATTTTATGTCCATCAATCTAATATCTTAAAACTATGCTTGTATATGTCATTGTTTTCATTTCAATTTTCTAAAAAATAATTTATTATTTTTTAAAAGTATTGGTTCATGATGAGTTGGAAATTTTAAAAGAAAAAAATGCTCCTTCACCATAGATGGTTTGAGAAGCACCACTATAGACTCTAAGTGAGTTCGGAGTATAGAGAAATAAAAAATCAATATAGTATGAAGTTACCAAGGCAAGAATAGAGACTTGAATTCTGGCGATGCTGCCATTATTTCAAAATGTTTTAAAAGGTTGACATGAACAAAGAATATAATTGCTGCACATTCCATTGGAAATGTTTTAGGAGAAGCATTTACCTCAGACACAACAAAATGTCCCCATAGAGAACTTTATATTTTATCCGCTTAAATCAAGCATTTATTTCCAGGGATTTTAGTGCATCAGGAAGCGGCACTTAGTTACATTTTTTTCTTGAAAGTCAACAAATTCTTTGTAACAATAATAACAAAAGCTACCAACTTTTACTTCAAAAGAAAGAGATCAAGAGATCCACAGTTCACTCCATTTTTTTTCCTTTTGAAATATGACAGGAAATCTCACCAATCATGAGACCTAAACTTAAAGAAAAAAATTATTCAGAGTTATCATGCCATCACCAAAATGACTCGAGTTGCTAAACAGCAAGGATATGATGTTGTTTCCAATGTTATGCTCAAACGGTGGTTTTTAAAAGATATTCTTTTAAATCATTATATTTTATTTTATTATTTTCAAGTAGATGTTGTTAATTTGTTTGTGGATGGAATGGCGGTTTTCTTTTTTAAGGTTGGGGCATTTTACCACCTGAATCGGTAAAGGCAATGGCCAGAAGGAATGAAATGATTCAAAGGCAGCATACTGCCAGGTAACACAACAGTATTTTTAAAATTTATTTCTTATTCATTCATTTGTTTATTTATTCATTTGTTTTAGAAAGATAGGTAAATAGATATAAATATATATATACTTTTATATATACATTTATTCATTTATTATATTTGCGTATGTTGTTATATTCGTGTGTATGTGTGTATATATATATATATATATACTCTGAATATATATATACATATATATATGTATATACACGTACTCTGATTACTTACAAAAGTATTTCAGGGATATTACAAAAGAAACATATACAAACATGTATACAGGTTGATTAAGGATAAAAGCAAGATTAGAAATTACATAGCTAAGCTAAGTTTATAGACCATAATAGTTTGTCAATGCCTGGCAACTAAATGCCTCGCTGTGATTCCTCCGAAATTCATATTGGCATTTCTGTCTTCAATGACTTCAGTTTTGACCAAAATAGGAGCCAAGCTTGCCAACCCCACTTCAGACAATGCCATCAGAGTCCAGACAGCCCCATGTCAATGCAACAGTATCCTTCAGCTGTAGCAACCAGGAGAAAGGAAAGCCAGCATTAATGGTAGGGTGGGGAGAGAGAAGGAATCAGAGTCAATTCTCTTATTACTGAACCCTAAAGGGTCCAGGTGATGACCAATAAGCAAAGTAAAGTAAAGTAAGCAAAAACGAGCCCTCCCTCTCCTTCTTCCCCTACTCCTGCCACTTAAATTAATTTGTAACAGTCGAGATTTGCATTGACTTATTGTGGCTCTGGAGTCCCACTAAAATTGTACTGCAGGGTTTAAAAACCTCTTCCTAGAATTTTAATCTCTTTGAAGATTAATCTCTGGCAAGAAACTACCCTGTGCTGCATTATTAATTTATAATAAAAACATATAGAAACTTAACAGGCAAACTTGTTAAATTTGCCAGAGGTAAGGCTCTAAAGACTGGCCTCAGACTTCCACTGGGAGAGTCAGCCATGCCCTTCACCCTCAGATCTTACTCCAAACTCTCCTTCCCGGTGGCTTTGTTGGCGATTTGTGTTTCCCCCCAAAATACTTCAGGTAAGTAGTGTGAAGACTCACAGGAAAAACAGGTGCTATCTTAGGGAAGGCAGAGGGCCATTAAAATTATACTTCTAAGGTTTTCTTGGATTGTATAAAATGTATTGTTTTGTTTTTAGGATGGAAATGGAAATGCATGCCATTTATCAGCAAAGGAGAATAGAAAAAATGAATCCCAAGGGGCTAGCAGGCTTTGGGTTACCATTCCTTTACAGCCCTTGCGTCCCTGCTGGTCCAGCCACCTGCCACAGCAGGAGCATGCTCCCTGCCAGTGACATGCATTTGCACAGACGCTCCCTGAGAAACATTCAGGGAAACCCCATGCTAACGGCAACTAGTCCACGCTTTCTAGAGAGTTGGGGGCAGAAATGTCGTCGTCTCAGGAGAGGTGCAGGGAATCAGAAAGTTCTAGACAATGATACTGAGCGTTCCAAAAGTCAAGCGGAAGAACAAACCCTCGGTCAGACTCATGCGATCCCCTACGAAGAGGATGAGTATGCAAAAGACGCTGAAACCGAAGCTCTCAGCAACCAGCCGTCAAGCGAAACCAATGAAAAGCCAACTACAGCTCTTGCCAACACCTGTGGAGAGCTGGAGCTCACCCATAGAAAGCCCTGGGCAGCACATGGTTCTTCTCTGGAAGCAAAGGCCTGGGACAGTGGGAAAGAGAAGGCTTCAGAGCAGGTTTTTGCAGCTTGTGGTGAAAAGAATGGGCTTTACCCTCCAGTTCCTCAACCATCTCTGTCGGGTAGGTATGCAGGAGCCTATGGCCAGTGGCAGATTCTTGGGAACCACAGGTCACAAAGTCCTTCAGTAGTTACATAGTGAGCTATAACCATCATGCTTCTTTTTATCCTTCCTTTTTTTAATCCTATTTAGAATGACCTCTTCTCGAAGTTATTTTACTAGTTAGTTCCAAGAAGCCATATCAGTGAAACTCATTTCTATTTGTATATTGTCATATAGAAAATTTTCAGCAAAGGCTAGGAAGGCAAGTATGAGGAAGGCTGGGGAAACCTACCAGAATTTTTCATTAAAATTTTAATTTAGTTTGCTGTTAATTTCTTCAACACTTTAAAATAAAGGAGCTTCTTGCTTTAAAATATGAATTCTATCTACTCCTATTTAAGTATAGAAAAAAAAAACCAGACTTTTAAACAGAAGCATTAACTCTTAGTGCCCACTACTGTTAATATAATCTAACCTAAACATATTGAGGCACATCTCCAAAAAAAAAAGCAAAACAACAACAAAAAATACTGAATAGTTTTCTAGAAGTTCTTTAGATAAATATATTTTAAAACAGAAATTCAGTCTGGGGGTGTGGTGTAATCTAGCCACCAGACCAACTACTTCTGTTATAAAGTGTTAATTTGCCATTTTCATGAAAATGCGGCGAAATTTTTGCATTGCCCAGGGAGCATGATAAATCACATAACATGTGTTATGATAAACCCCATGACATCATAGTGATGTTAAGCTGGAGAGTGAAATCTACAGGGCATTTCCCTTGGAATCTAGAGAAGTTGGAGCAGTCAGGAACTTCTTTGTTTAGTTAAAATAATGCTGTCATTAAAGATCCTTTAGAGGAAGAAAAGAAAGGAGGCAGCTAAGTTTCTTAGAAAACATCTTTCAATAATTCTTGATATCCTTTAGGGAATTTATGTATAGATCTATATAAAGGGATCACTCTGTGGTAATAGAATATGAGGAAATTAATGTAATTATACTTTAAACTGTACTCTTAGTGTCCCTCTTTTTTTTTTGGAAATTTTATGTCACAAAATAATTTTTTTTTCCATTTTAAAGGAACACACACACTGGTTACAACTGGGGAGAATCTGTCCTTGGATGAAGATATTCAGAAATGGACAGTGAGTGATGTGCACAATTTCATCAGTGGCCTTCCGGGTTGTTCAGACTATGCTCAGGTGACCTAATATTTAAGTATTTTCATAAAAGTAAGACACTTTGAAATATATATATTTTTTCCATAATGAGTTCTGTCAAACTTGCACTTCGCCCCAGAGAGTATTCCTAGTAATCTCCCCTTTTTATGCCCGTGGCTACCCTGGGAAAGGAGCCTCTATGTGATGGAACTTGGGTCATGTGCCCACACCCCAGTTGGGAAAGCCAGTGTCTGGCTTTAGTTTATGTTTCAACAAGACTCTAGAGAGGTGGGACGTCTCCCCAGGTTGAGAGATTCAGAAGCCACAGATGCAAAAATAATGGGAAATGTTTACTACATTCTCTACTCATCCATGTAACAAACATTTTAGGGGCATATACTTGGATACAAGTAGTTTTGGCTACTCAACAGGTAATGGAAATATATACTTTGTTCTAAAAAGGACAAGAAGGCAATAGATCTGAAAAGCTGGAAATTATATATTTTTAATTCTAAATTTATGCTGAAGCAATATACAAAAATGCATACACACATATAATTCAATCTGATAGGTAAACACTACTTTTAAAAAAATTACAGTGATGTTAAGACAGTTGGAATGAAGGCTAGTTTCATTTATATAGGAAAATTGGTGACAAAAATCATGGGTTGGCAAGTTTTCGAAGTTTATGTCACTGCTTCATTTTCATGCATATAGTTTACTTTTTCAAGTGATTTAATAATACAGTTCCAAGCAACGATGTGCCTACTAAGTCTGGTATTATTGTCTTTGATTTATATATTAAAGAAAAAGAAAGCAAGAAAAAGACATTCTGATTTAACAACATCATAATTAACTGACATTCTGATTTAACAACATCATAATTAACTGATCTTAGTTTTGCGATAATATTTTCCTTTATGTAATGCTGTTAATTCCTTTTTTTTGTTGTTCTGTTAGTGAGACTTATGGAAAGATTATGTAGAGTAGTAATTAAGAATATGGCTTATGAAACCAGAAAATACAGATTGAGATTCAGACTTTTTCATTTTCTGGACATGTGACCTAAGACAAATTGCCTCTTTTCTCTGTGCCTCAGTTTTTTCACCTGTAAAATGGGGATAATATAATACATTCTCAAAAGGTTGTTGCAAGCAATAAAGAGTGCCTGGCACTTTGTAAGTACTCAATAAATTAATTTCATCACTATATCAGACTCTTAGAACAGAACCTCAAGTTACTTTTGAGACAAGTTGTATTCTTCATCACCTACTTTATCTTTTTGCATATCTGATAAAATTTTTTGTTCTATTGTCTACTATTTAATGAGTATAACCTTATTATTTTATTTTTTGTCATGAACCACCTTTTAAATTTATCTATGTCACTTATCAAGTGCTATATAAACCACCGTACAATGAAGTTACCCAATTCTGATAAGAGCTGGAAAGAAGCAACCAACCTCGTGTATAACGGACATGTGATTGCTGACTTCTGGTGGATTGAATCTGTTTGAACTTTCATTATTCTTAATCAGTTAGCGATGCAGTCATAAAAGTGCAGTTTATAACAACCACTCTTGTAATAAATAATGTTATATGCATTTCATACTTTATCATCTCAAATGTCCTCTTGCGGGTGCGTAAAAAACACAAAAACACGAATACCCAAACTCTGCTGACTCATTATCTCTCACCAATAGGAGGTCAGTATTCCCTTCCCCACCCCAAGAAGCAGAAATAATTATTTCTAGGTGTTTTGCAGATGTGTTTAGGATCAAGTCCTTCTCTCGTTTCCTTGTTAAAGTGTACTTTAAACTGTACTGATGAGATCGACTACAAGAACGCCGCTGCTCTGCTGGGCACCATGCTGCCATGCTCAGTGACTGCGTTCTGTACAGAAACAGGAGAATCTCCTGGCTCCCGCTGGGTGCACAACCCTCACAAGAACCATTGTCTTAAATGTCCCTTTGGGTTTTACTCACAGACTCTGGACTAGTCAGGTTACACCCACTGTACCCCACCCTCTTCTTCCTCACGTCTGCCTTAGGTGCCTCGTCAGCAACCTCCCACCACCTGCCTCCTGTAGGTAGACAGAGAAATTCAGAAAAAAAATAACTACAACTAAAACCCAAAATCCCTCTACGAATGAATTCTTTTAAATAGATATAGAGAGAGGGCTGGTGGCTCAACTGCTTAGGGACATCCAGGAGACCTTGTAACACATTTTGTTTTTTTCTAAGTAAATGCCTAGTTCAAAGAACCGAGCAGATAAAACATTCTCTCTAAAAATAACCGAAGTTACTAAAAATATATGCACATATATATGATGCTCTTGGCCTAAACTGTTCTCATGAGAACGAGGGGGTGGAACATCTTCTGAGAGACGGTGGCATGTGCTGTGTCCTTGCCCCAGGCCCAGGGTTCATCTATCATGGCTCAGGGTTCAGCTCTCGCATTTCAGATCCTGGCTGACCACCAACCTCTGTCTGAAAATTTATCTCTGTGGTTTCTCTTTCTTTGGTGCTCACTCATAGTTCCTTCACTGCTCACTGGAATCCCTACTAAGGAAAGAGAAATAAAGCAAAATGTCCACCATTAATATACTTAAATATTTTCATCAGCAGCCCTTTTCTGAATGGCAGTGTAATTAAGCAGGGAAAATTATGAATCGGAATCATAAACTGGGGGTTATTTTATAATTTCTCTAAATGGCAAGCTGTGCTTCTTGGGAAACTCACTTAGCCTTTTCTATGCTGTTCTCTCATTTACAAAAAATCATAATAATGATACAGAGTCTTTGGTAGGCATGGACTATGTGTGAGGCACTGTACTGGACACATCATTTATAGATTATCTTTTAAATTTAGTCTATACCATAATTCTGCAAGGAAGATATTAACCCTATTTTACAGCTGAATTAAACTGAGGTGGCTAAAAGGGTAAGTACTTGAAAAATGTGTATATAACTACAAATCTAGCTCTTTCCATTATAACTACTGTACATTGAGGATATTGGGCCATATGGTTTCTAGTCAAGGGTACCTGGGCCCCTAGGAGTTCTTAAAAGTGGTTAAAGAGATCTGTAAGTTATTCTATTTCAAAAAACCTAAAAGAGATCATACAATTCCACAAGAGAAGGCTATAAGACTAATCCAAGCTGTCACCTTTTTTGCTTTGGCTCAAATTAATTTGCATTAGCCATTCTACGATTTGCTTAATTAAAATAGGAAAGGAAATAATTACTTAATAAATATATTTTGTAAACAAGTAAAATATATTAGAACACAAAGTTCCTGGTACAGAAGCTTCCCAAGAAGATTCTAGATTTCAGTGCGTCTTGAGGCACGCCTGCAAGGAACACCTTGTGGAAATGAGACACACATGGTTCTGCTCAGGAAGCTTACAGTCCAGAAGAGGGATGCTAGTAAGGGATTCTACGTCAGTGAGAATGTGCTATGAGAAAGCAGGTACGAGGCCTGGTGGGAACATACAGGAAGGCCTCATGGCTTCCCAAAGGAAGAGGCAAGGAAAGTGAGACCTGATGGTGAGTTTACCAGCTGAGGGAGGAAGTGAGGCGGGAGAGAGGCAAAGGAAGAATTTCCAGGCAGAGATTAGGAGCCAGAGAGAATTTAGTGTAGTTGGGATTTTGAGAGTAGCTCCTAGTGGCACAGAGAGGGCCAGGGGCAAGGTGGGAGAGGTGAGAATGGCAAGACAGGAGACTAGAGTGGGAGTAGGAGCTAGGTCACAAAGAACCGCGAAGACCCAGTGAAGGATTATAATTTTATCCTGGAGGCAGTTGAGGTTTTAAGCAGGAGCGATATGATTAGCTTTATATTTCAAAAAGGTCACTAGGTTGCTTTTATGAAAACAGGTCGAAGGCGGCAAGACTAGTGGGAAAGCCTCCTCAGATGAGCAATAATCATGTTTGATCCAGGGCAGGAATACTGCAGGTGACAGATGAGAACACTTTCTAAGAGGCAGGATTGGCATGATCCAACTTCTAAGTTAAAGATATCCATTCATTAGGGAGCCTGCAGCATAGAGAGACACTCATTGAAGCCAAGAGAGACTGAGACAAAGAAGAAAGAAAAAAGAAGACCTGAGACAGAAACCTAAGGGACTCTAACACAGAAGGATGGACAAAGAAACAGTAGCCACAAAGGTGACTGCAAAGGAGAGGGCATGAGCCTAAAAAATATGAGAATTGAAAAATATTCATGGGTTTGGTAATAACAGAGTCACCAGAGACCCAGAGGAGAGCAGATTGATGAAGACTCCTTGAGACTGAGGAATGACTAGGAAGTAAGATCATGGAAACAGGGAGCATCACAAATCTTCTGAGAGACTGGGCTGTAAAGGGGATGAAAGGCATGGGGCAGTATCTAGAGGCAGAGTGAGGTTTGTATATTTTCATTTTTATTATTGCTTGTTGTATAATGGTGGAAACTTGCTTAAGTGCTAATGGGAGAGAGCCTGCCAAGGAGGAGAGATGGAAGGCAACAGAGGGGATTATTTACTCATTGGGGCCCCAAGGTGAGAGGGGTAAGGACCCAGAATATGTGGAGAGATTGTCTTTCAACAGTGAGGGACCCCACTTTCACATATGAGGACAGAGGAAGAAAATATGTTTTTAGGTTTTTTAGGCATAATTAGAGGAAGTTCTTATCTACTGGTTTCTTTTTTTTAATTAGGAAGTTATATGATCTGTTGAAAATAAGAGAGGATTCTGTAGTGTCTAAAGTTTGAAGATATCACTTATATGTGGAATATAAACCTAAAAGCAACAAACAAACAGGACAAACAGAGACTCATGAACATGGACAACAGACTAATGGTTACAAGAGAGTAGTGGGGTGGGGGAAGGTAGATGGTGACAGAAAGAAATGTTAACTATGGGAGGTGAACACACAATGTAAATATATATATATGCCTTACTGTTAAAATGTTCAGCTGAAACTTACCAGATTTTGTTAACCAATGTCATCATAAAAATTTAATTAATTAAAAAAAAAGACTTAAGGTATTATAAGCTTAATATTACATATGGTAATATTAACATTTACAAAAAGAGAAAAATAAAATAAAATTTGAGGAGTGTGAAGAAAGCTTGAAATAGAAAGAAGAGATTAATTTAAAAAAAAAGACTTAAGGTATTATAAGCTTAGTATTACATATGGTTAAAAGTCAAAGAAAAACATTTACAAAAAGAGAAAAATAAAATAAAATTCGAGGAGTGTGAAGAAAGCTTGAAATAGAAAGAAGAGAAAGCTGGTCGGCAAACACAGGATTGCCAGGCAGGTTGAAGTTGGAGATCATGAAATGATGGTGCTACCAATCCGCTCAGTTTTTTCCTGTCCATCTCTGCATCTGCCTGGAATCCTTGTCCACCAGCAGCCTCCCCCATTTCAGGAAGAAAGGAAGGAAAGGTCACATCCCTAAACAGTCAGACAGGCCCTGCTGGAAAGGGCCTGCATGACAGCCCCATCTGCGTTTTCCTCTCCTCCCTCTGCCATTAGGCTAAGGCAGTGGACAGGAGGCAGTGCACCTGTAAATGTGAGAGATGACATTTGTCTGTGACAGTTCTTACCCAGATCCCTTTACTGAGACTTTGTTCATTCACTGAGTTGTCCAGCAACGTTTATTGCACATCTACTATGTGCCAGCCACCGCATTACAGGTACGTTGATAAATGAGACCTAGGTGCGCACTCAAATATTAGCTATTCCAGGCTGGAACTGAGTTCTTTAAACAGAGGACTACAACGTACTCCAAGGGTTATTAAAGAGCATGAACAATGTGCTACTGGAGCGCAGAAGAGAGTAACTGAAAATGTGAAATTTTATAAAATTTGTGTCATCCTCAAGCAGTCTTAATGTTTCCTCCAAAACTAACTTACTTGTATGGAAAACAAGAATTAAAAAAAAAAATTAGGCAAAGTTAACACCGTTTGTGTTTAATAAGGTGTTTAAAGATCATGCAATCGATGGAGAAACTCTGCCATTACTCACAGAGGAGCATCTTCGAAGCACTATGGGATTAAAGCTAGGGCCGGCGCTAAAGATCCAGTCGCAGGTATGATGATTTTTCGTAACAGTATGTAGTGATGGTATAAAACTCAAGGGAGTGTGTTATTTTTATCCTGTTGTAATAGTCATAATACCTAGTTATCCTCTATATTAAGCTTTCCGCTCTGTGGCTAGGAAAGTGATAAAAGTGAGGGAACCTGAAACATTAGATGGATTAGTAGCACATATCCCTAGGTATAATTGGAAAGGCACAAAGCAGTGGTGTGCTGGTAAATGTTTCTCTTTAAGAACAAAATGAACCCAGATTTGTAGCACTTGCCAATTTCTGTAGTGTCAATACTTCCACCATGGCTGACAAACTCTTGATGTAATGTCACTAGATACAGAAATGGGAAGAGATGCACAGCAGCACCCCACTTTACAGTATTTTCACCATATGGATAGAATAGACACAAATAGCAGAGATAATAATAAATGCTAATAGCAAAGTAATTAAGTAAAGACAATTAAGAAGTGATGAGTTTTGAGAATTTATTACTATAGTTTTCAATATAATGTATTTAATTGTAAGTTTATATAATTTAATTTTTAATAATGGCATGTTTAACAACTGGCTTGTAAACTCCCTAAAAAAATCAACAAATGGCTTTCAAGACTGAAACAAGCCAGCTCTAGCATACCATTTCTCACCACCTTCACTGCTTCATTCTGGTCTAAGGCACCATCATCTCATTGGATTCCTGCATTGGCCTTCTAACTGTTTTCCCTACTCTGCCTTTGCCCACCCAGAACCTATTCACAAAACGGTAAAGAATGATCCTGTCCCATGCAGTGTAGTGATGGGGATACTGTTGAGAAATGCGTCATCAGGCAATTTGGTCGTTGTGCAAACATCACAGAGTACACGTACACAGAGATGGAATAGCCTACTCCATGCCTAGGCTAAATGGCATAGCTTATTCCTCCTAGGCTACAAGCCTGTAAAGCAGTTATTGTTCAAAACAACATGAGATTAAATCAAGAACCTTGGGGACATTCCCTCTGCTTGAGATGCTCTTCACTCCCACCCCACCCCCGATATCCTCATGTTTTGCTCCCTCATCTCCCTCCTCTTTGCTCCTCTCATCTTTCTCAATGAGGCTTGCTCTGATCGGCCTATCTAAAATTGTGCATGGCCTAGCCCTCATGCATACTACTACAATCCCTTTTTTCTGCTCTTCTTTTTTTTTTTTCCCCTCATGGCACCTATCACCTTCAGTCATACAACATAATTTATTTATTTGTTATATTCATGTTTATTATTGATTTCCCTCTGCCTCCAATAGAATGTAAGTTCCATGAGAGCAGAGAGTTTATCTATTTTGTTGCAGGAGTTCACCAGATAAGAAAAGATATCTTTGTGGATGTATCCTTAGAACACGCAAGGCCCATAATAGGTCAAAATTTATTGAAAGAATGAGTTTCCTGAAGCAAAACCAAGAAGCATCAACTAATTCTTCCCAGAATTTACACAAGGCTGCACCTTTTTATTATATATATTTATTCCAGAAGCTGAGATTTTAAAATGTCCTTCAAAAACCATTTTCGTCTGCCTAAAAGTTTTAGGGTAAAGAAGTTGTTTGTGTCTAATGCAAATATTTAATGTTTCTATTGGTATTCTTTTTTTCAATGTAATTTTTTGAAAAAATTTTAGATACAGAAAAGTCGCAAAGATAGTACAGAGAATTCACCTAGCTTTTCTTAATGTTAATATCTTACATAATGTGGCACGCTTGTCAAAACTAAGAAATTAACATTGGTATAATGGTACAATATGGCATTCATTTTTAAATGACATTTTTCTTTAGTGAGAATACTATATCTCTTGGCATAATTACGGTGACACTGTACAATTTTTTCTTTGGCTCTGATTTATTCCTCG
>NW_006435762.1:2851386-2912090 GCF_000325575.1 Pteropus alecto
CCCCGCCGGCTTTTGACCTTACAATGTGGCCAACTCCAAATCATTCTTACTCTTTTCCTCACTTACTGTTCATGAGGCTGTAGTCATTTATTGTGCTTCCATCTGATATGTGTAGTGCCTCCATGAAACTCAGCTGAGCTGTTAGATCCATGCCCCATCTGCCAGCCCAACAGGACAGGGCTCCCATAGAAGCTGATGAGAGCAGGTCCAGCTGATGCCAGATATTCAACCCAGCAAAACAGTTGTAGGATACTAGGGACTGGGAATTTTCAGGGGCCCAATAGACGCGGCAGAATTGGGAGATTCTGAGTAACATCTGGAAGACCTAGGAGGCGAGCAGGCAGGAGTTCACCAGATAAGAAAAGATATCTTTGTGGATAAGATAACAAAGCCTCAATCTCCAAAATGGGAATCAAGGGCAACACTATTACAGAGAGCCCTGCTACGAAGAAGGAAACCCCTTCTCCGGAACAGAGACTTAGAAGGAACAGGGGTAGGAGAAGAAAGTTACTGGAATTTGAGAACTTGGATATTATTAGAATGGAGGAAGCTGGGTTGGAGCTGTGACAATTTAATAACATATAAATCTCCTGGGTGCTGTTCAGGGTCAGGTTTGTGTAGGAACCCAGTGGTCAGTATTGGGGTACCAAATCCCAGAACAGCCCCATTTATGTCTCGACACAAAGATGACTGAAGGCCAGCTGTGTGCTGAGATTGCCCAAAAAACTCCAGCCTAGAATATATAGATGTCAAATTATAATGTATAACTGAAAATTATATAATTGTATTAACCAATGTTACCCCAATAAACAAAATAAAATAAAATAAAAGTAAAAAAACAAAAAACAAAAAACTCCAGCCTTAGCTAGGAGAAGGACCAGCTGTGTATTGGTGAAGGTAGAGTGGGGTGCCTGTGGGACGACTGGAAAAGGGAGAGGTAGAGTGAACTGAGAGAGAATAACCGTGTGTGCAGATGAAACATAGCAGAACCAGGAATGGGAACTGGAAAGTTCTACCATCTCGATATCCAGTTTTACAACAGTGAACACTATGATTCTAAGAGAAAGAAAAAGCCCACCATGTCCTAAAACATGTTCCCCACAACTATGTATATGCCCATGCCTGAAATTACCTCAGCCTCCCTGCCATCTGTGGCTAAGTAGAATACACTGGATTATTGAAAGAATTCACAGACTTAATTTCTATAACTATTTTGTCTTCAAAGGTATCTCAGCATGTGGAAAGTATGTTCTACAAAAAAAGTTTTTCACTTCCTACTCAAACAAAACAAGCCTTTGATCAACCAACAGATACATCCTCTCTTCTGGGTTTTAATTCCTGGGGTGATACATTGGACAGTCCCTGTTCCCAGGATATAATAATTCCTAAAGGAATCGAGCGAGATAGTATGAGAAATTAAAACCCCCAAGGAGCAAAAAAGTCTTAGTCGGTTTTCCAGAGTCTAGCACATTCTGAAGGGTGCATGAGGGTTTTCCAGGACCAGATGGAGGCTGAGAGGGAGAGAAAGCCAGCCCTTCTGGAGTTGTCTTGGAGGAGACCTTGCCCAAGACCTCAGCACAAAGTAGCCGGAGGCATATCCTTGGAAGCAAAAGTTTAATGAAGGAGAGAATTTGCAAACACCAAAAAAGCTACCATTGGATGTTTCCATAACGAGATCTCTGAATAAGCCACATGAGCAAATACTGAAGAAAAGAGCACTAGTACATGCCAGGATGGCATATTGGAGCATCCTTCTCTCTCTTCACTCATTCACCATCCCCCAACACAGAGAGACACAAAGGCAACCCAGCGGAGTAGACAGGAGACAGAAGAGAAAATGAAGTACAAAACAGAGAAATAGAGAAGCTGGAGGCCAGAAAGTCTCCACCTTTTTTGTTGCAGCCTTCCAGGCTGACAGAGGCCCAAGCTAAGGAAGGGCAGACACGTTAACCTTAAAGTTTGTAGTCTGACTATTATTCAGCATTTTCTTTCTGACGTGAAATTATGTTATGACTAAAAATAACTGGAGGACTCTTCGTTATCTGAGAAGGACATGAAAAGTCATAACACCCACCTCAGATTTCACCCAAGGGTGCAGTGGAATTATCTCTGCAAAGCAGGTGTGACTTGGCAAGGTGGAGGGGAGAAGATTGAGGCAGCTTTCTGCCTGCACCCTTTGGAGTCCAACTTTTTCAACTTCACATCTAACAGAAACCCTCTGAAAGGATACACAGGAAACAGATACAAGTTTGCTCAAGGAGGGGACTGGATGACAGGGGAGTGAAGGAGACTTACTCTACACTCTCTTATACATTTTTAATTTCTAACTGTGAGAATGCATTTTCTATTTTAAAATTTACATTTGAAATGAAAAAACTGTAGTAAGTAGCCTCTAAGATGGCCCCCAATGATCTCTGCTTCCTAGTATTCATGCTTATATAATCTCCTCCCCTTTTGGTGGACCTGACTTATTGACTCTTTTCTAATGAATAGACTGTAAGACATGATGGGATGTCAGTTCTATGGTTTCTGTCTGGGGTGCTCTCTCACTCTCTTCGGAATCCTCACTCTTGAAGAAACCAGCTTCTAAGCAGCCCTGCAGAGAGGACCACGTGATTGAACTTGGAAATGGATCTTCTGAGGGATGCTGAAGGTGGCTCCTCCCTGAGTCAAGCCTCGAGATGACTATACAGCTCCTACATGCTGCTTGATGGCAGCCCTGAGCCAGAGGCCCCCAGCTAAGCAGGTCCTGGATTCCTGACCCACAGAAACTGTGAGATAATAAATATGTGTTGTTTTCAACAACTAAGTTTTGGAGTAATTTATTTCACAGCAATAGGTTACTAAAACAAGCAAATAAATTGCATTGATAAATATATACAGCATGCTACCCATATTACTTTTTGATTTGGAAGAAAGTGGGCTTTCACAGAGAGTGGGATTTGAAGTCATTTCCCCACAAACCGCACTAATTTAGTTGAGCTTTGCTTTCTTTTATTTTTAATATGAAAACAGAATTTTTTTCCAACATCGAATTATATTATACTATCAAATATGAATGTGACTTGCTAGTTTATCCTCTTTGGGGACAGGAGGGTAGAGGAGTGGGGGGTAGAGAGAGAGAGAGAGAGAGAGAGAGAGAGAGAATATCCCTCCAAATTTTAAAATTTTAATAAGTTTTGTGGCATGACCTTTCAACTGCTATAATTCCCAGCACATAGAAGTCTCACAGGATACCAAATGTAAGATAACAGATGTTATGGTGGGGAATAAAAAAAAAACCTTAATTAATATTTTTAATGGTAGCGGGATCATGTGGTTCAACTCACATGACTGATGGCTTTTGAATTTCCCATCCCTGCTAAATGAGTCAATTGAGTTGGTAACCGATTCACTTGAACAGATGTGACTCAATGTTGCTCTAAGGAAAATGTTCTGATGTGCCATCCTGACATGTACTATAACCAAAAAAAACACTATGCTTAATTTTAGATCCATAAAAAAAGAAGCAGAGAACACATGTAAAAGAGGCTCTACCCAGCTCTCAACACTCTTCTTTGGAAGAAAAGGAAACAGAAATTGCTTGTCCATACTGATTGCTTTCTTTCCAGATTAATGACTCTAGGATACCTTTTAACAAAAGACCCACTTCAGTAACAGAAATGATTTTGGAGGGTGAAAATTTACTCATGTTGTCACATAGAAGTAGTTTTTAACTTTTTCGCAAATGTTATTTTAGTCTTGAGCATATTCTGTGCCCTTTGTGAGAATTAAACAACAGCAGCAGCAACAATAACAAAACAACTCTTTTATGTTTAAAAATCAATCACAATAAAATTGTGCTTGCTAAATAAGGTCTTCTGGCTTAAGCAACATTATTTAGACAGACCGAGTCAACATCATCTCTGCAACTGTTTCTTCTATGAAAGCATTAGAGACGTTAAAAAGCAATAATAGAATTCAAATGTCACAATTTTGCACCTCTAAAAAAATAAAGGATCTAGACAATGGTCATAAATAGTTGTTGACATCACAAAAAAGAAACAACTAGACATTATATGCCTCCCAATGGAAGCCTATAAAAGTTACAAAAATAGCAAAATCCAAACTGTGGGTAACTGTATAGTAGAAATTATGTGATTTTCTTCAACAAATAAATTGCAAGAAAAACAGAGAAAGGGAAAAGGAAAACTAGTAAGATTAAAAGATACTAAAGACTTAAATCACCCAGATGTAAAAGTTTTGGAAATAGGTAGTGATGATGGTTGTACAACATTGAGAATGTAACTAATGCCACCACTGAATCATACACTTAAAAATGGTTAAAATCACAAATTTTATATTTTTAAAATTTTAAAAATCACATATATATTTTTTTACTACAATAATCTTTTTTAAAGATTCAAGTAATCCAATACAAATGCTTGGATGCCTATTGAATGAATACACTGTAAAAAAAATAAAATAAAATGGGGAATTTTGAACACAATTCAACGCTATTAAAAAATCATTGTCTTTTTTTAAGATGTTATAATAGGATTTTGAAGTTATTTTTCTTATTGTAAAAACCTTAACATTAACTCTTTCCTCTTAAATTTTTAAGTGCACAATACAATATTATTAACTATAGGCAAAAAGTTATACAGCATATCTCTAGAACTTATTCATCTTACCTAATTTTTTTTTTTTTAAGAATTCTATCTCTTAGAAATGTGTACTGAAATATGTACAGATAAAATGATATATGTTGGATCTGGGGTTTGATTTTACCTTACCTACAACCTAATAAATTAGTCACTTATTATTTTATGGAAGCTGACAGAATACTCAAGACTCATGGGTCAGAGACGAAGGAAATTATTATTACTCATGACACAATGAGCAGCATGAATGTCACTATATTTGTGTTGGTTGCTCTTGTCATCAGATGCCACAGGGCAACACAGATGGGCCTAGAGGATGTGTGCACATGCAGTAGGTTGCTTCACAGCTGAGGAACACTGAGCTTGGAGAACCCACTTATTGTATAGCAAGCAGTAAGCAAGGCTGCTCTTTGTCCAGGGGTAGATGTGGAGGAGTGAGGAGATGTTACCTCATTTCTTAAAGTTACTAAGTGCATAATCAACAGATCTAGGGAAATTATGTTACCCACCATCCTAGGCACCCAACTTTTAAGCTAATTCCAACCACCGAAGGGGAGAACAACACTGACTTACCCCTCAACCACATAGTCCATTCTTGACTAGACCCTCTACCTTAGCTCATAGGAAGGAAGAAAGAAGTTTATTTTTTATTATTATGTTCCAGATGGAGAAGGGACACTATGAACTGTGCTTTAGATTCACTCTTTCTAGTCACACTGCCAGGGAAGACGAACATCTCCAGGAGTGCACCTGGCAGATGGTCATCCTCCTTTTGCTCAGGGCCCCTCCCCAACCACTTCCTCCTGTTGAAACCATCTCACAAGTCTCCTAAATTAGGACTCTGAGTTCTGACCCTGCCTTTCCCAGACAAGTAAACTCAGCACAAAGAGTTGTCCCCACTGTGAGAACCTTTCAGTTCTCAGAAGTCTTACCCATCTCACTCTGTAGAACGATGTTACTCCCTGTCCTAGTGACCAGCTTGATAGTGAATGTATCTTCATCCTTTGTCCTTCCTCTTGACTCTAAATTTCTTAGGCCACCAACCCAGCCATTCTACATTCATACTACCTCACTTTCTAAGCACTTCCTGTAACAGTAAGACACCCATCTGTTTTAAATTGTTTGATTCTCCTCTAGTGGTCATCTCAATCAGTCTCCCACTCACTGTCCCAAGGTCCGTGGAAATTATGCAAATGACTCCTGGGAGATGGGGTGATAATCTCCCCTTTCTTTAAGTGCACAGGCCTCTTCAGACATACACATACTCAGACATACATACACACTAGCATGCACAATCTATGAGCTATAGTTATCACGTGGCATTGAAACAGACTTTCTTCTGCGTCTGCAATTTACCCTGCTTCTCTCTGACTTATCTGGGTCCTTAAATTCTGTTTAAGCATTTCTACATCTTCATTCATACTGTTGTAGAGTTATTTAATGAATTTAACTGGACACATTGTACAGTATCTATAAGGCAAAATTTAGTTGTATGTGATACATCAGAAGACTGTTTCTCTCCTAAGGCAGGCTGTGCCGCCAACTGCCTTGAATCACAGACTAGAAATGCTGTTCAACTGCTCTCTGAACACTGTAATGTGTTCTTTGGAAACTAAATATTTCAGTGCTTTCTATACGGGCTAGAACAGATAATTTGCAAAACTATCAACCTGTTGTTTTGCATTTGTACAACTAATCCAACCAGTTCTGTGAAGGGAGTACGGTATTTGCCAGAGCTAGGTCAGTGCAGCACTGTGCTTTGCCTTGATAATGAAACTCTGCTGCAGTTTCTGCAGTTTTCTTTCACCTGCAAAACAGAAATTACAATTGTTTACAAAAGCGTTGGTCATCGGTACAATTTGATAAATAATAGTTAAAAACCGTTCCCTGATATTTTCAAAACTTCAACTGCAGACCTCTACTATAACATTTTCTTTTTGGACACACAGTTAGGTCCCCAGACACTGCATAAATAGAAATAATTTCATTCAAAACAGTAGAAAGAAATTTTGTCCATATTAGGTTGTTTTGTTCTTGCTGTTTTATGAATTAGGTGACGATCAGGTGATTTATTGTTTTTTGAGATTTGAGCTACCAGTGTCTTTAACACTCAACTTTTCCTAAATCATTAGCTTGGCTCTTTGTGCTTTGTATTAACACTAATGGTTTGCCACTAAAACTGCTCACTTAACTGAACAAGCAAATAAAGATTCACAGTACAGGAATCAGAAAGAACCAGCCAACATCTAATTATATAGGTTGTACGTAGGAGGGAGATCAGCAACTCCAAAGGACAAATCTACAAAAGGCAATACTTTTATTCCTGAGAGTATATGAAAAATAGTCTTTATTCCAGGCCTGATGATTGTTCCCATGCCAGAGGCATAAAAAAATCATTATTCACCAGACTTTGTTTACATTCACCAACTCTTTAGGCAAATGACATCCACAGAAGAGACTGCATTCCATATAGGGAACTTTCCAAAGGGAGTGGTCTGACTTTCCAAAAGGAGTGGTCTGAGACTGCATTCCATATAGAGGACTTTCCAAAGGGAGTGGTCTGATTGGGTTACTTCTTATGATTACTACCACCGAAATATTTGCTAATTCATAAATCAGGGCCTTGCTTTTAAATTTAAGATAAAGAATAAGAATAAAATGCAAGAATTCTTGTGAAGATTCAAATGCTTCTCCTGAACATTAAAATCTTTTATTTAAAAATAGTACTTCATTTCAATGCTTTTGTTGTAGGATAGTGTATCAATTAGGATGCTCTGTGATGCAAATGACAGAAAACCCAATTCCAATTGGCATAAACTATGAAGAGAACTCGTTGGATCTGGTAACTAAAAAGTCTAGATGTCTGGCTTCAGTCTGGGTTTATATAGTGATTCAAATGATGTCACTGAGGATCCAGTTTCTCCTTGTGCTGCCTTCCTTCGACTTCGTCTTTAGGTTCTATGAAAGTGGCTTCCACGCAGCTCCAGGGCCTCCTGTCTCGTTAGTAAACCGCCTGTAGCTGTCCAGACTTGATATTCTCACATCACGGGTAGAGAGAAGAACATATATCTCTTATAGATTCAAAGTCCTGGGAGTCACTCAGTCTTGTTGATTCCTTTGGCTTCTGTGCCCAATCCCTATGGCCAAGAGGACTGGATACACTGATTGGTTCATGCCTAAAGCCTGAATTTTTATATTTTTGCAGCCCCATAATTTCGTTTTTTATTTGTAATACCTCATCTCACCCTTTTGGTTTTTAGCCACTTGAGAACAGCAACTATGACTTCTAAATTCCTTGCACTATTTCAAAGCACCCACAACAATGAATGCTCAACAAGTGAGATTGAGTCATGTGTTGTGATGTTCATAACAGTCATTTTTTTATTATTAATTGTTCTCTAAAATCTTAAAATACGTTGCAAAAATATATTAGATTTATAGGATAATGAATGCTCTTCATGGCCCTTCCAGATTCTTTCTCCACTCATCCCCACCATGCTCAGTGCCCCCCAAAAGGCTGAGTTCAATAGACTGCATGAAATGGTCTTCATTCTCTCTGGATTCCACTTGAGTTTGGCCAGTGGGAAACACCAACGAGAAAGGGAGAAGGAGTAGGAGAAAAGAAGGATCAGAGTACTTATTCCTTGGGTTCTTTCTCTGCCAGGCTGCTTTTCTCGTGAAGACCACAGCTCCTATCAGGCAGCCCTCTCCAGCAGCTACAGCTATGGTTCTCCCAAAGCTCCGGATCTGGGGAAACCAGCCCCTCCCCTTGTTGTTTCAGGCCTAGGGTTGAGAAGGTTCTCTGTTATTGCTAGTTTTTATTGGTTTCCCCTAACCCCACCCACACTTGTGTAAATGGTCCTTCATTTAATTCCTTTCAATTACCGTGTTTGTGTCCTGCCAGGATCCCGACTCATTCTCTCTCTCTCTCTCTCTCTCTCTCTCTCTCTCTCTCACACACACACACACACACACACAGAGAAATCCAACTCAAACTGGCTTAAATCATCAATGGAATTTATTGAATCATGTAACCGAAAAATATAAATGTCTTGTTTCAAGCCAGTGCAGTGGCTCAAATGATGGCATCAGGGCTATTAGAATTAGAAGAGACTTCATTAATCAAATTGTTACTTTGATTATAATATAATTAAATCTGTATCCAGGAGGGATGAGAGAAAGTTTTCTTGCTCCATTTTGCTGTTAAGAACATTGGAAAAAAAAAAAAAAGAATGTTTCAGAATGAGGACAGTAGTTTACCGGGCCTAGTTGCTTCTGAATCCTATCTCAGCACTCTGTAAACATTTGAGATAAATAAACGAGAACTTTCAGAGGCCAAAAACAAAAACTAACTCCACTAAAATATGTAAAACCTAAAGGGAAAACAAGTAATTGGTTCACCATTTACATCTTTGCACATTATTTTCATCTTTGATTCACAGTATCTAACACAGTCCCTACAGAGTAGGTGTTCGGTAAATAGATGGATAATGGAAAGTCCAAACTAGGTATTTTCTTTCATATGATGCTGGAAGTGGCATAGCAATCGCTATACTTCTCTGTTCCCAAATGTTTGTTGGCTCCTCCTGCCAATTGCATTTAATGGAAAGACCACGAAAGACCAAGGGCACTACCAATAAACAATTTATAGTAACCCCAAGGCAGCGAAACATATGCCAGTTTTTTTTTAATTAAAAGACTTTCACAGTGCCTACAATGTTTCTAATAACACTATAATGTCAAAATTAAAGAATAAGAGAACAGGAAGTACCCTGAAAAGTTTCTCATTTCTTTATCCCCAGCACCACCACCCCCATGACCCATGGACAACTGACCCCATTAAAGTAAAATACTTGTATGAGATTTAACACAGCTGACCCTTTCTCAAAAACAAGTTATCTTTTATACTCTCTAAGTTAGAAAAAGATCTTTTTAATGTTTTTGACTCTCTCATTCATCTCTTTTTTAGATAACCAGTGGGCATGTCTCTGTTGCTCCATGCTATGCCAATGACAATTTGTCCCTTATTTAGCACAAACAGGTATAACAAGCAAGAGAGTAATGCGAGCATGAGAATTAGTGTAAAAAACTTGTTGCCCAAGAGGCAGTAGATGGGGTAAGACAGGCCATGCACGTACAGGAATGACCCTTCTTTGCCCACACTCTCACTGAGCCAGGGCTTCCTGGAAGCCACAGCTCTCGGGGAGACTAGACACCACCAAGGACACTTTGGTCTCCAGCTCAAGAATACCTGAGCAGAGCCCACTTGGCTTTCTGAAGAACTTAACAACTAAAGCCAAGGAAATCTAATATTAAAACAAGCTGAGACAGGGAAATGATTATAACTCAAGTGTCTGGGTGGAAAGAGATTATGAACTATTACTGCTTTACCTGTTCCTTCCCATCAAGCTCAGAGCTGTTTTAAAAACTCCATATCAGTTCCTTGAGACCATTTAAGAAATCATTCGAGCTGTTTCAGACTATGTCTGAAATATGTTCAAGTTTCCTTTTTGCTGATGCCTCTTCACACTGCCTAAGGAGAGGGTATCTTAAGTATGGTGGAGGGACCAGAGGGAACCTGGTTTGGAAAACCCCACTCCTGGAAGTTTGCCCACTCACGTGCACTGAGGCTTTGGAATTCACCACCTCCAGAGTGTCTGCTTTTTCTAAATAATCAGTCAGAACAGGTTTCTTCATTCCCAAGATGGGTGAAATGCATCCCATTTTTACCCATTTCCTCTAGCCTGGGACACATTGTCCCACATGTTTTAGCACCACAGTGCTGGGCATGGCTAGATGTGTGGTCATTGATTTCTGGGGTCTAGGCTAGGCCTTCCTGACTCAGCTACCATTGCTGTGGCCACCAAATGAGATATGTGCTTAACAACCGGGCCCCTCTTCCTGCAATGGTGGGAAGCCACTACTGCTGACTTTGGCTAGTCAAGCATTCCTCTATCTTCAGCCACAGTTGCTGCTGTTGCTCCTCCTACTTCTCTTGCTTTTTTAAACTTAAATTTTATAGTTTAAAAAAAAATTAGTGCATATGGTCACATGGTTCAGGAGGTTACAGAGTAATAAACTGCAGTTCCAACCCTGTCCTCCAGGCACTAATTGCCCTCCTACAACAAATAGAAATGTACATCCATCTTTTTATTCTTTTTAATGCAAATGTTAACATACTATATTTGGGAGTTTTGTGTTTTTTTATGTAACCAAAAATTACAATGTTGCCAGCAATGACTGAGTGCCTGTTGTCCCAGCTCTGACTAACACAGTTTTATAAAAACATTTGATCTTTGTTAGTCTGATAGGTAAAAAAAAAAAAACAAAGGTGTTAATATGGTTGTAATTTGTAATACTTCTCCCATAGGAAGTAGCAAAAATGCCTACTGGCATTACCTGTTCATTCCGAACCTCTGGAGGAGGAGAGAGCTGACCTGAGTGTTCCCTTCATCATGCCAGCCCCACCACGGGCCTCCAGCATAGCCTCAGCTCTTGGTCCTTTTCCTCCTGAGGCAGGAGTCTTCCAACCAATGGGCGCGCAGCTCCCCCTGTCCTGGCATTTGGCTGGCAATCTCTCTACATGTGACTGCACACCCCAACCAGCTTCTCCTGATACTCTCCTTTCTAGAGAGCTCATTGCTGTATCCTCTCCTCAGATTAGTAGCAGCTGGAGCCTCACCTGAAAGGCCAAGGGGAGGGAACTATTTCTAGAACTTCAACAGAGATCTGAATGGAGAGGGCCACTTAGCAAGAGCTGTGACCTTCAACCAGCAAGAAGGTGAACCAGCAGGCTAAACAACTTGACCTCTCCGCCCATCCTCCATCCCCTGCCAGTGCTCTCTAGTGCCTGAATGTCACCCAAAGCCAGACGGGGAGGGACATTTTTGATGTAGCCACTGAGCCACAAAAGTAGTGAAGAGGGTGGAGTGGGGATCTGGAAGGGCAAAGAGAAGACACCCAGCATGCCCACAAATGGACAAAACCCATGTTCCTTTGGAATTTGTTCCCTCAGATTCTTTACTTTGCCTCTTGAATTTTCCAAGCTCCTGGAAGACAAAGGCTAATGGGTCTAAGGTTTGCAGTAATGACTGTCCATGCTTCCCTTCATGTATGATTTTTCTGGTAAATGGCACTCAGCTGCATAGCAGCCATAATTGCCTCTGGATTACTTGTAATTTTTTAAAAGTTGGTTTTGGATCTTGGATTAGCACAGAGTCATATGGAAGAAAAAGACCTGGATAAAGAAGAGGCTGTTATTATTATTCATATACAACTAGAAGATAATGTTTCATGAGGATCTGCTTGTTTTATAGGTTCTAAATGGCTAAAGTGTATGCTCTGGAGATCTAGTGGGCTCAGGCAAATTACTATTTCAACTCTAGAATCCTAGTGTCTCACTATCTTAAGACAATGGGCAAAAATGAAATTTCAATGATATTAATAAATAAATCTCAATAGTACCTCGCTCTCACATGCTCAACTCTATGTAAGAGGCCTAATTTTTAACAGTGTCCCTGTTTCCGAAAATTTGCTAAAATCCTCAGGGATCTTATATGTGCCCATGAATCTGTCATGGTCATTATTTGCCTTTCTGGTAAGGTGAACTAGGGTTCCACAGCTTCAAGGGCTGACAGTTTCATACAAGTAGCACACAGAACTGAAACTGCTTCTGTGCCCATAGCTGTCCCTTGGGTACTGGTGGATCAGGTACTCAACAATGCCTAGAGTTACATCTCCTGTTGCTGAGCTAGAGCCATGCAGCTAACCGGTCTGGTGGGGTTGGAACGGAAATGTTGCCCATGAGGTGAGAGGTCCAAACATTGACCTTACGAAGTGGAAAGGAAAGAACTCTCTCTGGGTTACACTCAGGTGCAGCCGTATGAGGTCCCACAGCAAGGTTGCTTGGACCCAAAATGTTGGAGCACTTAGTCTCATTTTTTTTTTTTTAAAATATACTACAGAGCTTTACCAAAGGTCATGCCTACTGCCAGAGGTCTGTGCAGAGGAAAGTTCTATAGCAGTGGTCTAAACTCACCACATCTTCTGAAGATCATGCTCTGTTTCTGGGTCTCACTTGCAGAACCAAGCTCCTTCTTTTTTTATAAGGATGTTCCATTGTTCTCATGCCTCACATTGTTCACTCTTAAACTCTGGCCCTACTGAAAACCATGCCAGCCCCTCACACATATTGTACATGCCTTTGCGGAGTTCAAAGTCTTTTTCTTGGCAATATGTTCAGCCCTGATATAGATCAGTGGATGCAAACAGATTCATGTGAGATGTTCCCTAGATCCTCTCCACAAAGCCACATGAGCTTTATTCCAGACTCAAAAAAAAAAAAATCAACTGCACCGATAGGATGATCGAAGGGAGCAGTTCTTGTGGAGTGGGGTGGAGAGCATGGTGCCCAAAGGTCACTGCATTAACTCTCATTAACTAACCATTTCTAAGTGATGGTCTCAGAGAGTCAAGGCAAATTCATAATTTAATAAGTAAATAAATAAATAAGTGAATAAAAATAAACTCTTCCCTGTAGTACTATCCCAATTCATAAATGTAGAAGGAATAAAGAAAATAGAAAATCATCATTTGACAAACGCAACGGAAATAATTATTTCAAGCAGAGATCATGGATGCTAAAAATGAATGAGCAAAAGTGTGATGAAAAGCAGAATATTTACATAGTTTTAAAGGATCTCCTCATTAGACGCTTATTAATTTCAAAGGGGAGAAAGGTAACTTTACAATGGTGAAACCTGGCCACCTTAACTAAATGATCAAAGTTAGCATCACTGTGATGGGACACATCGGTTATGTTCCTCCTGATAGGATGCACTGAAATGGGCACGAATGTCACCTCTGTGATATTCTTGCCAAAAATATGTAACCTGAATGTAATCATGAGGAAATATCAGACAAGCAAAATTGAGCAACATTCTACAAAACAACTGGCTAGTACTACTCAAAGAGTCAAAACAAAGACAGAAACAAAAACAAAAACAACAAAGAAAAACTTTGGACTGGTGCTGGTGCCAGACTGAAAACTAATGAACTATGAAAACTAAATACAATGTGGGATATTGAATTAGATCCTGAGCAGAAAAAGTACATTGGAAGGACATTACAAAATTCGAATAAGGGCTGTGTATTACTTAGTCGTACTCTGTTAAGTTAATTTCTTGTTTAGAAAATGGTACTGTGGTTATATAAGATGTTAAATTTTATAGAGGCTGGAAGAAGAGTATATGGGAATTCATACTATTTTGTCACAACTTTCTCAGAAGTCTGGAAGTATTTCAAAATTAATAATTTTAAAAAATTAACAATATATTTTAAAAACTACAGCTGAGTTAAATTCACTTATTACGATATTGGTTTGTGGACAGTAAAAATACATATTAATGAAAAGAAATATCTTCACTCTTGAATTAAGAGTGACAAACTTTGTTTTTGATTATTCCTGTGTAAGATTATTCAAACATTTCTTAAAAGCACATTCTAAGCTCTCAGCATTTATTTATTACCAAAAGTTGAAGGTCAGAACAGCAGTTGTATGAAAAAGTAGGTAATCCTGGTCTATTCTGGAACAATATGAATAGACCTCTGCTGGGAACTGCTTTATTATGACAATCAAGCATTAAATACACTGACCTTCAGATCAGCAATCCCTGGTGGAAGGCGATGGAAAAGGAAAGTTTTCCATTTGGCAGATGAAAAATCAAGACCCCCAAATCCCTTTCCTTAGAAAGCAGACTAAAGTTAGCATCACCACAATGGGACACATCGGTTACGTTTCTCCTGATAGGACAGAATCTAGTACTTTTTTGCTGTTTGCTCTGAAATATATCACTTCAAATATAGTGCGTTCATTTCCAGGGGCAAGGGAGAAACCTGCATAACTTAGAAGCAGCAAATAGGAAAATAAGCCACAGGAAGCAGAACACCTCACATGTCACACAGGAACATAAAATGTTATATTTTAATAATTTTTACATAGATATATAAGAAAAAATAATTGAATAATTAGTAGCTTTAATTTGTTGGTAGATCCATAATTACCACAGCCTCCACCAAATTATTTAGATAATTACCTAAAAGTTAAAATATCTACTCCATAAGATATACTGGCCTGTTGTTCTTTTTACTTTGAGAAGAGCTGTCTGAAAATTATCCGAGGCCAATATAAGAAGAAAAAGTACCAAGAGTTTTCTCCCCATCATCTCCACGCAAGGTCCAGGTCTGGAAGGCCTGATTTTCTTGGTCCTCTTGACTTCGGTTCTGTGAATTCTGTGACAATGGAGCCCTGTTCTTTACTCTTGTCATCCTTCTTTTCTCTTTCCATCTTCATAGATGTAAGATTTGCACAGAAAACAAGTTCTAGGTATATTAATAACCTGTGAGGTTTAGCTGCCTTTCCTTGTCCTGAAGTTTTTAATGTGGCTTTGCTAGGTTAGCAGTAGGTTGAGAGGGTGGATCCTCACGTGTCTCTACTCTCAGGAAAGACAACACTGATAGCTAGAGTCTCTCTTTTTGCACAAGAAAGTGCTTCCTCAACCAAATCTAGGGAAGCCTCTTATTAAATTGGTTTCCTTTAACTTCCATAGAGAACTTTATAGACAATAGGGACCTTGGGATCTAATGAAGACATCCTAACAATTTGTCTGCCTTATAAGTATATTCTCTCATTCACTAAACTCCAGAGGATAAGGACCATGTCATTGTCGTCACTCATTATTCCTTCCATTAACATCCATGCACTCTGAGCCAGATATTGAGAACAGTAGAATAAGACATGTAACTGACCTTGAAAGAGTCACAGTCTGGTAGAAAGAAAAACATCATGTTACAATGTAAATTATATATACTATAGCCATGATTGTACAAAATGTTGTAGGAACCCAGAAAAAAGAACAGTCTACTGAAGACAGAATTCAGGGAAATTTTCATTGCAGATGTGACATGTTACCTGACCCTTGAAGGATATGCCAAGTGGGAAGGGGAAGAAAAAAATAGGAAATATGTGAGTGTGAAAGTGCATGTGGAGGGATGGGGGAGAGGGGGATAAGTATGGTCTCATAGTGCTAAAGATGAAGCAAGAAAGGTAGGCATGAACCAGGTGATTCTAAAGAAGAAGATATGATTCTATATGGTCAAGTGGCATATAATAGAGGATGGAAAGCTAAAGTCTTCATTTCTCAGACTCCCTTGCAACTGAAGTTCTGGTTTTAATTCAATGCACTGGTAGGACATCAGGAGAACAAAAGTGATGATGAGGCTATCTTCTTGTTGCTGCTGGCTTTTATTCTGCTAGCAAGCAAGGTCATGGAGACACAGTCTTGATTGTAGTATCAAGATAAGAGGCAATTGTAGCAGGGCTGGCAACAACTTCTGATCTTAGCTTTCTGACAGCTGGATCACAGCTTTCCTAGTAGTTTCTTGAACTCAGTGTTGCTATTGTGGACTCTTAACTCACCAAAGGTAGCAATATCCCTGACTGGTCGGTTCTACAGGGTTCTGACAGTCATTCACACAGGTCCACACTTAAGCTTGCTCCTCCAATCTTTCAACAATATTGGAAACATCTAATTTCCCTAATTAAGTTCCCTCTTTATTAAAACACCTAGATTTGTTTCTCTTTTTTGCACTAAACCCTAATTAATAGAGCAAAGATAAGGAGATCATGAGTATCCCATATGTGAATTAAGATGATACTACTGTTTCTGTTTGAAATGACAAAACAATTACCATTTCAGTTAAAAAGACAAAGTGACTTTTAAATATGTTCTAATATTAACATGTTAAAATTTATGTATTATACTTTGTCAAAACAAAATATGTATGCTTATTTTTCAATGATACATACTCATTGTCTTTATGCTATTTCTTAAGTGGAAGTCTAAAGAATTAACTCGTTTTAAAATATTAAATCAATTTTCAAATGAAGTTAGGCTTATTGCATTTTATTTTATACTAATTATATTTATATTAAATTCATTTTTCTTTGTGATAACAGCATAAAGTCACTGATGTTATTAACTCACATATTTTAAAATGCTAGTATGAAAACCATGCCCAGAAAAGGCCTGGCTATCATTTGCTATACTTCCCTATAACTTTTTTGTTTTCAATTTAGTCACCCATATATGTTTAACATATAAAATGGATCCAGACAAAGTGTTATTAAAACAGAAAACTGAATGTATCCGTCTCCATTTTACATAAGTCTGATAAATGGAAATACATTTCTGTATACTATTCTCTTCCATTTACTGGGACAGTAGGCCCCAGGAAACTGAATTTTTTACATCAAGTCCTCACCTATTCATCAGTCCCCCAGAGAGAGGATTCAGATTGGAGAACCCTTTGTTTAACAAAGCATGTTAAAGAGATTTTACATATACATGCCTAAGGGAATCCATAAAGAATGAAGACCTCCATTTCTCTACTGTACAGCAATTCTGAGTTTCAGAGGCAGTCCTAGAGAGAAAAGGTGACAGAGCCCAGAGGTAGAGAGAAGTTTTGCTTTGACAAAAGAAAGGAAGAGAGGCATTGCTCCTCATTTGGGAAAGAAATAAAAGTCAAATGATAGGAGTGAGATTGCAAATTCAAAGGGAAATCAGAGCAAGAGGTGGCTATCAAAACTCCCCACTATCATCATATATAAATGGGATGCCAGGTAGAGTGTTTGAACTATTTTAATATAAATATTACATGGAAGAAAGATCCTGAAATTTTACACTTAGGTGAAAACATTAGCCATGCTTCATGCTGCAGTACACAAGTGGGGAGTATTGGTGGGTGAGAACAGTGGTTAAACAAAGGAATGGAAGGCGGTCTAGAGTGTAGAGAAGGTAGAGTTGGGGAGAATGATTGGAGGCTCTTGCAATGATAGTTCACGTAGGTAATGATAAAGACCTGATCAAAGCAATGGTAGTAGGAATGAGGAAGGGAAGAATTTCAAACATCTCAGTTATAGAATCAATAGAATTGATGACTAACTGGCAGAGAGGCATGACTGAGATACTTCCAAAGTTTCTAATCATGAGTAACAGAGTGAACAGTGATGCAGTTATAAGTTTAAAAATACGGTAAATAGGGCAGGTTTCATGGGGGAAATGGTGATTTCTAGTTGGATATTCAGGAGATATTCAGAAGACAACTGGAAATAAACATTTATGCAGTATTTTGGAATTGTGTTATTAACATGTATAAGAATCTCCAGAATGCATAGAGAAAGGAGAAGGGAAGAAGCTGAGCTTGGAAGCATGGAAGCATGGTAGCCAGGAACATTTAAGAGCTGGTAAAGAGAGGGGAGCCAAAGAGAAAGTAGAAGGAAGAATCTGATATCATAAATGCCAAGGAAAAAGAATAAGTCAAGAAGTGAATGGTCAATATTGTCAAATGCTTATTAAGATGTTAATTAAAAAGAAGTCATTGGATTTGGCGTGGATTATTATGGATGGTGGAGGTAGAAACCAAATGGTTGTAGTCTAAGAAGTGAGTGTCAGTGAGGACATGGGGATAGAAAATTAAGGATTTTCTGAAGAAGGCAAAGGAGGTAAGGCAGTAGCTTGAGGAGTCATTGTCCACAAAGGATTTTTGCTCCTCATTATAGTCCGAGCCCAGCATTTTGCATCTGGTAAGGACTCAATAAAATGCAACTTTTTCATTTATAAACCAGCTCTCCTAAGTAAAGAATCCAGTGTTCTCCAAATAAAACAGTACAAAACAGATCCATCATTTTGGTTGGGGAGAGGGACTGAAGGAAAAAAAGAAATTTCATATTCTATGTTATGTTTGGGGTTAATTGGTAAGAATCATAACTTATTTCTCACCACCCTCCCTGACCTCACACACCAATTGTAGATTATAGAGGGGAAGGGAACTGGCTTGCTGATCATGTCCCCTGAATGCAGAATTGCATGGTTCAAAAATGAACTTCAGCTACTTACTTTATAAAAGATTAGGCATTAAGATCCCATGATTTGCCCTAATTACACATTCAGTTTTTATTAGATTACATATATGAGAAACTTGACGATGTAATGATATAATGCTTGCAACATTAAGTGAAAAAAAGTTACCATATTACATGTACAGTATGATTGCAAATTTGAGGGAAGGGGAAAATATGTAAATACAAATAAACAAAGTAGGAATAAATACTAAAGGAAAATTAAAATGATAACAGATGTCTGGGCAGTAGAATTAGGTATTTTTATTTTCTTGATCTTACTTTTCTGTATTTTCCCAATTTTCTACAATTAAAAATGCTTTGAAATCTCTGTAAAGTCATAGAACTTGTATCTAAACACTTACTAGCATGTTAAACCCATTCTCTTTGGTCTAGGTGACTCTCAAATAACAATAGTTCTAAGTCACCAGACATAAACTACCCTGCAGTCTTCTTCATTCTTAACTACTTAGTCTCTTTCTTACTTGTAATTCCCTGGGTTCTAACTCCTGGATTCAAAAGGTAAGTTTTCAGAAGCAAAATGGAAAATGAAATAGAAAATCCAAAGTTTGTTTCAGATGAGCCCTACCACTCCGCATATTGTATGGAAAAAGATAATTGGCTTAGGTCTGGACTCAGCCATCTACCAGACACGGAGCATTAGATAAATCAGTTCCTATCGCTGCCGCCGGATTTTCCCATCTTTAAAATGGGATTTGTAGAATTTACACCTGGGGCATATGCGGGGCAGGGCCACAGTGACAGATATTTAGGAATCCCGTAGCTCTTGGTAAATCGCTCTGTGAAAGGCTCCACGCCAAACATACTGACTCGGGAGGGGGTGGGGCCCGGGAATCTGTATTTTAGTAGCTTCTCAGGTGATTCAGATGCTCAGTCAGGTTTGACAACCAAGGACTGTTTCCAACCTTCCGGTTGTCTGGTCCACCTCTCAACTTCCTTCTGGTCCCAGCGATTTCCAGTTCCCGCAACAAAAAGAGCCGAGGCAGGAGTGGGGAAGAGGGAACAGGCGCCGCCAAGGCCCGCGGGGCCCAGGGTACCAGCCTCTCGCCCTCCTCCCCACTAGCAGGGTGCCAGCCGGCGGGTTACATAACGGGCCCCCGCGGAGCGCTCTCGCGAGGTTTCCACCTCCCCCTCCTCGCTCCACGTCAAAGGAAACCGGGCGGAGCGGCCAACATGGCGGAACGCAGGCGACACAAGAAGCGGATTCAGGTAGCCAAGTCGAGTCCTGGGGTACAGGCTTCAGGGCGCTCGGAAGTGAAAGAAGTGGGGAAAGCCCTCAGGAAGGGCGAGCGAAACCGACGGCGAGGTGGGGTGGGGTTCCGTCGCGAGGTCGCCGGCTGCGGGCTGCGTCGTTGTGCAGGGGCCTGAGAGAGGGCGGTGGTGGCGACGGCGGAGACTGTGGCCGAGGTGCTGGGACAGCGGCGGAAAGCAGGAGGCGCCGCGCTGGGAATCGGCAGCGTAGGGTTCCTGTGGCTGCGCCGGCCCGGTCCTGCGCTGGGTGCCCAGCCTCCTCCCAGCGCTGACGCTGACCCTCTCCAAGCTCGTTTCTCTTCTTCACCCCATCCTCTTGCCTTAGCTCCCTCAAAATTAAGGCCATAGTAATTAGGGTAGAAGGAGGAGGACTGATCTAAAGCAGCCGGCAATCTGTGCGCAACAGAAGGACCGTAAAAGGGCGAGTAATATAGGTTTGGTCAGCTGGCTTGGGGGCCCAGGCGGCGATCTGCCTATCCATTTGTTCAGTTGCGTGTACCCTGCTTTCTTCTCCATGTTATTAAGTTAATAGTCCAGTTGAAGCTCTCGGCTTTCTTTCAGGCGACACAGTGTAAAATAAACACAGCTCGGTTCATACTGCAACGAGCTGGTCGCGCCCAGAAACCTTTCCCTGTGTGTCATCCTCATAACCTACATAACATCCCTCCCTCATTCCATATGCGTGTCATCTGTGCATTTTATCCCTGCAATTTTCCCCTTGTTGTTATTGCTCTTTACCAAGAGGATTAAATATGTGGAACATCTTAGGCTCAGGATGTCCGTTTCTCATCAGCTCATGTTCCTAGAAACCTTCGTATGTCATCATAAATTGATAGCATGTTGTAAATTGTTAACATACTAATCAGAAATTGTTACAGTCATTATTGTCTTTTTGTTCCTTATATTTCATTGTTTAGAATGACTGTCTTATGTTTTATTCCTCCATTAAAAAAAAAGTCTATCACTTAATCAGTTTACACCACAGATGGTTTGAGCTAGGCAAGTTAAAATTCTCCAGAAAACTTTGAAATCCTAGGAAAAAAGATGCCAGTAAATTTGGATTTTTGGAATTGGGCAAATGTAAAGTAGTTTGGAACAGCATGCAGAACAGGATCATAAAGAGACATTTCCTTGAGTTCAGACAGGCCATAAAACCAAGACTTAAGGTTATTACGGAAGAAATTTCTAATTATACTATTCTTAGTCTTTCAAAATTTAGTATTATTGGTCAGGTATAAATAATATATAAGACTTTCATTAGAATTTGTATTGAATTTGTCAAATATTACTTACTGGACTCCTTATATTTACGTATACATTACACTTATGCGTTTTAAACGAACACTTTTTACCATTCCAGCTGTTATTTAATATTGTTGTAAAGGTGATCCTAATTCACTTTTTGAATAGCTGCTCTATTTCAATTGTGATTTTATATTAAATGGAAAAGTAGATTAAGAAGCTTTATAGTAGTGGTGGTGGCTGGGAGCTAAAACTTGAGCCAGACTGCCTGTTTGTACTTGTTTCACTGTTAACTGTGTAACTTTGGGCAAGTTACTTAACTTTTTACCTCAATTTCTAAATCTGTAAAAAAGGAATATTTACCTTTAAAAAAAATAAAAAGGAACCTCATAGGATTGTAGGGTTGTTGCGAAAAAATGCATTAAAAGGGTGCTTGGCATTTGACTCCTTTTTCCCCCTCCCCAAGGATGAAGGATTTACGATGATTTGTTTTGTTTTTCGTTAAGCATTCTGATATGCTGAAGAAAGATTAACAGCTGTCTATTCAGTAAATAAACTATTATGTTGTGAGTTCCATAAAATATAGCTTATTTACTTAACTTTTGTTTATTTGAAGATCAGAAAAGTATGTGAGGATCTGATTGTTGAAAATCAGCTTGGCGTACTGCTAAATCAAACTAAATAACATTTATTTTCCCATCCTCAAAGTTTTCTACATAGTTGTGCTAGAATGCTGTGAAGCTCTTGGGAGTGCTACTTGGAGTACTACTATGCTATTTTAACAAATTAATAAAAATATACAATAGCTTATACAATTCCTTGTCCCCCATCCAGAGACTCAGAAACTCTATAATATTGGCATCACTTTAGACAAAAAGATCAAATGTGATGATAAAGTGTAGAGTTTCAGTTACAGAAAAGATTCTGTTGTAAGACTTTTGGCCAAAAAGGTCTGTAGTATCAACTGAGTTTCCTGTTGTTTGTTACTTGATGTTTTCTGTTCAGGAAAGATTTTTATGTTTAATGGATTGAGTGACCTTGAATTATAATTTGTACCTTGGGGGAAGTGATTGATATAGACAAGTTCAGGGTTTAAGAAAGTAGCTAACTCATTTGCTTTTTCTAGTATAGCATAATTTCAGATTCTGATGTCCCATCAAAGTTGGAAGCAAGAGGACTATTTTGTCACATTTCCTTCTTGGACTCACTTTACTGGTCACTGCAAACCAGAAGTGAGCTACATGTTCATTGACATCATATTGGGAAATTTTAATGATCAAGATTCTCAAATGAGAGTGATTTCAATCTAAATTAATGAAACATTCAAAAATAATTTAAGAAATGCAATTATGTAAGTTTTTAAGAATGTGTAGTAAGTGCTTATAGATTAACAAGGTGCTGCTTACTAGAAAGGTTGATTTAAAATCCTAGTATCATGAAATTTTAGAGTTGAAAGGATTTTCAAATAGTAAAGTTTGTTTGGAATCCTTTCACACAAATGCAGGTCTTATATAAAAGCAGAGTGGTGGGTCCAAAGTCTTGTTACTTTGGCACCCCACTACCATCACATCCCCATACCTCATAGTTCTTTAAACTACCTTTAGGACCTTGGTAAAAAAGTATTACTAAGTATAAAACATTGCTGTAAAAACCATCACCCTCATTTTTCAGATGAACTGAGGTTTAGTGAGGTTATTTATATGCATTGACCCAGGATTATTCATCAGGATAGTAAAACCAGATTTAAACCAAGTGTTTTAATTCCCAGCTAAATGTTTTTTTCCACCTCACCATTGATAACATAAAAATAAATTGTTCTGAAATACTTTAATCCTGAAGTCTTTATATTGTATAACGTAAAGACTTAACATGACTTGTCCCTGCTAAAGAGAGCATCATCCCATTCAGTATTCTGCTTATGTAAGGTATCTAGTTGAGTTTTGAGACATTAAATGGCTTATGAATTCTTAGAACTTCTATAACTTTCATCTCAGTTAATTTTGTTGTACCCATCTGTCCTCCTGGCATTGAAATCCTGACATATCATAGGCCTATATGCTCAACTTCAGAAAAGAGAAAGTTTAGGACTTTACAGTCTGACTCTCTGGGACTTTCTGAAGAAAAGAGAAAGAACCCAAAAGCTAGTCCCAAGTGAAAACTCCCCACTCCTAGGGCAGGGCAGGGCAGGGCAGGGCAGGGCAGGGCAGGGCAGGGCTTGCAATAGGAATAAAGCAGGGGGATATCACAGAAGGGTACTGTCAGAGTTAAGATGTAGAAACTCTTGTAAAACTTTATTAATGTGCTGTGTGACTTTAAGCAAATGATATATCTAAGGTTCCTTACGGCTTTCAGGTTTTATTCTGTTAACTATTTGCATTTTCACAAATATTTTATACTGCTTGTATGAAGATACAAATTCAGTTTGTGAACTAACCTTTTTCTTTTTTGTTCAATTTACTCAACAAATCAAATAAATCAAAGCTTATTTCTATTGAATGTAGCAATTAAAAAAATTCTTCTAAATCAAAAATTCTGTAAGATTAAATGAAGCCTGTGGCTTACTGACTCTTGATCTAATAATTTTTTCTCAAAAAGGTACTGGCTAAAATAATATATAGTTAGAAATGATAATTCCTATTTTATTACAGTATTTAAGCGTTGGTGTATTCTAAAGTAAAAATCGTATTTGTTAAATAATTTTAAAAGAGTGTTCTAACTAAACTTTCAATTTATATAATCTTGGGCTGTGAGTTACAGGAGCCAGCATCTTTCGTATTTGGATGCAAAGATGGCAGTCTAGCCTCAATATTGGTTCTTAGCTTCCTCTTTCTAAGCATTTGAGTTCATTCATTGAGCTATATAAAGTTCTCTTCATTTGAGGGTGAATGAGCTGATTTCTCTTTATCAGTGGGTCTTGCTATTCCCAAAAGTCCTTCACTTTTTGTTAGGAGGTTTCTAGAAAAGTTATGAAAATATTCTGAAGATTTGTTCACATCAAAAAGAACAAAAGAGGGGAGATACTATAGTCTAATGTATAAACAAGAAGAGGGTAAGACTTTTATACTCTTCAAGGGAGAGCGCAGCAGGGGAGCAGTGATGGTGAGGAGTCTGTGGCAGGATCTTCTATATAACCAACTTCCCATGGTCATGTTGTCTTGGCTTTCTGGCTGTAAAGCCTCAGCAGATAGCACAAATTCTGTACTTTTCATTAAAGACAGCCTACAACATGTATAACTTATATGTGGTATAGTGAACATTTATAATATTTCACAAAGGTAAATAAAAACTTTTAAAAGATTTGAATTTCAAGAAGGAGCAAGGAAGGTATCATTGTCCTGATAGAATTCACTACTTTTCCAGTCATACTTTCAAGGGAAGATACTGATAACTTTAAGAAAGTATCAAAGGACAGGTAACTCTGTGTCTAGTTAAGAGAGATTATCTAAGTCCTTGTTTTCTGAGTCTGTTCTGTTCATTGTTGCTTATTAATGCCTTTACCAAGGAGGGGAAAGGAATAAAAATAGATTATAGTTGACTCTTGAACTACACAGATTTGAACTCTGTGAGTCCATTTATACACAAATTTTTTTCTGTAAGTATACAGTTAGCACTTGGTATCCCCGGGTTTTGCGTCTGCAGATTCAACCAATGGACCTGTGGTTTCAACTGTATGCATTGATGTATGCCATTTTATGTAAGAGACTTGAGCATCTGAGGATTTTGGTATCCATTGGGGGTCCTGGAACCAATCCATGGATACTGAGGGACAACTGTAATTAAATTTGGGGGTGAGTCAAAAGTTATACATGGATTTTCAATTGTGCAGGAAATTGGCACCCCTAACCCTGCATTGTTCAAGGGTCAGCTGTAATTGAGTCTGTTTTGCAGTATAGAAATGAGTTTAGTTAACTTATTTGTTAAAATGAAGTTTTAAAATGTTGTCAGATTCCCTATATGTAATAATAGAATGGACTTTTCAGTTTCTTGCGTAGCCTAGTATCATATTTTACATGTGATGCTTCTGTCAGCAATCAGATTAATGCATTTATGCCTGTGTTCAAGTAAGTGGTTTAATTGAGTGTTAGCATGAGTGTAGACTTGTCATGCCTAAAGTTTATATGATTGTTTTTTCCCTCAGAATCACCTTCTTTCCAAATTCCTGTTATTGAAAAACTATCCATCCTTTCAGTTGGTCAAATTAGAGATCTGACATCTTTTACTCAGCCATTTCATTCATCCTTTATCATTCAATCCTATCTGTTCTACATGCGAAATATTTGAAATAGTCACAATCCTTTCCATTCCTAGTCCAGTATCACGTCATATCTTACTTGAATACTAACTAGTTCCCCTGCCTTATGCATTTTTTTTCCCAACTCATGCTATACACAGCCACCAAAATAATATGTCTGTCGTGTTTTCTAATTATGTCCTTCTGTTCAAAAACCACTAATGGTCTTTCTGCTACTTACAGGATAAAGTGGAAATACCACAGACTGCCTTGAAGACTCTTTAGCCCTATTCTACTTATACAACTTATTTGTTAAAATGAAGTTTTAAAATGTTGTCAGATTCCCTATATGTAATAATAGAATGGACTTTTCAGTTTCTTGCGTAGCCTAGTATCATATTTTACATGTGATGCTTCTGTCAGCAATCAGAATGCTTGTCTTATGCCTGTGTTCAAGTAAGTGGTTTAATTGAGTGTTAGCGGTTTAATTGAGTGTTAGCATGAGTGTAGACTTGTCATGCCTAAAGTTTATATGATTTGTTCTTTCCAAATTCCTGTTATTGAAAAACTATCCATCCTTTCAGTTGGTCAAATTAGAGATCTGACATCTTTTACTCAGCCATTTCATTCATCCTTTATCATTCAATCCTATCTGTTCTACATGCGAAATATTTGAAATAGCCACAATCCTTTCCATTCCTAGTCCAGTATCACGTCATATCTTACTTGAATACTAACTAGTTCCCCTGCCTTATGCATTTTTTTTCCCAATTCATGCTATACACAGCCACCAAAATAATATGTCTGTCGTGTTTTCTAATTATGTCCTTCTGTTCAAAAACCACTAATGGTCTTTCTGCTACTTACAGGATAAAGTGGAAATACCTCAGACTGCCTTGAAGACTCTTTAGCCCTATTCTACTTATACATACTTAACCTCACAATGCTTCCTAACTTGTCTGCTGGAACCAAATTTTATGCTCATTCTCAGCCACAATGTTTATGCTGTCCATTCAATTTACCCAAACTTGTACCTCTTCAAAATCCAGTTCCTTCTTCCAAGAGGTCTTTCATAGCTGTTCTCATCCACATTAATAATCCTACTTCTTTGTGTACTCCTAAAATATTTTTTCTACCATTGGTTTTGGAAAGTAACAGTTGCTGTTTGGGGTAATAGGTACCATGCCTCACAAATTTTTGATATTAACTGTAGCACTCAAAGATATAGGGTAAACAGTAAGTATGTATTGGAATGATTTATGCTTATTGAGCCTTCTCAATAAGAAGCACAATTGTTTCTAATCAAGCATAGCCCAGTAACAAGTTATCAGTTAATTAGACATACCTTTAAATTAACAACAAATGTATCAAATGAGAGATAAAATGAGCATATATGGATATGATTATAAAATAGAATTTGTTTCTATAAGCCAATTTTAGTATCTCATTATTTTCCACTATTTATAGTATTTTTTGGCTTTACCACACTATGTAGGATATTATTTACTAATAGAAGAGGCTCCTGGAAATGCACTGTCTTACACAAGCATAATTAAATACTAACATTTAACATATGAAACTAGCACATTAATATATTTTAGTGTGATTTCAAAAATTGAAATATAGAATTTTCACCTTTAGCATGTCAGAAATATGTTTTGTGACTAGGCTCCAAATTAAATCATTATGAGCCTTCTAGATGTTAGTAAACTTAGAATGTTATATTTTGAATTCACAGTATTTTAAGATTTTTTTTTCTGTGGTACATATTTTTATATCTAAAACCAAAGGGTTTTTATTCACATAAATACCTGGCTTTTACTATAGTCTTTATTTGCATTGAATGACTTGGGCTTTTAAATTTTATTAACACAAATAATCCACAAATGGGGTAGTAGCAGAATATAAGAATCTTACATGTCATTTGGGTACTGGAAGTAGAGGAGTTGGGAAATGCAAAGGAAGAAATATGAGAAATAGCCACCAGGTGACTCAGCAACCAAAGGACAAGCTTTTACTTCATTACTCCTTTTTAGGATAAAATTAAAGCTAAAACCTTGGTTTGTTGATTGTTCCTTAGTTTCATCAAACATAGATAAATTCAGTCTTACCTGAATTTGTGAGAAAACTGACTTAAAGACAGATAATTTAGATAGTTTATTTTTTCTATTTCATATTGGTAGAATGTCTTGCCTGAAACATAACTATCTCACATTGATTGATCTCAGCATTCTAGAGTCTTGGCAGATAATTCTTTACTATTGTTTAACTTTTATTCATTTCAGAAACAGACTTTCCTGAAATCAATCACATCTAGATTCCATATTCCTGGAAATATTGCTTGAATGCTCCATGCATCATGCTTAAACATGTAATTAAAGACAGTACTTTTGTTTCAATAGCTTACAGCAATAAGACAACTTCTAAAAGTAGATATACTTTGTACATATAAAATATATACAAACGTAGACTGCCTTCATTTTCTTCAGTATATTGTTTGAGACAATAAGTACACAGGAGGAATTGTCAAATTAAAGAAGTAGTTCAGAATGTAAGAAAATGAAAGGAAGATGGGGAATGATAAACAATGAAGAAAGTAATAGGAAATTTGGAGAAAGAAATGGAAGAAAGAAAAGAGGGAAGAATTAAAGCAGCCTTTCCAAAACTCTTTGTCCACTTCCATAAATAGTTCTTCAAATAAGATTGTAATTTATCTGTCTATTGCATTTTTATTTTTGCTTTACCCCCTACAAGGGAAGAAAGGAAGAAACACAAGGTGAGAAAGTGTCCCAGACAGTATCCGGGATTTGCAACCACAAGGGAAAAGGGAAAGGAGTACAAATCTTCAGGATCTCAGTCCTCAGATAGTTCTTATGGCTACTACACCAGGACTACTATCTTTGGTTAATTTGAGAACTGCTCCAATGGTGTGTTGTTCATTGTTCAGGGTAGATATCTTTTGCTATTATTTAACATTTATTTAGAGTACCTGTTTCTACTTTGACATTTGGGCACTCACTACTAGCAACCACTTACTCTGTTCAGTTATTGCTTTGTAGCTTATGAAAAGAGACCAGGCAAGAGTGAAGGTGAACTGGTACAATGTAGCTGCCATACTGGAAAAATAACTCAAAATAAATGCCTTGTAGGTGAGGGCAAGAGGCAGACAGATTTTGGCTTTATCAACTTGTATTCAAAATGCATGTAATTTAAAAAATCTCTATCCTATCATTTGTATACATCACCAGGTCTGTTCCAGAGAAGGCCTGAAAGAAAGGCCTGTACTCCACTTAAGAAGATTTGCAGAACAGATCAGTAAATTAAATTTCTTCAGCGTGTGAATTTCTCAAGTAAATGATTACATTAATATTCTTACTTTGCAGGAAGTTGGTGAACCATCTAAAGAAGAGAAGGCTGTAGCCAAGTATCTTCGATTCAACTGTCCAACAAAGTCCACCAATATGATGGGTCACCGGGTTGATTATTTTATTGGTAGGATTATATCAGTAAAATTATGTTAGTGTACATATCTTACGAATATACCTAAATTTGGGATATGTCGTTTTAAAAGTGCTTTCCAAGTGTGATTGGTGAAGTTGAGTGATGAGCATATGGCAATCACTTATCCTATTATTTTCTTTTATTATTGAAATTATGAATAATAAAAAGATAAAAGAAAGTGCTTTATAATAACATTTGTTGGAAATTTTTAAAACAGGATTTATTTTCAGTATTAGTACTACCTTTTGTTCAGATAGTGTATGTACTTAAAGGTAATCTTTTTGTATAACTCTGGAGTATAGTTCAGTGTGAAACAGGTCTGTTGGAACCAATATAGGCACTTTGGATCATCACATAATTCAAACACCCTCATTATAAGCTAATGCCATCTGTAGTGTATCCCCATAGCTTATAAATAGTGGTTGAGTTTTCCTGTCTGATCCATTAAGATTGAATTGACATTACAGAGAAGAAGAAATTGCTTTGTCTTTTCTTAAGTGTCATGGTTAATGATTTTGATATTCATTAAAAGTTTTGAAAATAGATGTGCTATTCACATCAGAACTAATGTATTTAGTTTCTTCTAGTGACAGCAGTAGATTGTTCAGAGTTTATTCCTCGGTGAGTTATAGTAAAGCATGATAACAGAATTTCTATTACTGTGAGAGAGGAAGGTTTTTGGTTTACTTACCCTAATTTAATTATGATTATTGATAAGAGTGATAGTTACATTTACTTTGAATTTTTGTTTAGAACATTTCCCTATTAATTTATTTTGCTTTTTTTAGTATTTTTGAATATCATTTATTTCCAAGAATTACTTTAAAAAGATGCTTATCGATATGCTTCACAAACTGAGGTTCTGAGGAACTGTTTATCGTGATCATGTCAGACTTAAATTTTCTGTTGAACTTGGTTTTATTTTCTGATGCCAGAATGTTGACATTTGCCTTATAAAATATTATTTTGATATAAATTTCCTTGTATACTAAATTTAAAATAATAAATTTCTTCTTTAGCTTCAAAAGCAGTGGATTGCCTTTTGGATTCAAAATGGGCAAAGGCCAAGAAAGGAGAGGAAGCTTTATTTACAACAAGGGAGTCTGTGGTTGACTACTGCAACAGGTAGTGTTTATTTCTTAGTGAAGGATAACTAACTAGTAATTTAGTAATATTCTCCATAATCCTGAAGCTCCTTACCCATTTTCATCGTTAAATATAGTAATATTACAACACAGCTGAAACAAAACATGCAAACTGGATCTCTTCAGTACTTCTGCAAATACATTTATTTGGTGTTAGGCTATTGAATTTTTATAATTTTTACGGTCTGTTACAGTGGTCCCAAACCTTTTTGGTACCAGGGACCAGTGCTCCTATGAGAATCTAATGCTTGATAATCTGGGATTGAGCTGAGGTGGTGATGCTAGCGCTGGGGAGCAGTTGCAAATACAAATGAAGCTTTGATCATTTGCCTGCCACTCACCACCTGCTTTGTGGCCCCAGGGGTCGGGGGTTTGGGGACCCCTGGTCTATTACATTTGTACATTTGCCAAGCTGACTAAACTGAAGAGTCAGCAATAAAAGTCATATATCAGCACCTACAGTAAACAAAAGCCTTCTAAAGCAACTGGTTGGGGAGTCTTTTCCAAAACTTTGGCAGGCTTTGGCAGGGATTCCTAATAAATCTGTTGTTCCTGAGTTTGTTGTTCATTCAGTGCCTATACACTGAGCTGTTAGCTGGTACCCTTCTCTATTTTGTGATTGCTAATGTATTCCTTGTAAAATCAAGACAGCTGCAACAACTGCCTTTTCTTGACTCCAAGATGAAGTATAGACAGTTTAGTAATATATCCATGTTTTTCATAATAGGTACTTATGCACGAAAATCACTTTCCTTTTGGAAATAAGTATGCTGATTTTCTTTCCATTTTTTCCTTTGGTTTAAATAAGCATATTTATTAAGATGTTGATAACCAGATTTTGTTTATGTGACACTATAGTTTATAATCAGTGGAAATTTGACATTTTAGAGTATTTTTTATGTTCGGTAGGAAGGTACATATAGCAATTTATTAATATGTTGTTTAATGGCATTTAAAGTATCAGCCACACAAGACCTTTCTTAAAAACCACTATTTCACAACCTTGTTTCTAAAGCTATAAAGTTAAAGAATTATTAAATATTTCTTAATGTTTGTAGTCACCGAAAACTAGAGTCACTAATGGACCTTTCAGAAATGATGAAAAGTTCTTTGTTGGGGCAGGGATGAGCTAATAGTTGGTATTTTCCTTTATAGCCATTTGTGCTTTTAGAACTCCAAAGTGCAACTGCCTGCCTTGCCTCAAAATAGATTTATTTTTTATATATGATGTAAAAATTAAAATACTCAATAAATGCTAAAACAGAGAAGTTAGGTAAATTACCCAAGGTCACACAGCTAGTCAGTTTCAGAACCAGAATTCTAAGTCCAACAGTCTGGCTCCATCGTCCATGCTCTTAACCACTGTGTGCTATACTTTCTCTTCCAACAAAATGATAATACATTTAATAAAGCAGAAATTAAGATGAAGGATTCACCTGTCAGTACAGGTATCCTCTGCTTTCTGAAAGTTTGTGAAAGACTTACATTACGGTAAAAGCTTTGTAAAACCAGAAATCCTCTTCAGATTTGTTTCAGATAGTGAAAACAGGTACTAATGTAAATCTTTTGTAAAAGCAAAAACTCTCTTCAGATTTATTTAGGTTAGTGAAAACAGGTACTGATGCAGGTCTTTCTTGAAAGAGAAGTGATGTAAAGTGAATTTTTGGAAAGCGGGAGGGATACTTTTCACTTTAATCCACTTCACCTTACAAAAAGTTCCATAGGAATGCTATACTTTCAGATAGCAGGGAAACCAGTACTATTTGAATATTAAATCTGTAAGCCCAACTCTGAGGAGAGCAGCCAGTATTAATCCACATCTCTTGGTCTTTTAGGAGCCTTGATACCTTGTTATATGGAAAGCCCAAAAGACCCGAGTACAGAGACTGTCCTAGATACACACTACTTTTCATTGTGTATGTTATTCCCATTCACGTCAGGTGGTTTGTGTCCTTTCTGCACTAAAATTGAGAAGTAGATCTACCTAAATTCTTCAGAGCCACTTTAACCGTGGAGGCCTCACGATGGCCAGCCCTCATGGATTCCTGCTTGACTACATACAGAAGCACAAAAGGAAACTTGTCCGGTCTCATTTTCCGAAGCTGCTAAGTGGACTTAAGGGAATCTGAGGAAAAAGAAAACAGGAAAGTGTAGAATAATACACAAAACAATCTTTTCTAATATATTCTATATCTCTTTATGGCCTATTTAATCTAGCACCATTCTAACTCTCCATATGACTTTCCATCTCCACCCTCCCAGTCCATTAAAGCCCTTCTCACTCTTGTTCGTATATCACAGTCATTTTCCTTCTGGTCTTTATTTGTTCATAACCTGGCACTTTCCCCAAATGGTTGTCCCTCTGTCCTGCCTGCCTTTCAGTATAAATATCCCTCAAGTTCCATCTCTACCATGCAGTATTCCCCAGGCCCTCAAGCCCACATTAATCTTTCTATCTAAGGTTCTAAGAATGTATAAAGTTAGTATCATATAGTTTAGCCTTTAACTATTTTAAAAGTGTTGCATATGTGTTAGTTTTTTTGTTTGTTTTATTTCTTGGCAGCTAAATCTGAAGGCATTTGTAAGACCGTTTTATACTTTATTAAAGTAACTCCACAGTACAATATGGGCATTTAATACAACCTCACTATTGTCACACAGGTGAAAGTCCTGAACACATGTCTGGTATCATGTTTGTTAAACCTGAAAAATAAAAAGAGGTGAGGGAAGCAATTTAATAACTTGCTGCTTTTAATTCATTTGTTTTTTCAACAAATATTTATCAAATACCTATTCTATGCCATGCCCCAGAAATACAAAGATGAATGTGACTTGGTTCCTGCCTCCAAAGCACCTGTTCTAGTCTGTTAAAGAAGACTCATGACTCATTACAATACAGTGTATTCTGTAAGGAAGACAGAAATGAGGAAATGTCAAGAATGGCTTTACAGGGAAAATTTTGAAACATAATAGGCGATTACACAGCAAACAATAGGAGAAAGGACATTTAATCCTGGCAAAGGGCACAGAACATGCTAAGAAAGGGAAGTATGAGTAGTTATGTGAAAATGTCAGCTTTATACTAAGTGATTTAATATAATGGAGGCATTGATATTATTATAATACAAATGTCATCTCACTTTTTGAGGCATAGAGTAAGTTGAAGTAGACATTTTCTAAAGACCTATCAAGAAATAAGTCAGTGATTCTACTTGTATTATTACTGAATGGAATGATGCTATAATTAATGATTTATGAAACCGAATGTGTTTGTGTGTCTATTTCATAACTATTAAATGAAATTCAGTATTTTGCTATAGCAATAATGGCTAACTTTGAGTACATATATGTCAGGCACCATGCTAATTAATCTACATGCTTCTCATTTAGTTCTAGAAATCCTTATGAGATAGATACCACATTTTAGAAATAAACTAAAATTAAGTAGCTTATCCAACCACTATATAAGTGATAGAGGTGGTATTTGCATGCATATACCTGAGTGAACTCTTTGATACCAATTTGGTTAATAGTCTGCTTTTCTTTCATGAGGGTGAGACAGCTGTGCAGGAAGGGTGACAGAAGCTGATATTCCTTCTGGTTCTGTGCCCTTCTATACTCACCAAGGGAAAGGTTTTTTTCTCTTAAAGTCTTATGTTTTATTTTTTAAATTATTTATTACTTTATTAAGAATATTTTTCTCCACTCAAAATGATACTGAGGAAAATTCAAATTACTAATAATGTTATCTCATAGATAACCACATTACCATTTGAGAATATATACTCAAGTATCTATGTGCGTATACATATACTCTTAATATATGGAAGTCTATAATATGAACCATAATATGAAATGCTGGTTTCCAATTAATACATAATGAATAGGATGTATTTTTGTTTTCACAGTAAGTGGTAATAAATGTTCCTTATAGAAAAATCTGGAAATCACATAAGTGCCAGAGTAAATAAAGAAAATTAGGATATGTTCATTATAAATTTTTGTAAGATATTCTGAAGTAGAGTAAAAATTTTAAATCCCCCTTCATATTCATATACCCACCACTACTCTTAAATCTCACTTCTACTCATAAGTAGTTCATTATTAAGGGACTCATTTCAATTTTTTGTTTGTTTACATGTATATCTGTAGCAGATATCAATGGTAGAGTCTTTGAGGGCATTTCAGACACTTGGACAATTGTATGCTATATAGATCTTATGAACAGGTAGAAGGTCAGATGAGGAGACTAAGAAGTTAGCTTTGTGGAAATGTTCCTGGGGTGGAATAATTGGGCAGCAGAAAGAAGCCCAGCCAAGCAGGGAAAAACACAGGTGCTCCAGAGGGCACACTATAATGACCAGAAATAAGTGGTCATTGAATTAACACGTGGTATGATGTGCTGGAGCAGACACCAGTGGGGATAGAAAAGTGGGTAGTCACATATGGTGGCAGTGAGTTGTACTTTATGAAGGCAGGAATGAAGACACAAATCAGGAACTCTGAAACTGGAACATAAGATTTGAAAAGATGGCTTTTAGATAACAAATATAAAGGCAACCCAGCTTTTAGAGTAGTAGTATAAAGTTAGAAAGGAACTACCACCAAGGTTGACTTAATTTGGAGTCAGCTGAGCTTCTAAACTCATCAGATAAAGAAATGAATAAAGCAGGGATCTCACTTTTAAGTAGTTTACAATCTAGTGAAAGGGACAAACAGACATAACAAATTGTATATCAAGTCAGAAGATAAATGTTATGGGTAGTATAATCGGAAACTGGAGAGAGGTTGGGGTGGGTTCATAATTTTAAATAGCGTAGGCCTAATTGCGATGGTAACATTTGAGGGAAGACTTGAAGGAAGCGAGGGAGTGAACTGAAAGGACATGCTTATTTGGGGGAGGAGGATTCCAGGTGAAGGGAACAGCTAGCGTAAAAAACCCTGATGTAGGAATGTAAAAAATAACTGTTAAAGAGAGGGAAGAACAATGTTTTGAGAGAAATAAATGAAATAAGGAGTACATAGTGTTTTTTACCAATTATATTGTACAGTTTTCAGTTTGATGCTATGAGAGTCCGGAAATCTCACCTTAGCATATTTAATTATTTACTACTTAATTGAAGATATTTCGTTATAGTGGCAGGCTGAGTAGTGAAGTACATGAAGAAGAAAAATACCATGGATAAAGACATGAAGATATGATTTGAATCAGTCAAATCATGGGCATATCTTTAATCTGTTAACATTTCTTAAACTTATATTTATTGAACCCCTTATATCTGCTCTTGAATTTGAGAGTTAACATTAAGTAAAGCAGAGTCTTGATTAGTCTTAATGAACATAGAGAAAAGTTTCCTAAGGATAATTCCAAATCCGTAATCGCATATCTAAAAAAGGAAATTAGGTTGGCAACTTTTTATAATTAAATTGGCTGTATAGATTTTATTAGAGGTGGGGTTGACTGTTTTTCCATGGGCTTACTAATTGTTATTTCTTTCGTAAGTTGTCAGTGTATGTCTGTCTTTGCCCATTTTATTCAGGTCTTTATGTTTTTGCTTTTTAGTATGTATAATTGATAGAGATTGTAATATCATACCTTTTTTTCTAAAGGCTTTTAAAGAAACAATTTTTTCACCGGGCACTAAAAGTAATGAAAATGAAGTATGATAAAGACATAAAAAAAGAAAAAGAGAAAGGAAAAGCTGAAAGTGGAAAAGAAGAAGATAAAAAGAGCAAGAAAGAAAATCTAAAGGATGAAAAGACAAAAAAGGAAAAAGAAAAAAAAAAGGATGGTGAAAAGGAAGAATCCAAAAAGGTGATTTCAGTTAAGATTAAGTAAAAATCAAAATCATTGTATGGGATTACTAATGGCATATGAGCACTTGTGAAATATTATGCAGCAGCCACTTAAGATAACCATATTAGAGTTCTTATAAGTACCACGGTTGAGAATTTTGATTTCTGTGTCTCAAATAGTGAGACTTTTTTGACTATTTGAATGTCATACTGCTTTTTGCTTGTTTGTGTTTTTTTTTCCTTCTATACAACTTGTGTTTTAATAGGAGGAAACTCCAGGAACTCCAAAAAAGAAGGAAACTAAGAAAAAATTCAAGCTTGAGCCACATGATGATCAAGTTTTTCTAGATGGAAATGAGGTAAGAATACCTAGCCCATAAATAGAAATCCAATTTTCCGTAAACATTTTTAGAATTATCTTTACTGTCTTCACTAAGAAAAGAAGTAATTTAGAAAAATCTAACCACATAGCTATAAAATCTCTTTAAAAAGAAATAATTTCTCTGAATTTAGATTTATAAAAATCAGTCGGAATTAGGTTCAGCTGTGTATGAGTGATAGGAAACCTGAAGTAACAATAGATTAAAACAAAATAGATGCTTATTTCTCTCTCATCAATAAAATCTGAAGGTAAAGAATACAGATATGGCAGTTCCATGGTGGATCCAAGCTCTCCCTCCTGTGTAAGGGAATTAGTAAATGACTCCCAACCTTGTGTCTGCATCCAGAAGAGGGAGAGTAAGGGACATGCCTCCTCTTTAAGGACACCTTCCAGTAGTTTCATTTCTGCTTGGGTTTCATCACCAGAACCTAGTCACGTAGTCATGCCCACATGCAATAAAATCTTAGAACTGTGCTTTTATACTAGGTTGTCATTTGCCCAGCCCAAATGCAGGATTTCCATTACTATCAAAGAAAAAATAAAAGCAGGATGGTTAATTGGGGACACATACTAGATTCTGCCTCTTATAGTCAGACATACTACTTTAGGAGCCTAAAATTCAAGATTACCTGATGCTTTACTCAAGAGATAACAGATTTTTTTGGTAATGGGAGATTTATGTGGTGGTAGCCTTTCATTGAAGACTGCCTAATTTAGTCATGTAACCAATACAAAAACATTAGTTATATACTGGCCATTGAATTGTGAGTTTCAAGATATATCTCTTCTTGCTATACCTAATACAAAAGTAATACATATAAAGTAGTAGTTCCAGGAGCTACCAGTTTGAAATTCTGGGAAAGCTTTTCAGAAAACATGCCCTAGGCTCATTCCAGACATACTTGCATGAGAATCTCTAGTGTGTGCATGCACATGTGTGTGTCATATAACGTGTCACAGGATGATTCTGATGTGAACTCATGCTTAGGAACCACTTAATTGAAGACCACAGTCCTTTCCTAATGAAAGCTCAGATACCATGCATTAGCTATATGCCAAGACATTTTTATAGGTGCTGGGAATAACATGGTAAATAACAAAATTCTCTTCTTAGAAGCTCTTATAGTCTCGAAAACATGCAAACTTTAAAAAATGGTACTGTGTTTGTGGTGTCATGATGTGAGAGTACCAGTTGGGAATAGTTCATTTAATCAAGAGGCTAATGAGGTTCTGGAGATCCTGAACACTTGAGCTGAGCCTTGAAGGATGGCTGGCAGATTACCAGATTCACTGGAAAGATAGATCTATTAAGCAGAGGAAGCAGCCTGAGCAAAACCATGGGTGCTTATGTTCCTGAAAAAGCTAAGTTTTATTCTGCAAAAAGACGCATGCTGTCAAACTTTTAAAGGTGGGAACTGTCATTAAAAACTTGTTCATTGGCAGAAGTGATGTCTGAGGATCTGATTTCCAAGGGGAAATGTGCACAGTGATGAAAAGAAGAATGGAATCCCCAATGTTAGAAGTCGAACCAAATCAAAAAGACAGTAACAAAGAGTTCTGGTCAAAATAGAACCAAGAAATGGAAGAGTACTGTTATTTATAGAAACTAAAAGATAAAACTAGGAATTTTATGGATGATAATTAACAGAGTTCTGATTGTTCTGAATGAAGTCAATTTCTGTTGTATAAAGTAAATTAAGCTTTAAAGCAGTGGTTCCCAACTTATGAGTTACAGACCCTCCATGGAGAAGTAAGCAATGAAATTATTTTAGGGAGTCATAGAATCTTTACGTTCACTAAGCATAATCTTTAATAATGATTCTTTGCATCTCATCAATGGGAGAGAACAGGGTGGAGTTAAAAGCTGCTGGATCTGTATTAGGGCCTGGCTGGAATTAACTGTGCTCTTAGCCCAGACTGGTTCTACTCATGCCACTGTACATCATTACATTAAAGACAAAAGGGTTGTGCAGTTACTAGTCTTCAGGTTGAATAAGTAATGGCTTACACACATGAACAAATTGTTAAAAGCATGTAATTACATAGAAATTTATTTAAGTGCATTACAAAATTTGTAGTTTTTTAAACAGCTGAATGCTAACCAGAAGAAACACTACTACTGAAGGAAAGGTCTTTGGAATTTGTTTACCTTAAAAAGCAGTTCTTATATCTTAAGAGGTTGGAAGTTACTTTTGTAGAGGATCTAAAATATAGAGTTAAGCTTAACTTTCTAATGTGACCTTAGAACTTAAAACATTGTGGTTTCTTGATTCTTCTAGGTATTTGTGTGGATCTATGACCCAGTTCACTTTAAAACCTTTGTCATGGGATTAATTCTTGGTGAGTACAGTGTCTAAAATTTAGAAAGCAAAATAAAAATGCAGACCCTATAAAGAAAAATATTTAATATAAAATATTTTTTAAAAGTATACATTAAAGTCAGAAGATAAATGATAAAAATGAGGAAAATATTTGCAACACATTAAAGCAAAGATATTTAAGAGATTAACAACCTGATGAAAAATGGTAACAGTAGCTCAGAGATAAAGAGTTAGAGTGACCAACAATCATTGAACGATACTTAGTCACACTCATAATAAATACAAATTAAAGCAACTGTGATTAAAAAGATTACAGAGTTTGATAGTACCTAGTCATGGTGAAGATTCAGTGCTTGCTGAAGGTCCAGTATTATTCAACAATTAATGATATGTCCATCATTTTTGTTTTTATGGAGAGTAGTGTGGCAATGTCTATCAAATTTTAAATGTATGTTCACTGACCCAGCTATTATAGTTCTAGGAATTTATCCCATGGCTATCCTTAATACAGTTGCACAAAGAAATTCAGAAATATACACTGACACGTTATCTATGCTAATCCAAATCCTTCAGATTATATTTAAGAGAGTTATTAGGATATATCTTTCAAAATTTAAATGCCTTTACCTTTTGACCTAATAATTATCCTGTGCTATAATCACAGTTGCACAATTGTACATTTACACTGGTATTTGTTGCACCGTTGTCTGTAATAGGATATCTATTCAGAAGTATACACTGACACGTTATCTATGCTAATCCAAATCCTTCAGATTATATTTAAGAGAGTTATTAGGATATATCTTTCAAAATTTAAATGCCTTTACCTTTTGACCTAATAATTATCCTGTGCTATAATCACAGTTGCACAATTGTACATTTACACTGGTATTTGTTGCACCGTTGTCTGTAATAGGATAAAACTGGAAACATCTCAAGTCCCTCAACAGGAGAATGGCAAAATAACTTACAGTACAGCTGCACACTAGAATGCCATACAGCTTTGGACCGTTTTCCCATTTGCCTTGAGAATACTTACTGGTGGCACTTGGAGCTGCAGATAACGCACAGATTACAGTCCTAACCTCACCCCCAAAGTTTGCTGTGAAATATTTTCGCATTGCTCTAGTATGTCAATAGTCTTTGGAAGCAAATGACATCATTCTATATATAGCATTCTGTTTTTAGTAGTTCAGTTGCTGAAAACGTCAAATCCTAGAAAACATAGCATTCCTATGCATGATGTTAAAAGAAAGCTGGCAACAAGCTGCACTTATTTTTTTTCTAGACAGGAAATGGGTTAAAGAATTAAGCGGATGCACTGATGGAAGGATACCTAGAATAGATTAAATGAAAAAAAAGCAAAAAGAGTAAGAATAGTATAAGATTTATGTAGAAAAAAATTTTATTGTAGTTTCATTTATATATAGGCAGTCTCTGGGAGTACAGAAAAAAACATAATACAGATTAACTTCTGGGGAGTGGACCAAAAATTGGATGAAGACTTCACTTTATACTTTCTTGTTATTTATTTATCTATCTATTTATTTTTATTTTGTTTTGTTTTTTATCATGGCTGTTATTCAGGGTGGGCCATGGGTGGAGGGAGAGAATGATTTAACAAATAGGAAAAAATTGATAGCAAATAAACAAAGAAGCTTGATCAATAAGGTGTCCTAGACTACCATTCAAAATAACTCTTTAAGAATTGAAACTCAAACATTTCCAACCCAAATAGCTGATAGCTGTTGATTACTTACTATGTACTTGTCACTTTGCTAAATATTTTATATGCATTGTTTCATTTTATCCTTATACCAACTTTTAAAACATAGGAACAGGCACATATTAAATACAAAGTAACCTAACCTCAAAAGGGTTAAGTAACTTACCCAGGGTTACTTAGCTTATAAATGATATAGCTAGAATTTGAATCCCTTCTCTTTTGGCTAAAAACCTAATGACCAGACTTCTGATTCCTTATGATTGTTCCATGTGGTGCCATCATACTTAGAAAAAAGCTGAACATACTTGTATATAGTTTCCCTGACTACCAAAAACCATGTATATCAGAATCACCTGGACCTTTTTAAATCTGTGGATGTCAGAGCTCCACCCCAGAATCAGAATCTCTTGATTCATTGGAATCATTTTTTGGTTAGTTTTGTTGTTAGGGTGTTGCTTTAAGCTCCCCTGTTCTGTAGACAGATATCTCACAGTCAGAAAATAGACATTACTAGAGAACAGCAGCAGTTGATATTTAAAGAGCTAACAATTTCACATTTTTGACAGCACTTTTTGATATGTAATTTATACTAGAAAAATCCAACCTAATTTAAGAAGAGTAGTTAAGATGTTTAAGTTGAACTATGTAAAATGACAAATAATTGACCATTTTTTACCTAAAAAATGGAAATTTTATGTATTTCAGTATGCTTATGTTTGTTTTTTCCCCTAGGAATATATTCACTGTTATTGTAACTAAAGTTATCTTTGTAACTTTGTCATTTCTTGTTCCAGTGATTGCAGTGATAGCAGCTACCCTCTTCCCTCTTTGGCCAGCAGAAATGAGAGTGGGTGTTTATTACCTCAGTGTGGGTGCAGGCTGTTTTGTAGCCAGCATTCTTCTCCTTGCTGTTGGTAAGTATTGTTATTAGTAAAAATGACTTCAGCAAGGTAGATATTGAGCATTTTGGACTGTAATCTGGAGCTTCAGTAAAACTTTATAGCAAAATGAATGTAGGCAAATCAGAAGTATATGGACCTACTTTTTGGGTTACATCTCAAAACTGACTCAGGCTTGATGTAGTATATGTGCTCGATTAGATTTGGTTTATTCTGAAGAAAAAGGATTTAATATGGCTTAGTCTACACATTGATATGCTTTAAAATTTAGCTACATTAATAGTTTTACAATGGTTGATCAGTTAGTAGACAACACTTTCAATAAAACATTTTTATAGTTCGACTTAAGGCAAATTAAGTTTGTATTAAATATTTAAATTCAACTTATTCAGTAAATGATTCTAAACAATTGATTTGCCATTGGGAAAAATCAGTTTGCACTCATGTACCAAAGAAAATTCTAGATGCATTAAGGAATTTTATGTTTGTTTTTTTTTTTAAATCAAACAAGAAAGCGTAAGTAATCTTTTTTTACATTTCTGGTTGATTGGTGTCTTTTATAGCTAAGAAGAAAACAATATAAAAATAACCCAGTTTAAAAGAGGAAATTAAAAACAGGTGATTAATAAATACATAAAAAGTACTCACTAGTAAACAATAAAATTGAGATAAGGAGGTAGTTTTTGCCTGTTTAATTAGGTAGTTTTTGTTTGTTTTTTCATGGAAATAATGCCAAGGAAGGTTTGACTAAAAGGAAATGCACCTAAATAGTGGCATTGGTTAGTTATGAATGATTTCAATGTTCTTCACACTTGTCTGTAATTTTTTTACAATGAGCATGTTACCATGAAAAAACCAACAAATGTTATTTTACTTAAAATCCTAGTATTTAAAGTTTTTCCACATAGGGTGGACAGGTCCAATTTAATTTTTCACTTTGGGAAAGAAATAGGAATTTTTTTCAGCTTACCTAAAGCTGTTAGTGATTTTTTTTACTTACTATAATTCTTTGAACCATCTAGAATTTATGCTGGTATATGGTACTAAGTTCTGATTATTTTCCCCAAATGACAAATCAACTTTTCCACCAAGACATAACGGATACTTCCACATAAAAATTAAAAACAATACCCACATTGTTGACCTAATGTTTATTGTTAGAGGACATAATTTGACCTGAAGTGGGTGCATTTTATTCTGAAATTCTATGATATATGTTATAAAGCATTGCTCCTATAGCCCTAAGCAATTTCCCTTTGCACATTCCTTCATCCTGGATATCAAGGTATGTCCTGAGTTGGTGCCACCGATCCATGGGTCCAGGAGCTTATCTAGTATTTTTGTTCAATTCATTGTATTTATGGTCCTCTTTTTTTCTCTCTGATCTCTGACTTTGTGAAACCCTTCCACCCACCTTTCATTTTTTTCCCTCCTCTAGCTTAGTCACCTTGGGGAAATCCTCTGATGCTTCTGCATGTAACACAGCGTATTTGTAGGCCAAGAAATAATATCTAAGACCGTAAAATAGGTAACTAGTGGTAGTGTATCAAGAATGAGAAACCATAAACTTTAATCTGACATTAGATATGATCAAATTGGTGTCTTCCTTGAAACTTTAGAAGCTCTTTGAAATTTTTTAGCAAAGATTTACCTCCACTGAATAAAATTAACGCACTTGCTTATCTTTTGTTTAAACCAGTATTCCCAACAGTTTATGGTTATATTGTTTTGCTCTTTAAAATACTATTTCTTCAGTTGTGTTTTCTATAATTTTTTTCATTTTAAATATGCTACGGTTTTAAGTAGCATTGTGCATTAAATAATAATGTGAATTAAACCAGAAAACAAACTCAACATTTCGTTTTTTGTTAGAAAATGCAATTCCAAATATACCTTCAAATAGTTTTGATCTGTAGCCCACTTATAAATTGGATATTTCTTTTATATTATCCTATGAAGTATATTCTATATTGGTCAAAATTATATTTGTTGCTACTTTAAATATGCATTGCTAATATTGCCATTTAAAATAGGATGTTTAAAATTTTTCTAAATCTGTCACTTTTGGTATAGAGACAGTATGACAGTACGTGTCACAGTGGTTTTCGCATGGTTCTTAACCTTTTGCCTCTGGTAATCTAATGCCATGTGGAGAAAACTGTAAAAATGGTAGACTCTGTTATGCCCTGTATATGGCAAGAATTTAGATTTAATTGTGCCATTTATATATTGCTTTTCCTTGGATTTGAGGCAAGATTTATAATATGAACCACCTGTCTTACAACCCTATAAAGCCTATCGTAGCATCATAATTATATTCAGAGAAAAAAATGTGCAGCCTCCTTGAAAGATGTTCATTTTTTTTATTAGTGGAAGTTCCTCTTAAATCATAATTTCAAACATTTGTCTTTTCTGTTCGTACCGCAAGATACTGTTACAGCGTCTTTCAGAATATCCGTTCTTTTGTGAAAATAGAAATTACTACCTTATAAAAGTCAAGGCAGCTAAAACCATTTCCTTTTATTTATCCAAAGCAAAATAATGGAAGAAGCATAGGTGAACTTCTTTTAGTGGTAGAATTGTCTGTAAAGAAACAAAAAACAAAACAAAACAAAAAATTTGTCATAATTGACTAGTCCATAACATTTACATAGTCGTTATGACTTTCAAAAAAAGGAAAATCACTCAGCTTTATATATTTGGTAAATTATGAGAAAATTTATATGAAATATTGGATTTCGTGTTTGTGATAACTCATTACGATAATCTTTAGAATTCTCTAATTCTTCCATTAACTAACTACAGTTTTGTCATACATTGCTCTAAAAGATAACCTCAAAACTTATTTAAGTGATCTAGCTCTTCATTATATTGTTTTCTAATATTAGGAGAGGATTAGTCCTTAAATAAGCAGAAATTGTATAATTACTTAATTTTTTAAAAAATTATAACTTTTAGGAAAATGTTCTCATATTGTTCAAAAATGTTCTTATTAAAAAACTTATTATCCTTTAGACAGAGTAGGCACATGCTTTGGACCCACATAAATGTGATCATTTTCATTTCTTTTCTTTATTATTTATTTTTTTAAATTATTTTTTTAATTTAGTTTCAAGTATACAGTACATCGGTTAGACATTTATATAGTTCATAAAACAATCCCCTCAGTTGTACCCTCCCTCCCCTGACCCTCCACCTAGCAAACATACTAATGCTAACTTCATTCCCTATGCTCTGCTCCCCAACCCCATGACCATCCATCAGCTACTAATTTGTACTTCTTTAACCCTTCACCCCATTCTCCCAGCCCTGCAAACCACCCTCCCCTCTGTCTGACACCAAATTGTCCACTATAACTGTGAGTCTGTTTTTGATTAGTTTGTTCTTTTTATTCCTTAGATTCTGCATATAAATGAAATCATATAGTGTTTATCTTTCTCTGACTTAAATACTTTCTAGGTCCATCAAAACAGTATCTTTTTTCATCCCATTCCTTTTCATATATAGGGGTCTTGTTTTCTTATCCTTTCAGCCACTCTATCTTTTGGTTGGAGCACTTAATTCTTTTCCATTGAAGGTACTTGTTGATAGGAATGTAGTCGTTATCATTCTTTATTTCTGTTTTGGATCATGTGTTTTCTTCTTAAAGAAGTCCCTCTAACATTTCCTGTAATGCTGCCTTGGTGGTGATAAATTCCTTGAGCTTATTTTTGTCTGGGAAGCTCTTTATCTGTCCTTCAACTCTAAATGATAGCTTTACTGGATAACTTATTCTTGGTTGTATATCATGGGTCTTCATTCTGTTAGATATTTTTTGCTAAGCCCTTCTGTCCTACATAGTTTCTTTTGAGAAATCAGCTGCCAGTCTTACGGGTGTTCCCTAATAAGTAATTATTTGTTTTTCTCTTGCTGCTTTTAATATTCTTTCTTTGTATTTAACCTTTGACATTTTAATTATGATGTGTCTTGGTGTGGGCCTATTTGGATCCCTGATTTTTGGAATTCTCTGAGCTTCTTGGGGTTTTATGTCCATTTCTTTTACCAGGTTAGAAAAGTTTTCCATCATAATTTCTTCAAACAGCTGTTCAACATCTTGATTTTCTTCAGTTATACCAATCAGACAAGTATTTGGAGCCTCATATCCTCCTTAAATTATTTTTATGTCCTTGTCCTCTTTTTTCTTGCCATTCTGATTGTTTTGATTGGCTTTCCTGTCTTCTAGATAGGACATTTGATCCTCTTCTTTATTCACTTTGTTTATTACATTTAATATACTTCTCATCTCAGATAATGTGTTCTTCACTTCAAACTGGTTCCCTTTTATAATTTCCATTTCTATTTTTATGCTTTTTATCTCTTTGTTGAAGTTCTCACTGAATTTATCTGTACTTCCCAAAAGTTCATTGAGCATCTTTATTGGTTATAAAGATGTTTTGAACTCTGCATCTATTAGATTACTTGACTCCAGTATATCTGGATCTCTGTTCTGTTCTGTCCTGTCATATGGTTTCTGCTTCTTTGTCTTCCCATTTTTGACTGCCTTTCCATGTCTCTTTCTATGTACTAATAAGCAAAGCTCCTAAGTCTCCCGGTCTTATTAGAGTGGATTTTTGAAGTATGTGTCCAGTGGCACAGTCCTGAGAGGGGTTCAGTTGCAGGTCAAATTTAGCACAAGCCTCTACCCTTCTGGGGCCACCTGTTAAGATTCATCAAGCAATCCACAGACAGTGTGCTTATAGTTGCCTCAAAAGGCCACACCAGAAACTGAGGCCAGTTGCCTCCATTGTGAGTCTGGGGGCTGCTCAGCAAGGAGCACCTGACTCACTGAGGCTATCCCAGGATGTGGCGTGGGTGGAGCCACGAGTTGGGAGAGGAGGAGTTTCAGAGAATCCTCTGGGCAGAGCGACCTCTGCTATCCAGTTTGATGACGTCATCGCTATGGTGGCTCTTGTGTCCATGCACTGGGAGCAGGGAGGGCTCAACAGGGAATAATGGATACCGCCAGCACTTCTGTACAGAGCAAGTCTCGCCTCGGCCCTCACTCCGACAGTGTCTCCCTGTAAGTCCTTGGTGCCCCCTGTGTGCAGCGGAATCGGCACTGGTGCTCAGAGCGAGCAGGTCTGTCACTGTGAAAGTCCGCTTGTGGACGCGGCCCCTTTAAGAGGCTTCTGCTGCTGCTGCTGCTGCAGCCTCCATCTCAGCTGCTGGGGACCGGGCAGCCCCGTGTCCTCACCCCGTCCTACTTTCTGCCATTGCAGGGTGCTTTCTTGGATTTCTCCCTAGTTGTATGGCTTGTTCCTCTAGATCCCAGGCGATTTTTCCTTGCTGCTGCTCCTTGCTTCCATTACAACTTTGATTTGGTTGCCAGAGGGATGAACAGAACCTCTATCATCTATGCTATTTTTTCCTCCCATTTTTATTTCTTTTAAAATCAGAAGTAATATGTATACATGTATGTAGTAATGAAACTATGAAGGATTATATTTATATTTATACCAAAATGGTCATTAAAGTATAATTTTTAGTGTTTTTATAGAACTGCTTTGCAAAGGCTAAAGTGCTTAGGGTCTAGGAAAGTCATCATGCAGCCCAGTCTTTTCCTTTTTAAAGCCTTCTTTAGTACCTTTATCCCTTATTTAAATTTACTTCCATTTTCTTATACAATGGTCTTGTGCATATTTACATTTCCAACTGATGGCTATACTTATTGAACTATAACGTAGCAAAGTACATAAATCATAAGTGTACCACCATGAAACAGCACCCAGCTGAAAAAACGTAAAAGTAATTTTTTTGAGTGGCATTGTAGCATCATGCCCTCAAGTTCAGAGTAGGATGCTGTGGGTATGGGATACTGTGATAGCTGCTAAACTAATCCGGGTTTAATTATTTAATTTAAAGTGCATGTAATGTACAAATAATAACATGGTGAATGTTTTTCCAGTTTTTTATTAACAAATACTCCCTACTATCAGAGTCAATGCTTGAATTATTCAATTAGAGAAATTTTTTTCCTACAGCTCGTTGCATTCTATTTCTCATCATTTGGCTCATAACTGGAGGAAGGCATCACTTTTGGTTCTTGCCAAATCTGACTGCTGATGTGGGCTTCATTGACTCCTTCAGGCCTCTGTACACACATGAATATAAAGGACCAAAAGCAGACTTAAAGAAAGATGAGAAATCTGAAACCAAAAAGCAGCAGAAGTCCGACAGTGAGGAAAAGTCAGACAGTGAGAAAAAAGAAGATGAAGAGGGAAGAGTAGGACCAGGAAATCATGGAACAGAAGGCTCAGGTGGAGAACGGCATTCTGACACAGACAGTGATAGGAGGGAAGATGACCGATCCCAACACAGTAGTGGAAATGGGAATGATTTTGAAATGATCACAAAAGAGGAACTGGAACAACAAACAGATGGGGATTGTGAAGAGGAGGAAGAAGACAATGATGGAGAAACAACTAAATCTTCACATGAAAAATCATAACCTGGTGAACTTGGGGACTTAATACATACAAGAGGTTGGATTTTCTATGTTGGCTGATTATCATAATGTACACATGACATTTGTAGCATTTTCCCTTTACTGAAATGTATTTGACATCCAAGCAGTTATATCCAGTCCTTCATTTCATAGAATACTATTATTGATACAGTCAAAAGCCATTTATAAATTTTATCTATTTGATAATTTTACGGCAAGTAGGTGTCATTAATTTTGATAGTTATCAAAGATGCACTTTCCACAATGACATTTTAATGGCATTTTTGATAGTTGTATGGCTTTTAACTGTTAGACTAATCAAATAACTAAAAGAGATAAACCAACATTTCAGATTATGTATAGTTATATAGCCATTTCACAGTTTCTTTGAGATGAAATGCTTAATTAAACTCGTTGTTACTGATAGTTAAGCTTTTGTTGATTATAAAATTATACCAGGAAATTTCTGAGATTCTGAGTTAGCAGGATTCAAAAGCATTTTGTGGAAACAAGCCAACTAGTAATAATGTAACAACACTTTTAGTTTAGCTACAAATTCCCTTTTTCCAATTTAGGAAATCCCAACTGGTTTGTACATCTGATTCAGGGAAAGATGGTCATCTCCTACAGAGAAAGCAGGCAGCGTTGGTTGGAAGGTGATGGCTCTTCCCATTTCCTTTCATGAAGAAAATGTATTCTGTATATAATTTACAAATAAACATTTTATTTTAATTGTTACTTATTATTTAGACATTTTCTTAACACTTAAATTTGTAAAATTAAGACCATTTAAGGGTATGTTTTTAGAGAAATGGAAGTTTCAATAACCCACAGAACATCTGTGATCTTTCTACAGCAGCTTCAGTTTTGTGCCAACATTCCATGTATTTGAATATGAGTTAAAATGATCCTTATTAAATAAGAGCAGACTTAAAAGTAGTGTTTGTACGCCTTAACAGTCATTTTGATTTATCTTACATCTCTACATTCAGAAGTGGGGTACTGTATTATCAGACCAGGAGACACTGCTATGAAAGATAATTTACTGTTCTAAAATATCCAGTTAAAATAAAGAACATAAAACATAAGAGAACCATTGGACTGTATTTGCTTTGAACTAGTTTTGCAGTTTGATTTCATGTCTTGCATACCTTAGTTACAAATCTTTTGGAAAAATCTTGCATTTACTTATGAGCATAATCATTCCTTTGAGTTATATGCTTATAAACTGATAATGAATGTTAAATTATTTTCCTTTAGTCACAGTGAGAGTATTTTGCTTTGTAGTTGAAATAGTTGGTGTGTGTAGGTCTTTATTTTTCTTTAGGCTGTTTCCCATTTAAGTGTTTGACTAAAGATGTTAAATATTTCTATTTGTGAAAAAATACACTTTATTAAATAAATAGCTTGATTGCTTCTTAATAGTATTCCTTGTAAGTGGACAGAAATGTGGCTATTTGATGTTACTGCAACTCTGTCAAGCCTGCAAATGTTCATTGATTTAAGTGCCTGGGTATTTTCCCCTCATATTTCAGAGCTCTCCTGCATTATTTTCACAATAAGGGATGTGTAATTATAGCTTCTGAACTTCTTAATCACCAGTAGCATTAATACATATTTTTGGATATGGTAATGGTACCGAAAATGTTTCTTAGAAATAACAATGACTTAACCTTTACTACTATGATAATACCCAGGCACTCAATATTTTTCCTAAAGCTCTTTATAATATCTGTTCTATGTCTCATCTTAAAGACATTCAGAGCATGCCAGGAAAGTCAGCTTCTTATTGATGTTTGTGGATTCTTACAAAATGTTAGCATAAATTTTTATGACTATCTGGTGGTCCCTGGGGGAAAATGTCACTCTTACTATGATTAGAAAGTGAGTTAGAGAATTTCAGCTCAGTGTCTTTTACTATTCAAGGTCATATACTTTAAACAAATATAAAAATCAGAAAGCTGCCACTATTACATCCCTCAGAATAGATGGCTGTCATTGTTGGCTAACATTAAATATTCTTATGCTAGAGCATGGAGAATTGTTTACATTAGTGGAATGGTGATTTAAAAAAAAAAAACACTTCAGGTTTGCCATGCTACTGAAAGTAGAAGCTTGAAGCTTTTGAGGGTTTATTGAGGAGTGAATATAAACAGGCCTAACTAAAAAAGATTGAATTAACCGAGTCCATATAATAAGAATAATGCATTTGTGGTTGTTCTTAAAGTCAATGTATTAAACAGATGATTTTTTTCCCCTCCATTGGTTTCTTTAATTTTCACACTATATGGCCTTCTAGACAATTTTAATTGAAATAATTTGGATTTAGTCAAATACTATTCAGAAAGTAATAAATGTTAATATATCTTATTGAAATTATGCAGTGGTGATGGGTTTTAATGTTTTCCTCCTTTCTGGTCTTACATTATGAGTACCAATTAGCTGCCGCCTGTAGAAAAATTGTGTCTTTTGTCAATTGAATTAGTTTTTTTTTGAATCTTTATTAGGAACTGGAAAACAGCAAGTACAGTTGATTATCATTCATAGTAGGTTCTGTAAAGTCTCCACCAAAATGAAATTAATGAATACCTCCCCAAACTATTGTTCTGTGAGCCTCTGGTCACATTGTCATCAACCAACAATATATAAACTTGTTTGAAGTGCCTTTCTGTTTTGTTGATTTACTAACATTGAACTCTTAGTCAGCAGTGCTATAACTTCATGCCTAAATAAAGTTTATCTAACACACGTATTTTCTCCATAAGGCTTATCACAGCCTTCTTTCACTTAAGAACGCTAGACAATACTTCAGCACTACATTTGATGGCCATTTTAAACAGAAAAACACAAAAATGCAAAAAGTGAGGCACTAAGAGCAAAGGACATTTGTTAATATGAGAGTTGCAACAAGAAAGCATGCTACTTTGTCGACCTCAACTGGGAACACATACGTTGGGCAAGTCAAATCTTTCACCATTCTTCGCATAACTGTGAAAGCACTGCAAAACATTTAAAGAGTAGGCAAGTTTGCAAATACAGAATCCACAAATAATGAGGATCAACTATACTTAACTGTTTATAAAGCTGTGACACATATCTGCCTGATCCACAGAATAAAATTTATTGGTGAGTCATGCTCCATCCAGTATTTCCGTGACATTTTAAATATCAACTGTGTCTGAAAGCAAATAATTCCTATTTGTAGTAAATAGATTGCTTTTATTCTTTGTTTCTGCAATATTTCAGTTCTTTATTCATTAATACTGAGCACTTAACTATGTACCAGAATTTTACTAGGCACAACCACAAATAAAAAAATACAGTTCTGCTCCTATAGACCATCAAATAGTGTGATGAGTGCTATAGAGATTTGCCAAATGAGTTGATATCTTGCTCTCCAGCTCCACTCTGCTCTCTGCCCCATGAGGCTGATGAATGGACTATAGCAGCAGGCTCCTTTGCCTCCTTAATTCTATGTGGCTTTTAATTCTCCTGGCCAGAGATCTGAAGATGGTCAGGGTGTCTATTCTCTCGCCTCTCCCACAGTGGGGCTGCCCCAATAGTCAGAGGTCACCACTTTCAAATTTCCCTTCACTACTTTCCTTCGAGTCACCACTCCCTGTTCTCGTCTCTTCTGACCAGGGGATGATGCCGTCTCAACTGCTATTAGCCTAGAGTTGCTGAAGCTACTGTGGTTCCTCTTTGTGGCTCCCCTACCCCACACCTTTGTACAGTATCTTAAATTAAAAACTGTTTCCTGTCGGAACAAAGACCAATAAACCAAAGAAAACAGGAACTCTAATCCTCAAAGAGGATTCTACCTCTTTGACAGGCCTTGTCACCAAACATTGTTAGAAAGGATCTTACAACCTTAACAGAGGATGTCCTAAGAGTTTCGATGATCAAAATCCAGGTCTAGTGCATATCAATGCAGATAACTACACAAATAAATGAATTTGTCTTCTTTGGTAAGCTCTTAAACCAATATCTGCAGCATTTAGCTGTGAGTTTCTAGGAGATCCACTTTTCTAACCCAGCCCAGAGACCCTTTAAAACTTAAATTGTATGGCTTTTCCATCCAGATAAAATTTTCATTCAAAGAGGACATCATTTCTTAGGTTTGTAGTTTTAACCTTGCCTAAAAGGCCTGTAATCTCTATTAGCATGGCATTAGAAAGAGGGCAGATGGGCTGTTTCTCTGGATTTGGACCACCACACTCTGGTTTCATTTCATTTTAAATGAATGCCTAGAGCACTTCAACTTTTATGTGCCGTGGACATTATTCTCAGAATAATGTTTTTAAGTGCAGAAAATAAAATGCACAGGATAACAAAAAACCAGTTACATTGAATTGTAAGTTATCAAAATTATGTAAATGTGATACAGTAATGTATGTGTTCATTTAATAACCTGATATAACGGAGTTTAATAACTGCTATGAAATATATGACAGTATAAACAATATATTGTGATCTCTGCAACAACTGTAATGTGATGAAAATACCTGATTTCTATTATTGACAAAGTCACAGTTACTGCCTAATAAACTCTGGATTGTTGCCTGCATTTATAATCAAAGAAAATACTAAATTTCAGTTATAGTCTAGTGAAAAATAATTTTTTTTCCCACCCAAGTTCACATATCCTCTGAATTCTATTCTTAAGTCTCTTAGAAATTTGTAGACTCCAGGTTAAGAATCACTGACCTAGCTAGACAGATCCACCAATATTTCAAATAGGACTATAACATTCAAAGGCCAATGATACTTAAGTTAGTATAATTTAGGATTTAATATTCACATCTCATTTCATAAACACATACTTAGCAAGTTAACATGTGTTGTGTGAGGTTTTATTTAAAATATCTTACTCCTAAAGAAAAATTCAAGATTTTTTGTGGGAACGTTATAAATGGAGGAAACAGGGCAAGATCTTACCTATACTGAGGTTATCTTTCAGTCATTCAACAAACATTTGTGGTGCAATGACTGTGCCAGGCATTGGGCAATCACTGGACTCAAGGAGCTAGTTTAGTGAGACAAGTACTTATGCAAACAGCTGCAACACAGTGTAATGTGATGTCAAGAGTATCTATGCCATGCTTACTGAATCACATAAATGAATACCCAGCCCAGTAAGGAAGATCAGGAAAGATCCCATTGAAGTATCACAAACTAGACCTTAAATAATACTTTGGCCTAGGTAAAGAATACGGGAAGGCTATTTTGGGCCAATGCAGCAAGATATGCAAAATAAGAGGCAACAGAGTGAGTCTGGCATGTTCCTGGAACTGAAAATAGTTTAGGTGCGGCTAGAAAAGAGATGAGTCTGGAGAATTGTGAAGTGTGGCCAGTGGTCAGACAGGCATTGTTACCAGCCAGCTGCCACCCTGCTGTCATGATCATACCTGTGTGCTGCTTCATCTTTGGCACGTTCTTCAGCGACAAGTGGGAGGCCTCCCTGGGGCTGCTGCACACCGAGTACACTAGGGGTGACGCCCTGCACATACTGGGCCTGAAGTACTACTACAGCTACTGCATGGCACTGGCCCACAGGGGTCTGATCAAGAATCTTCTCAACTATGGCCCCCAGAGAAGTGACCCTGCTGGAGCCAGCCAGCTCATCATGTTGACCTCCAGCAGTCTGTCTTTCCCAGAGTTCATTCCATGAAGCTGTGGAGCTGAGAGCAATCCCTGACCACTGGCCACTTGGGCACATGTCCTGCTCTAGAAGGAACCAACAGTAAAGGTTTTTGCAGACCACAAAAAAAAACAACAGTGGGAGGGGAGGGGGAGGGGTGAGTCCGGAGAGAGATACAGGCACAGGTCATGATTTGCCTAGAATTTCTTCTTTTGAGAAACAGCTTTTCTCTTTCTTAGTAATCTTTATTCCTTTCCAGGGTGACTGGCCCCAGGGAAGAGCACATGGTCCGACCTAGGCAGATCCAAGTCCTCTCACTTCCTCAGGACCTTAAGTTCTAAGGACCATGTGGGCCCGAAGATGCCAATAGCTCTGTTGCCTCCACATGAGCAGAGCCTGTCTAGAAAGAAAACCAACATGAAAAAGGCAGAACTGGGAAAGACTAGGCATTAATGCTATCTTTGAACTCCTAGCCCTGCCTAAAGCCAACACTGCATCCTTCAGTTACATGAACAAACAAATTTCTCATTTTAGCTTAAGCTATTTTGAGTGAGGTTTCTGTCACTTGAAACTGAAATGTGATTGACTTACACAGGATAATAAGTATGAGCAGCAACACTGATATACCTTTGGAGGGAAACGACTCAAAGTAGGGAAGTGCCACAATCAAATTTGCATCTTTGGTGACACTAGCCACATGGGAACAGGCTGATGAGGGGTAAGTCTAGAGGGAGGAAGAATGATGTGCCTGTTGGGGTGACCGTCAAATTCTCTGAATATTTCTCATAATTCTTAGGCTTAAATGTCTAATCATGATTCCCCTCTTGTTTTTAATTAAAAATGTTTTTCTTACTACAAAAAAAAACTCAGAAAATACTTAAAAACAAAAATAAGGAAAGAGGTAATTACAGTTTTCTGCAACACTCAGGAGGCAGGTCATCTGAAGAATCTTGAAACTGGGAGACCTGATCCACCATTCCTTCTCTTCTTTATTCAGCCAACATTTATTGAGCCCCTACTAAATACCAAACAGTGAAAATACAAACATGAGGAACTCATAGACCCTGCTTTCGAGCAACTCACAGTCCAAGGAAGGAGCAAACAACCAGCTCTGCTCATACAATAGCAAACATGGTGTAAGAAATCCATCTTCTACCCGGAGAGCTACAATCTCTGCCACCTGAAAGTCTCCAGCCTGGCAGGGATAAGGCAACTACAAAGCTGAACCCTGTGTGCAATAGAGACAAAATGCTGGTGCTATGAGGTTCTGAGAGAAAGATCATGAAGGAGAGATTAGGGAGCTTAAAAGAGAATACTAACAAAATAGTGCTCACCTAATAAGCAAGGATTTTACAGCTGCCATCACTTATTCCCTGTGTTTCCTTTTTACCATTAACAAATGATTTCCAAAATTGGGGATATTGCCCTTCAGGAGTTTACAAATCCAGCTGTTGGAGTAGAAAGGAAAGGAACTAAAGAATAACTTCTTGATCCTTTTTGTCATAGAGACTGCCAGTGCAGAGATTTTAGATCTGGGACAATATCAAATAAGCATTCCATTCATCTCTTAAGTAGCTTGCATTTATCATATTTCAAGTTAAATCTGCTTAAAATATGATCCACCAGGATGTTTATTTTGTTTACCCGACCCCACCTGCCACATTCCAAAAGGAAGCAATCCAAGGCGTGGTTCTGCGCTGCTGAGAACAATTTCATTTCCTTCCTGGTGGCTGTTTTTCTCTTGATACAACATGTAATTATGGTAATTTTTTTAGATTTGTGCTATAGTCCCTCTTGTAACAACATAAGAGCCCCCTGGAGATCAAGGTGGCCAACAACTGTGAATTTAGAGAAGGTGGTTTGCTTTATTGTTGCATGTGACCAACTTCCCGTTGCCTTTTAATGTTCTGTTACTAGAACAGCTTAAGTGAATAATTATTAAAAAATGTACATAGGCTCAACAAATATTTTTAAATAAGTGTTTAAAATAAAGTGTAACATACCTAAAGAAAAATGCACAAATCATAAACATATGGCTCAGTGAATTCTCACAAAGTGAACACACCCATGTGACATCACTCAGACCAAGAGGTAGAACGTCAGCACCTGGAGGTTCCCATGCCCTTCTCAGCCACCTGGCTCCTCCCTTCCCCACCATGCTTACTTTTGACATCTTTTTTTAACTTCATGTAGACAGAATCATCCTATATACTCTTTTGCATTGGACTTTTCAGCGTTATGGGATCCACATTGTATGTAGCAGCAGTTTCTTCATTTTCTTTGCACAGATGATTAATCACATCCTGGATGGAAGAGAGAACTGCACAGATGAGTGTGAGGTTTCCCTCAGGCTGGGGCTCCAAGGACAGCTACATTTCCTCATCTCCCCAATTTCACATGGGGTGAACAGAGCCACCGTTATCCATTGAGGGTAGATTCATGGCTAGAACAGTAATTTCCTGAGAACTCTCTGACCACAGTACCTCTATTAAGAATGTTTCCACTCCCTTCACTGTGAATCCAGCTAATACGTGCTGAGCACCTCCAATGTGTAAGTCCTTGGGTCGGTGCTACAGAGTTAACAATTCCAGCCACGAAGCTCACACTAAAAAGGAGCCATAAGACTAGTATCCGAATAACTCTTTCAAGAGCATAATTTGATTAGAGATAAGAGAGATGCAGGTGCTTTGGGAATTTTAAAGTTAGAGGAAATCACATTCATTTGAGGAGTAAGAAAAAGGCTTTGGGATGGTGTTCGAGCCTTGAAAGACCAGTGGGATCAGCAGGATGATCTGTGGAAATACTCCAGGCCAACGCTATATCCTGAGTAAAACAAACAAACAAATAAGCCAAAAAACAAAAAACTAAGACAGACAACGAGGAATTTTGTGGAAAATATTGTGTCTTGATAATCACAGGAAATATTAGAGATTGAGTCTAGAAAGCCAGGTGGGTCTCATATTGCAGGACACTTTAAATGTTAAGCAAGGAAAGAATTTATTCCAGTGGCTCCTTCCACTAGTTTCTGCCCTTCAGCCTGCAAAAGTGCTCAGACCTCCCGTTTCTAACTAACTTCTGCCTACTTTGCTTCTCTCTCAAATACCTTAATCCCTCCCTTCAGTCCCGTTCTTTTTAAGAATTCTTATTTTCCACTTCAATTTAACCCACTGCAAGCTGGTTTCTGTACCCAAGTTCCTCTGAAATTACTGCTGCTGAGATCTCCATATGTCTCAGAGTTCTTTGTTGCAAAGAACTGAACCAACTCTGGCTAGAGGAAGCAGAAATGGGATTTATAGGGAATGATGTTAAATGGCTCCCAAGATTGAAGGGAAGGTTGGAATAGTATGCTTAGAAAACAAACATGACATGTTTGAGATAGGACATCCAGATGGGAATGTCCTATTGATATAATAATGTAAATGTTGAAAAAAAGAACAGTATTAGAGCCCTGATTTTTGGAGACATCTGATCAACCATCAGCTGGTGATTAAAATCATGAAACTGAGTGAGATTTATAGCAGGGAGCAAAGAGAGAGAGAGAGAGAGAGAAGAGCAGTGAGCCAAGGTTGGACCTTGGAGACATCGCCATTTTAGAGAAGGCAGAGAAGGAGCCTGTCACGGCTGACCAAAGCCAAGCGATGGAGAATCAAGGACCAGGCTAACTAATAGTGGAGTCAAATGCAGCAGGGGTTTGCAAAATGGAGGTCAGGGGAGCACTTACAAAAGCAATTTTAGCAAAGATGGGAAAGAGCCAGATGGCACTGAGTATAAGAGTGAATGAATGGGAAGTGGTAAATAGTGAGCGTGTAATGTTTCAAAACACTCAGCTAAAAAAGGAAAGAATAGAAAACTAGGGAGAGCAGCATTAAAAGAGCCCTGTTTTCTCGAGAATGGGAAAGACTTAAACTTTTCAGAGTGAGATTGAGAGCATGAGGGCACGGGAAACAGAAAGCAAACTTGAAAGAGAAACTAAAAACACATGGAGGAAATGGACTGTGTGTGGCTGATGGAGCCACAGCCAGGAGAGGCAGAAGGGAGAAAATCAAGGGTCCTCCATAGGATCTCACCACCTTCCATATTTCAGGGATCTTCAAGAATATTTTATTTTTTTCTTTTGTCTCTTTTTTAAGTTTAATTTGTTATTATATTCACGTTTATAACCAAATATTATAAAAGGTATACAAAATCTCCCTCTAACCTTGAGTCTGCCCAGTGTCCCCTCCCACTCCTCCTGGTCCCGTATAGGTACCCTTCCAGAGCTTCTTTATCCATATACAATGAAGTACAAATAAAGGTTATTTTTGCTCGCTTCTTTCCTCACCCCCTTTGTTTTTTAAAAAAAGGCACATATATCTTTTAATATGTATCTTACTTTTTTGTCACTTAACAATCTATCTTGGAGAATCTTTCCATATCATTGCATAGAGAGCTGCCTTATTTTAAGAGCATTTTCCTAATGTGCTGGTGTCATAAATGCCTAAGAAATTTACTATACATGTCTTTTCATTCCATCCAGTTGAACTGCCTGTCAATAATAATATTTAGGTTACTCGTTTTTTGTGTGTACAGCAGGGATAACCACAATTTTCTGGAAATATTAACCAGTTCTGGTTTTTCTATACTCCAAATCGCCTATAAGAATAATTGAAATTTAAACTAATATCAAATATTGATACTCCCCATGAGAAGATAGGATGCCGCCGCATTTTAGAATAAATGCCCTGTTTCGGGTAGAGTGGAGAAAGTGTAGAGAAATCTTCTTTGGGGTTGACAGCAGGAAATTGGCAGAACTACAAAGCTGATAGTGGTCAGAAACTTGGGAACTTGGAAGACTGGGATGGGACAGCTGATTTAGCTTTAGCAATAGGAAAATGTCACTATCGGCTAATGGCAAATACAGAAGTAGATCTGGTGATGACCAGAAGTGGAGAGCTAAGTGAAAATCAGAGCTGTCATACATGTTAGCTCTCTCTCAAGAATTATTTGCATGGAAAAAGATTATCTGAATTGGATTTTATGTTTTGACTAAATTTAAAGGATTATATGTTGATTTTAGCCACTATAACAATAATACTGCATAACAAATCACTCACAATTATTAGTGGTTTTTAAAAAAAACAACCTGGACCGTGAATCTGACGATGGGTTTTTAGATACAATACCAAAAGCATAATTCACAAAAGAAAACACTGATAAATCGTTCTTCATTAGTATTAAAACTTCTGCTTTATGAAGACAGAGTAAAGAAGACTCTGAAGAAAATGAAAACAAGCCACAGACTAGGAGAAAATAATTGCAAAGTACCTATCTGATAAAAGGACTTATATCCAAAACAACCTATATGTCTGTGGGTCAGATGGGGATTGACTGATCTATGCTGGGTGTATGTAGGTGACTTTGCTCCAAGCTGTGAACAAGGCTGGGCTTGACTTCTTATTGTGGGTTAGATTCAGGTTTACTCATAAATGCTCATTCTGGAGCCCAAGGGGCAGCAGTCATGCAGGGCAAGCTCTTCTCATGATGATGGCAAAAGCACAAGAGGGCAAGTCCAGTCATTTAAGTGCAAGGCAGGCTACCTCCACCTAAATCCCATTGGCCAAAGCAAGTCACAAAGTGAAGGGATGGGAAATATTTACTATCTCTAGAGGAGGGAGTACACTCACATGGCAAAGGGCATAGATATAAGGAGGTGTGAAGAACTGGAACCAATAATTCCAATTCTAACTCACAGAGACCTCTTTTTAGATATCCCCTCTGCTAAGTGGCCAACAGAGATATTATTCTCTGTCTTCATCCTTCACATATCTGCTGATTTTAAGACATCATTAGTTGTAAAGCATACCCTTATTTGGTATACCACTAAGAAAAAATTAACACTGCTTCTTAAGATTTGGTACAGTGCTTTAAGAATAGGCCCGTGCTACTCTGACTTTTCTTTCATCTATTCTGAAAGAATTAGTGGTTTATTCTGTTTTCGGTTGCATTGCTTGACATGTGATAAGAAATTCTATTGAACATACTCAGTTACAAGATGTAACCAAGCTTCATCTACTTGGGGTAACTTCTGTTCTTAGGTCCTGGAAAACACATTGTTTTTCTTTTGCAACAATATCAAATTTACAACTCGCTAATATCACCATACATTTCTGCCTACCAGTAACTTTTCATTCCAATGTTGAATCATAGCATAATCATTTTGAACTTCCTTTAACTTATAAAGTCAACACATGAAGAACCAACAAAACCTCAGTTGACCTTCTGACAATATTAATAACCATGGCCAGTTTCACCCAAGCATAGGTAATTAAAGTTCATTATCACATCCTCATTTATGAGTTTTTATAATGTGAAAACATGTACATATTATTATAGGTAAAGCACAGTTTATACACTTACATACATATGCACATTTGTGACTTGTGATAAAGTATAGAATTTGATGCACCAGAAATGCTCTAAGAAAATGTTTTAGAAGAAAAACAATCAGAGAACAGCATACTTCCCAGGGAGTATAGGAGCACTTGAGTAATAATGAAATGAACAAATTTCTAGAAAAAGACAATTTACCAAAATGAACATGAGAAGAAAATAGAAAATCTAAATAGTGATATATCTTTTAAAGAAATTTAATTCACTTAAAAAAATTTTTCCCACAAAGATAAATCCAGGGTCAGATGACTTCATAGAAATAACACAGGTGGCTCTATTGTGTAGTGGTTAGCACATCTGCTTTACATGCAGAAGATCCTGGGTTTGCGCCCCAGGTGCGCCAGGCCCCAAGTACGCCAGGCCCCACAAGCCAGGCCCCTAGTGCGCCAGGCCCCAAGTACACACTGTGAGCATGTGTGAGGAGATGCTCTGCCTTCAGAGATTCAGTTCTTAAGGGGAAATGGCAACATCCATAGGTCAGGGGTGGAAGTGGGGTGGTGGGGGGAGCAGGAATTAAAGAGGGGGAAACAAAAAAGAAATAACATTATTTTTTTTGGTATTAAAAACAAGCCAGGCCCCTAGTGCTCCAGGCCCCAGGTACACGCTGTGAGCATGTGTGAGGAGATGCTCTGCCTTCAGAGATTCAGTTCTTAAGGGGAAATGGCAACATCCATAGGTCAGGGGTGGAAGTGGGGTGATGGGGGGAGCAGGAATTAAAGAGGGAGAAACAAAAAAGAAATAACATTATTTTTTTTGGTATTAAAATTGTCTTTATTACAAAATTTTCAAATATATGGAAAAGTCAAATAACGAACCCTAAGCGTCCCTTCGCCTAGCTTCAGTAATTAACAATACCTGGCAACCTCATTATACTTTCCTCTTATAATTTTCTAGTACCAAAGAAAATGTATACTCCTCAATACACCCAGTACGAGTCTGTGACTTATACTTCATCAGCCTGTCCCGGCTACCTTCCCATCACTTGAACCAATCAAGGTCAGAAGATATCAGATGAGCCAGGCCTGGATTCTGTGC
>NW_006435762.1:2912111-2979432 GCF_000325575.1 Pteropus alecto
GGGGGTGGCGAGGGGGTTGTCCCCTTTTAAGCCAAGTGGACTCTTGGCACCAGTCTTATAAAGACTTCCAAAAAATAGAAAAAGAAAAACACTTTCCAACAAATTTTATGAGGCTTCTATAACTTTATATGAAAATCTGACAAGGATATAAGAAAAACGGAAAGTACAGACCAATTTTTACCATGAACGTATATGCAAAAATCCCAAATAAAATACTAACAAATCAAATCCAGTGATATATTTTATATTTTTTCCAATAAAACAAACCACTCTGTATTTCTAGAATAACCATATATAGTTGTACACACACACACACACACACACACACACACACGCACACACACACACACACACACACAAATGAGTTATTCTAGAAATGCCAGTGTGTTTTGATGTTTGAAAATAAATCAACAAAATTTACTATTTTCACAGGAAAAAAATGGAGAAAATCATATCACTTCCATACATTCAGAAAAAAGCATTTGATAAAATTCAACTCTTCATAATTTTTAAAAATACTCTTAGCAAACTACAAACAGGAGAAAATTTTCTAAATCTGATAAAGTCTACCTACATCCTGATGAGTATGGTTAATAATACTATATTGTATATTTGAATGGTGCTAAGCAAGTAGATCTTTAAAGTGCTCATCACAAGAAAAGAAATTTGTTACTACATACGGTGGTAGATGTTAGCTAGACATATTGTGGTTATCACTTTATAACAAATACAGATATAGAATCATTATGTTGTATATCTGGAACTAATATAATGCTATATGTCAATTATATCTCAATAAAAAAAGAAACAATACAAACAAAAAGACAATGGAACCACACCTTTAAAATACTGAAATAAAACACCGTCAACCTAGAATTCTACCATGCCAATGAAAATATCTTTCAAAAACCGAGACAAAGTAAAGACTTATTCAAACATACAAAAGCTGAAAGACCCAACAGACCCACATTGTAAGAAATGTAAAAAGAACTTATTCACACAGGAGGAAAATGATGCCACGTGGAAATATGCATCTGCACAAAAGAATAAAGAACACCAAAAATGGCAGCAGTTTTCAGCATATGGTCTGGGAACTCTGGGTTGAACCCTTCCAGGAGATCCGCAAGGGCAAATTATCGTCGTAATAATGCCAAGGTATTGTCTTTTCATGTTCGTTCTCTCTCAGTGTACAGTGGCGTTTTCCAGTGTTATATGGCAAATGAATAACTGCAGAGGCAGGCATGTGGATCTGTCTTTCTTCTGTTAAGCCAGACATTCAAGAGATTTGTTAAAAATGTAAAACAGTGTCACTCTTCTCGTAAAGTTTTTGTTTTGAAAAAGATATTTCTCATTAAAACCTGTTATTTGTGTTAACCTGTAATCTCATTGTTATTTTAAAATTAATTAATAATATTTTTAAATTTCTTGTTTTAAAATTTTCTAGTGCAGCAGATATTGATAAAAAATAATCCATAGAAATAGATGCTTTTCAGCATCCTCCATAATCTTTAAGACTATTTAAGGAGTCCTGAGACCAAAAGTATCACAGTGGCTGTTCCAGGACAGCTTAGCATTTAAAGGCCTTTGACAAAGACGACGGAAATAAGGACAGTTTGGTGACACATAGAGCAATGTGATTAAAAAAAAAAAAATGAAGGAAAGTCTTTAGAATTAGAAGAAGATAGAATAGGACCAGAAAACCTCAGTCTGGAGGTTTATACAAAATGAAAGCAGGGCAAAAGCTTCAAGAAGATTGTCTCTGGGGTGTAAATCATTTACCTGCTCACTGTGGACCACTAGTGCCTGGTAAATATAATTGCCCAGCAACTTCAGTGATTAGTTGTTTGAGACACAGATATGATTGCAAAGTATGGCTGTATTGAATAATAATACCATTTAAATTGGGGTATTATTGGACAGGGACACTGTCCAAGTCCCTTGTAGCATTATCATTCACGGTTACCTTTCTGTCATTTTACTTATAAAGAAATTGCAAACTTGGAGAAGAAAGGGTGTGGACTTTGGATTCAGGTAGCCCTGAATTCAAAACTTGCTTAATCTTGCTCTTTTCGAGAAATCGCTGTGTGAGATCTTAGCCGTTTCAAGCTTGTACTGCAGAAGGTGCCCTGATTCTGGCCTCGGCTCTGACGGCATGGCTTCTCTCGTTCCAGCCACTGTTTGATTCTGATTTGCCAGCTTTTCCAACAAGTAAGTCTCAGAGAACTCAGACTTTAACAGTAAATTTACTTCTTCTTGTAGTAATGGATGAGGGTTCCAATTTGCCACATTCTCTCTGACGCTTGTTATTGTCCACCTTTTTTATTGTTAGTCATCTCATGTGGTATTGTTAGTCCCAATAACTAACAATAGACTAAATGTTTGTGTCCCCCACAAATTCGTATGTCGAAGTCCTAATATAATGGTATTTAGAGGTGAGATTTGGGGAGTTGATTAGGTCATGAAAGTGGAGTTAATGTCCCATTTAGAAGAGGGAGAGAGCTAGACCTTGCTCTCTCTCCTCCATATGAAGATATAATGAGAAGACGGCCATTGGTAAACCAAGAATAGGGCCTTCTACTAGAACCCGACCATCCTGGCACTCTGATCTTGGACTTCAGCCTCTAGAACTGTGAAAAATAAATGTTTGTTGTTTAAGCTACCCAGTCTATGGTATTCCGTTGTAGCAGCTCCAACAGGCTAAGACAGACTAAACATCTTTTCTTTTATTTACTGACTATTTGCATATATTCTTTGGAGAAATATCTATGTCCTTGTCCATTTTTAAATTATGTTGTCCTTTTATTGTTAAGTTGCATCTGGCAGGATAATTTTGAGGTGCATGTTCTCTACTGTCTGCCAAGTTATTCACTGGGGACTAAGATCCATTTGGTCACCCTGGTAACTTGCTTGATAGCACATGCTTTATCGGCGCCTTCCTTTCTGTATTAGTGTGCTGGGACTGCCATAACAAAATCCCACACACCGGGTGGCTTAAGCAGAAATGTATTGTCTCAAAGTTCTGGAGGCTAGAAGTCCAACATCAAGACGTCAACCATGTTGGTTCTTTTCGACAGCTGTGAGAAAAAAACATCTGTTCTATTCTTCTAACCTAGCTTCTGGTGGTTTGTTTGCAATCTCTGGTGTTCCTTGGCTTGTAGAAGCACCCACTCAGATCTCTCTGCCTTCATGTTCACGTGGTGTTCTACCTGTGTGCATGTCTGTGTCCAAATTTCTTCTTTTGATGAAGATATCAGTCATATTGGATTAGGGCCCACACTACACCCTAAGATCTCATTCTGACTTAACAATTACATATGTAATATCCATAAGATCTCATCCTGACTCAACAATTACATATGTAATATCCTATCCCCAAATAAGGTCACGTTTTGAAATAATGGTTCTTAGGACTTCAACATATGAATTTGGGGTGGGGATACAACTGAAACCATAAGACTTTCTTTGTTTCACTTTCATACTCTCCAGTTGCTGTTTCCGGAGATTATTGACCAATAAACAACATGCACTCAAATCCTTATCTCAGGGCCTGCTTCCAGGGGAGCCAAAGCCAGACAGAAAAACAATCAGGGCCTTGCTAAGTTTAAAGGCAAACATCACCCCCAGGGCCTCCAGTCACCCCCTGGGGTAGAAATTTCCAGTGACACTCACCTTCTCTAAAAGGACCAAGAGTTTGGACTGAAAATATTAAGTCCTCGGCTACTTTTCCTAAGAACTTCATATAACTCTGGGGGTGGGATTTTTTGTCAATCAAGCTTTTGCAGTTTATTTGGTGATATTTTCAACTCATTAAAAAAAATTTTTAATGAAGTAGGTAGATTCTTTCTTTTTCTTTTTTTCTTTTCTTTTCTTTTCTTTTTAGGTAGTAGATTAGAAGGAAAGGTTTTTAACAAAACTGTGGAGGGTGGGTATGGATGCCATCTAAAATTCTGGGTGAAGACTAGGTATGTCACTATTCACTTCTTCCCATGCCCATCACACATGCTTCGGATGAACTGGAGTTTTGGGTTTTTCTGTATACACCAACCTCTACTTTATCCTTCTGCTTTTGCCTGGGATAGTTCCACCATCCCACCAACAATTCACAAGTTCTCACACTTCCTTTAAGTTCCAGCTCAAATGTCATTTCTTATTTTTAAGTCATTCCCAATTTAGTCTAATCAGAGTGAATTCCTGGACCTGTATGGCAGCCATCAATCAGTCCAGATAGGCCGGTGGCCCAGAGCTTCTGGCAGACATCTTGCCATCACATAAAGCCCGAGAATGAAGCCTACACAGAGATGAGCAGACAAGAGAGATGGAGAGAAGGCCAGTCTTGGGGACATCCTTGAACTCCTGGATCAAACTATGCCAAACTCTGCCAATCTCTCGACATTTCAATGTCATGTGCCAGAGTATTTCATCTTCTTGTTTAACTCAATTTGAATTGATTATTGCTTGTTTAAAATTAATCCAGAGACCTAAGACTGGATCATCCATAAGGTACAACTTTGAAGATGTGGGCAGGATAGCTGTGGGGACTCTCAGCCTTCCTCTTTACCACAGTAGGGGTCCTAGAATGACGCAGTACCTCTTATGTCAAGTCTTCTCTGGATAGAACATTTTTTTAGTTAAGTCACATAATTTGGAAGTTCCTTTTATATTATAACCTCAAAAACAATATTCCCTAATGTTTTAACTAAAGAATTTGGGGAACCTAACATTTCACAGTATCTTGCATTTAGTGGATGTTCAATTAAAAATCTCTAGATTTGATTTTTCTACTTCTTAGAATCTTGAATTTTAGAACTGGAGATTTTAAAGGTATGAAGTCTGTCCCTCTCATTTTAAAGATGAAGAAACATTTGCACAGATAGGTTAAAGGGTTTTGCCAAGATCATGCTGCTAGCTAATGGCAGAGCCAGAAGGATAGAACCCAGGTCTCCTAACTCCCATTCTAGTGCTTTTTCTTTTCACTCTACTTCTATCCCAAAGCATCTAGCATAGTACTTAGCACATAGAAAGCGCCCAATTAAGGAAGAGATGATTGATCACCCACAGAGCCAGATGTTCAACTCAGGTGGAGGTTTGAGAGCATCAGCCAGGAGACTTCTCCAAAAGGACAGGATAAATGCTTCAGGAGCCTCCTAGTGGCAGGACTCCTGAGTCTAGTTGGCCCGCACTAGCCCTCTGATCACTATTTTGGATAGCAGCTAAGACCTCAAGTATATGGGTTTCTTGCAAGTCAGAGATGATTCTTCTAGGGTTGCTGCCAGCAAAAGCAAACATCCTGGAGGAGACTTGGATTGAACTGGTGCTGTCCCAAGCCACTGTCTTTTAATGCTTCTCTGTAGAGTTAGGAGATTCAAAGAGCTGGGTTTCTTGCTCTGAAAAAGTAACTTTCCTGTCTTTTGGGAGGAAAACACATAATCACCTTTAAGACTTTGAGTGTTCAGATGGAAAACAAGCTGGACTATGACATGTCCCATGTTGAAAGATTTGTCTTTTGAAGCCACCCTCTCCACTGAGTGGTAGATCACAGCCCTCCTAGTAAAAAGTCCTGACTCTCAAAACTACACCTCAGGAAACAAAAGCTCAGAACCAGACTAGACTTCTGACACTACAATTAGCCCCATTGCAAAAGGCTTCCTGCTTGGCTTTCGGACCCCTTCTTCTACCTCCGTTCCTCATTCTAGGGCTAAGTAATAACAATGCAGATGGAGAGGGATAGAATGTCCTGAAGCAGACCCAATCACCAAGATTGCCTGGAGCCCAACCCCCAAATCCCTTCTTTTTGTTCAAGGAGTACCACAGTAGCGCATAAATGCTCCCCAGTGGCCACAATGGTCCTTCTGTGACTCTCACATGCTCCCTGCCCCCCTCACCTGTGCTTAAGGACCACCCATACTCTATACCTATCCCTTCCTTGCTATGCTGCTGTCTCTCTTCCACCACAGTTGCCATTTCCGTCATCACCATCCTGATGTCATGTTGTCTTGTCCTACCTGCTCTTCTGCCCAGGGGCAGTCACTGCTCTGCTCCTGGAGCCTCCTGCTCTCTGGTTCCCATCAGTTGTCACTGACAGACGGTTTCATGAAGTATCTCCCTCTCTTAAAGGAATGTGACACCAAGCACCTGGTAAGGTGGACTGGAAGATGAGGTGAGGGATGCACACAACACTATCCCTGTACACTATTGCCCAACCAGGTATTGCATAAGTAAATTCCTTGCTCATCAGGTACCCCCAGAAGGTTAAAGAGTAGCAATAATGACCCAATTATGTGAGGATCTTAATTTCTGGTCCAGCTTCAGCCCTAATAGCCAATAATTCATGCATGCATCCATCCATTGTTCAGTAAATATAAATTACTGATCAATATACATGAAACAAGCAGTTCTAAGACCTGAGGATACAGCTGGTACAAGATAGACAAAGTCTCCAGGGTCTTAGAAGCCTATTTTCCAATGAGGTGAAATAGACAATAAACAAGTGTATAAATGAGAACATTTTGGAGAATGATAAGTGTTCTTGAATATATTTAAGTGGCCCAGAGAGCAAGGGAAGGGTGAGGCCAGGACTTTGGCTTAGGGTTAAGGAAGGCCTCTCACAGGAGGTGACATTTGAACAGATGCCTGGTGGAGAAAAGTTCAGTACATAAAGATCCCAGGAAATGGCTCCAGGCAGGAGACAGCAGTGCCAGGGCCCGCAGATAGGAAGGAACTCTGCTTGTTCAGAATGAGGCTTCGTGAGTGATGGGGAGAGCACAAAGGGCTTTATATGCCAGAGCCAGAGGGGAGCCTTGAAGCAGAGGAGTCTTGTGCTCTGATGGAGAGGCCCCACTGGCTGCTCTGGACAGCGGACTGCAGTTAGGAGGCTGTGGTAAGAGAGGCACATGGCATGCATTCGATGACAGCATGGAGATGGGAAAAGGGCAGATTCAGAATATATTTTTAATGTAGAGACAACAGGATTGCCTTAGAAGCATATTATACACACTTTCCATAGTCTTCAATGCCTTGATTTATAATGGCTTCATCACTTAGCTTGCAAAGAAACGAGAGCAAAGAGTGTCCAAATGTAGTTTCATAAGGCTGCTATAACAAATTACCCCCAATTTAGTGGCTTAAAACAACAAGAATGTATCATTTTACAGCTCTGGAGGTCTGAAGTCTGAAATGGGTCTGGGGCTGAAATTGAGGTGCCAGCAGGGCTGGTTACTGGAGACTCTGAGGGGAGAATCTGTTTCTTTACCTTTTGCAGCTTCTAGAGGCTGCCTGTGTTCCTCCATCTTCAAGGCCAGCACTCACATCACTCCAACTTCTACTTCCGTTGTCACATCTCCTCTGTCTCTCCTGCCTCCCTCTTTCATTTATAAAAACTGGCGATTACACTGGATCCACGCAGATATCCCAAGATAATCTCCCCACCTTGAGATAATTAACTTCTTCACATCTGTGCACAAATGTGAAAGGCAACATAGTCACAGGTTCTGGGAATTACAACGTGGACATCTTCGAGAGGGCCATTATTCTGCCTACCACGCTCTTAATAGATTTTTATTCCCTTGCTGCTTTCTTTATTGTCACATGTAACCATTTCCAAAACTTTAGCATTCTTTCTATTAGTCATACATTCTTTTCTTCTTCCCTTCCTTTATTTAACAACCATTTTCTGTGCATCTGCTATGTGCTAAGCACTCTGCCAGGCATTGTGGGGAGACAGCTATGTATCCGGTCTCTACCCTCACGGAATTTGCAGTCAGCTTTCCTGAATAGCTTTGTCACTGCTTCAATTGAAGTGAGTTGGTTGTCGTGCAAGAACATTGCAAACGAGGCAGTCATCACGTTGCCACCTCTGCTGAATTTCTACCACTGGAGTCAGTAAAACACCACCTAAGACACAGGAAGAAGCATCAATAGATTGACCAAAAAAAGAGAGAGCTAACAACAAAGAGTGTGGGTCAAGATGTGAAGTCTTGGTTTTCACAAAGTGTGGAACTGATCTGTCCTGAGTAGGCACTGGTGCTGTGGTGGCCTCTCACACACTCACACAAGGCTTGCTGCTGACCAGCATTATTGTCTCTTACTACTCTCCCACTTCTCCAAGTGCAGCCTTCTGGAAAACATCTGAGCCATTTATTGGCAAATATCCCATAATCTAGTCTCAGGAAATGCTTTACAAGACACTTGGCCCCCAAAGAGTCCTTATCTCTTAAAGATACATACTGAAATATTTATAGATGAAATGAAACAAAGTCTGGGATTTACTTATGACCATTTGGGAGGAAATGGATGGGTATAGATGAAATAAATCTGGCTATGAGTTAATAATTGTTGAAGCGGGATGATGGGAAGGCTGGGGGTTAATAATTGTTGAAGCGGGATGATGGGAAGGCTATACATATATATATAAAATATATATACATATATATACACACACATATATATAATTACAATTACAACAATTACAACAACAATAGCTGCTATTTACTGAGTGACAGGTACTGTGAGATATATATACATATATATACACACACATATATGTATATATATATATTTTTTTGCATGTTTGACATTTTTTTAAAAACTTAATGGGAAAAGCCTCCACATTTCACTTTATGGCGTTGAAACAAACTTAACATTTGGATATATTTTGCTTTTAATAATTGCCTAGATAAAGTAAATAAATAAATGCAGGCTTACAAATACTTGACAAAACAGGCATTTTCTACAGCCTCTGGGAAGAGCAGGGACGACAAAGTACTAGATATCTTGCCTGCTGCTCATCTTGAAACAATAATGGTACTGTCCTCCAGGGAAGAAACACATGAAACTCTGGAACATTATTCTAGCAATTGAATTCAAAGGGCAAAAGATATCATCTGGGAAAAGGTAATTTAACTTGATTAAGAGATAATCGTGGTTCTTTATGATGGATGTGATAAACTGGCTTGACCTGTCTCAGAATTTTCATACATTAATTTCTAGGCAGTATATTAACATTAGACTCCTTTTGGATCATGAAAGTGGTTGTCAGTCTCAGGACAAATTTGAGAAAAACAGCTGTGAGATGGATAGACTATTCTTTGGAACGTCTTCACCTGCTTTTGCAGCACTCCTGTGAGGCAGTATTATGCAGTGGAAAGACCACAGAATTTGAAGCCAAAAAACTTGACTTCTACCTCACAAGCCTGCTTTGTGACTTTGGGCAAATTACATAACCTCACTGAACCTCAGTTTCTACATCTATAAAATAGGCCTAATCATATGTACTTTGCCAGGATGCCATGAGGATTATGGATAATGTATGTAAAATGCCTCTCCCATCACAGACACTCAATTTATGGTAGCTTATTGTATTCATAATTGCATGTTCCTCTTTACCACACTCAGTAGTTCCCAATATAGTGCCTAGTGCATAGGAAGAATGCAACAAATGTTTGTTGCATTACATTAAACTTTGAGATGGTAGATAGAGTTAATGGTAAGTATCAAGAGAGATTACATCAGAATCCTCCCCTTTGCAGGTCACTCATCCTCACGAGAGCTTTTCCAGCTAATTACTCAAGCCAGAAAATAGATCCATTTGTGACAGCTCCCTCTTCTTCCACTTCACATTTAATCAGTCACCAGATTCTATCTCTTTGATGCCGCGGTCCAGCCCCTACAGGATCCAGGGGGCCCCGAAGGTGGGCAAGGCGTCGGCGCGGGAGACAGTCGACTACACAACTCAGAGGCGGTGTGACACTGTTCCGTTTTATTGTGATTTGAGTACAACTTTCATACTTTTTATTTTGGCATTTGATTATACTTTGTTGTTAAGGTAACAGGGAGTTAAATTTCTGTGGTTAGGTGAAGCAGAAAAATCTTATAGAGTATATTATTATTAATATTCATGATTAACTAGTACATTTTTCTCTCAATCATTAGAACAGAACTACCTGATGGAACAATCTAAACTTTTAATTCTTATATCTATTACGTAAGATACAGTTTGATTTAAGTAAAGGTGATAGATAGATGTATTCATAACAGCAAGCATTGGCTTGTGGGCAGACATTGTTCTTCTTTCTGCCTGAAGAAATCTTTTAAATGCTATTTGATTTATGCTATATCTAAAGTTCAAGCTGAACCTTTCTCATAGCTGTTCAAAAGTTTCCTTGGTGCAGTAATGAGGAAAATATTTATAAAAATCAGTTTTACAAAGCTGCTTTCATAAGCTAAGTTTCTGTTCCTTTGTTTTTTAAGCACCAAGGAGATCCTGACCTAGCCAGCCTTTCTATGAAACTTAAACTACTATAAGGCACATTTTATCTTTATTCACTATACGTATACTATCTTTATTATAAGCTCCTGTATAAGGCAAAGGAAGATCAGGTAATCTTTTCATACTATTAGCCCCCCTAGGTGGATACCAGAGTTTTCTATTTATCCACTAGGCCACAAACGGAGGCCCTTCCATAGTAGGCACAGGCTTATGAGTAAATTTCTTATCCTTTACTAATTTTTCTACTAACTGCGTGGGAACAGGAGTATAATTCAGTAATTCAGCTTGTTATAATTTATTCATAATATCTTTAAGAGGCGCATCAAAAGGAATTTCCCTTAATAATTGTTCAAATAAAGGGTTTACGCATTCTGGACACGTCAGGGTGACTAGAGCTGATTCCATATGCAGGGAATTTACTATGTTTTCCTCAGAGCCAATTTTGAGGAAATCCATTTGTATAGCGTTTACACTTACTAGAACTTGTGCTACCCAAATTCCCCCTCTTAATAGGATCATTTCTAAGAAACCAATTATCCCTAAACACATGCCACGTCCTCGTTCTTGACGATGCATTCCTTGAAGCTTCTGTCCCCATCTCCGGACCTTGTCACGCAGTAGGGTAGAAAGAGGACGCGGCACTTTGAGTTCTCAGTTATCACTAGAATCTATTCGCTACTCTGCTACCACCCTGGTTCAAGACTATCTTCTTTTTCATCTTGTCTATAGCAAAGTTAGGTCTCTTCATATCTGTTCTTACTCCTCTATAATCTTTTCTCTTCACTGTAGCCAGAGGTATTTTTTCTTTTTCTTTTTCTTTAAATTATGGAAAAGTTTAAATAGTCACAAAAAGTTTAAATAGTCTCATGCAGCTTCAATAGTGATCAATAATTGGCCGGTTTTGTTTCCTATATACCCCACCCACTGTCTCCAATGTTCTTAGATTATTTGAAGCAAATTCCAGATGTCATAGCTTTTGAGGAGAGATCTTTTCTTGCATTCAGAATAAAACTCTAAATCCTTCACGTGGCTTGTGGTGATCTGATCCCTGCTGACTTGACTTCTCTGACTACGGATCACAATTGGCTAGTCCCCCTTCCCAGACCCAGTCAAACTGCCTCTTCTCAGTTCCTCCAGCATTTTATGTTGTCTCCTTATGGTCCTGAGGCCTTCAGGGTGGGCTATTTCTAGTGCCCTAAAAGCTCGTCCTTTATCCTCTTTTGCTCTCTTTGTTCAGCTTCAGCTACTCCTGCTTCTGCTATCACCCGGCTCGTCACTGCTCAAAAGGTCCCTCACAGCTCTCTCAGTACCTTGTGCTTCTCCTCCGATTATATATAGATAATTTTGTAAGTAGTCGCACAAAGTTGTCTCCCCTGTTAAAAATAAATTCTGTGGGCATAAGACTGTGTCTTATTCCTTCATGAGGCAACCAGCAAATGATTCAATGCCTTCCGTATAGGAGGCCCTTCATAAATACCTATTGAATGAGGTCCCCAAGAAAGGTAAACACAAAAGCCACAACCATTTTATATTATAAATTGCTGCTAGACCAGTGTCCTAAACTTTTTATAACTACAAGAGCAATGTTCAGACCTTTAAGTGTATTTTGTTATAGTTAATATGACTTCTTTAAAAGATTGTAAGTTGCATTATGCTAGACACTGAGGATTCAAAGATGAATGATACATGATCCTTCCTCAAAGAGCTGAGTCTAGTGGAAAGGACAGTCATTTAATTATTTGAAAACTGGTAATTTCTCATGTATTATATATAGAGGCCAGAATATTTAATAAGCTAGAGAACCCACAAAGTGTCAGACAACTAAGAATAAACGGGAGTTTGCTGTAAAAACGACAGCTAACATTTACTGGGTCCTTCCTTTGGCGGGGGCAGGTATGGGACAAAGCCTACTTCACAAATGATTACATTTAATCTTTACAACACTCTTTAAGAAATGACTTATTCCCATCTTGCAGATTAAAACAAACAAACAAACAAACAAACAACCTACCAAGGCATTAAAAACTTAGATAACTCTAAGTCACCCAGGATTTGAAATTAGGAGTCTGACTCCAGAAGGAGCACCCCTAAACTTTATTCTGGTGCTTACGAGTAATCTTTGAGTACTGCTGCAAGAGAAAAAAGAAAAGACACTTTACAATTCATCAGTGCTTTCCACTTGGTATGCTGGTTTCAGGACTATGTATGCACACCTTCATAGGAAAACAGCAGCTGTTGAAAACCTGTTACTGATAAGGCCAGGTTCCTGTGGGTCTAGGGCACTAAACATTAAATTTGGACTTTGTACCAAGTCTTACCTGCAAAGAGAAATATGCTAGAAGCTCTCAATTTGTGAAGCTACTGCCTGCCATGAACTTAGCCTACCTTATCAGCCAAATTGAAAGCTCTGCACTATTGTCTTCATTGCACAGTATATCCTGTCTGCTTACCTTCTACGGATGGGTACTGACCAAGAGGAAATTTATTATATTTTAAAAAGGAGAAATTTTTAGGGTAAATTGCATGTATGGATCTTGAACCATCAAAAGAAATGTTGTATTAATTATGAATATTTGGAAATTTGTTTTTCACTTTTTATTAAGGAAAATTTCAATCATATACAGAGGTAGACTGAATAGTATAATTTCCCTCCAAATACACATCACCCTGCTTCAACAATGATCAACTCATAGCCAATCTGTTTCATTTATATTGTCTTTGACTTCTTCCCCTTTTGTTTTACTTGGAAACACATATGTTTGGGAATGTTTTGAATGGTATGCTCAGTTGATAAAATGTAGAATGTATGAAATCAATAGAACAAGTAAACATGACTTGGTCAGCAAGATATTTGGAGAAAGAGGAACAAGAAAGAGGAATAGGCTTGTGTGGTTTTGACTACAGAAAAGACAAAGAACCAGTACAGATTATTGGTGGCATTTGCACAGGCAGAAAATAATGTGCCATGGGTGGAAAGTTTTGATTACAGATGAGGTTATGTGGTAAGTCTACCTATTAAATCAAGTTTCTTGAGCATACCATCTCTGCCTTTCGTCCCTACACACGCCCCCACATATTCACCACCAATATATTTAAGTTACTTGTCTGAGGATCTATATTGTCCCTTGCAATGCCTACTCCATCTTGCTGAAGCCATTGCTACATGAAAAAAAAACAAACAAACAAACCCTAGAGGAGCACTGTTAATCGAAATATGATGTGAGCCACACTCATAACTTCACATTTTCTAGTAGATACATTTTAAAAGTAAGAAGAAACTAGTAAAATTAATGTTAATATCATATTTTATTTAACCTAGTATATCCAAATTATCATTCTAATATATTATATAATTTATTATATATTATCAATATATTATGTAATTTATTATATAATATATTATCAAGGTATTATGTAATTTATTATACAATATATTCTCAATATATTATATAATTTATTATCAATAAATTATCAACATATTTTACATTATTTCTTTTGTACTAAGTCTTTGAAATGCAGTGTATATTTTATAGTTACAGCATAACTGGATTTGGACTAGCAATGTTTTAAGAGCTTAATAGTCATATGTGTCTAGTGGCTATTGAGTTGGACAGAGCAGTCCTAGAGACCCCAGGGAAGGGAAGCCAACAATACTTTGCAATTTACCTGAAAATAACGCTACAAAAGATTTCTGGTAAAAGTCAAAGTACAATGTGTGAATGCTAGGATTCTCCAGGAGATCTACTAAAATGAATAAGAGAAACAACAACAATAAAAAGATTAGACAAATCCACCTGGAAACAAGGAAATAACTATAAACTCCAAAATCCAGGCTTTAAAGAAATGTTAAAAAAAGCAAGGCTGTAGCAAGCAGAAGGGATGTTAGCCATTCCGGAGAGTTCCTTTAGTTACAACAGCATAGTAAAGTTCAGCCGCTCTGGGGACTCAAATCCTGGTTCTGTTTGTTACAAACTGTATAGCTCGGACAAGTTATTTCATCTTTCTTTGCCTCCAGTCCCTCATCTTTAAAATGAGAGTCATCAAAAGGTTGGTTGTAAGGTTTAAATGAAGTAATACATATCAAACACTTAGAACTCATACTGACACAACCCTCGTTAATCTCACTCTAAATATTAACCATTAAAAGGAAAGACAAAACAAACCCAACGGTAACTGAATTTTGGGTGGACAAAGAGGAATGTGAGAACTGAGGAAAGTGGGGCTGATGATAAAACTGAATTCATAAGACATTTCTGTTTTCTCTGGGGTCTGGGTTCTATCTTAATGAAGTTGCTTGGGAGTGGGAGGGAGAAGAGAGAGGAAACCAAAACTGGTTTTGCAGGTGCTGACTAGCGTCCATTAAGCACAGTTAAACACAAAGTCACTAGACAAAACACCTATGAATTATTACAGGTGTCCACAGCAACATCTTACTTGGGCAACCTGCTCACATGGAGGGAAATTATCACACTGAGAAAAAGAACAACATAGATGACTTGGAAAGAGCATTCTGAGGCAGCATTTTCATTTTGAAGTTGTGAACTATGCTGGCTTACTCCACTGACCTTGTCCAAATTGTTTTTGAACAAAAAGCAGACCCAGATACAGATAACTGCTCACATATATAGAAGAGTCAAAAAGAGAAAAACTGGCCATGCTACCCTGAACAAGCCTGATCCCATCTGATCTCGGAAGCTAAGCAGGGTCGGGCCTGGTTAGTACTTCAATGGGAGAGCACTTAAGAAGATCAGGTGCTGTAGGCGTAAAAAAACAATAATAATAAAAAATAAATTAAAAAATAAGGGATTGCAAGCTGACAGGTCCTTGCAATCTATGAGGTCAATCAAGGGTTGCCTTGCCTAAAATATAAAATAAATAAAAAGAGAAAAAATGCAACTTAAGCTATATGCATAGTACAACTAAAAAAATAGACAAATATAGAAGAATATTTAAGAAAAATACATCATTCTCAAAGAATTTAACAAGTACCTATGATTCATTGCTAAAGAGCTTCAGAAGGAGATATGCGAAAACAGAGAGAAAGATGAAGTAAAATGGTATCGACCATGAAAAAAACCATTTTGGAAATGAAAACCACAATAGAAGCTGGAAGAAGTATAGATATATCTGAAAAAACAATCAATGACTTGGAAGACGGGCTGGATAAAATACAGCAGGGAGAGGTAAAAAAAAAAAAGACAAACCAGTGATTAGAGATGATAGATATGAGGAGAGATGACTCAGAGAATATGGTACCCACCAGCCCTTGTGGAAAAGGTTATTTGCAAAATCTAGATAATCAAAAGACAGTTCAAGATAAAAAATTCAAGAATCAGAAAGACATTCTGTTAATTGATTGTTGGTGAGCAATAAATCCATATAAATATCAAACTAAGGTAAACAATAGCAAGAATTATTACAGAGCAGAATGAGTGGCAGGGTTGACATCGTCAATGTAAACAACATACAGGTGGTCTAGGAGGGCAAACTGGGCATCTGGGCCCAGAGGCACCAGCAGTGAGGCCTTCATTGCAGCAGCCACCAAGGTACACTTTGGCCACTGCTCCTGTCTGCTGAAGCGCACCTGGCTCTCTGGTCTGCCCAGGGAGTCTGTGTTCTTTCCTTAAAAAAAATTTTTTTTAACTTAAATTAGCCACAGTAAATTCTCCTGTTTGTCATTAAGACTCTACTTATTCAAGTAAAATTTAAGAGAGACAATATGTGTGGTCAAACTGGTGAATGTCAGGGGAAACTGATGTTCATACATAGTTGGTAGGAATGTTGCATCAAACTTTTGGAGCAATTTGGGCGATTTGGCAGTTGATTAAAATTTTAAACAGAAATCTCTGTGACCCATAAATTTTACTTTCAGGAACTTACCTTACATATTTAAACACACTTTCATTCACTCAACACTGTGCTAGGTGCTGGAGATACTGCAATAAACAAAACAAACACAAATCTCTACTCTCAAAAAAATAAATCCTTATCCTCTTGGAGCTCACATTTTTGGGTGGAAGGGTGGAGGGAAAACAGAGAGCAACAAAGGTAAACACTTAAAAGATACAGTATGTTGGAAGATGAAAAGTGCTAAAAGGAAAGGAGGACGCAAGGAAGAGGACCAGGAGATAGTAGTCACTTTGTAATTTTAGAGCAGTGGTCCAAGAAGACTTTAATGTGAGTAAAGACCTGAAGGAGGTGAAGGATTAAGTCATTTGGTATTTGGAATAAGAGAGTTCCAAAAAAAGGAGACAAGTGCAAAGGTCCTCAGTGCAGAAGCATACTGAGCATGTTAAAACAACACGGAGGAAGCTTTTATGGCTGAAGCAGAGAGGAGAGTGTGGAAGGAGATGGTTCAGAAAGGTAATGTCAACGGGGGCAGACAATATAGCTTTATAAGTCAGATTTTTATTCTGAGAGGGTAGCCACTGGAAAATTTTGAGCAGAGAGGGATAATATTTGATTAACATTTTAACATGACTATTGTAGCTGCTACATTGCAGATGGGTTGAATCAAGGCAAGGGCAAATACAGGGAATCACTCGGGAGGCTATTCCAATAATCCAGTCAAGAGACGGATGATGGCTTGGACCTGGAGTGGGAAGCAGTGGAGTGGGGAGAAGTGGTGAGCTTACATGAATGGACAAAGATGTTCAAGGCAATATCATTTATAATTGAGAGAAACTAGAAATAACCTAAATGTCTATTAATAGAATACAGGTTTAAAAAGTTGCATTAATTTTTTTTTTACTTAAAAATTTCAGTAGTGTTTGAAAGCGTGTATTATTTTTTTAACTAAAAATCTAAGCGACTAATATTAATTTTCAATGCTATTCAATTTCAGCATAGAGGGCCATGTTATAGTTTCAACAAAAGCATGCTCTGGACCATTAAAACGTCTTGTTTGGTTAAAAATACAAACCCAGAATCCTTGAAATTAGAGTTTCTTATCTAAAAGACAGAGTCAAACAGAAACATGCACCTGTATCTGTTAAATTAGTGTGTCAGCAGTTCATGACTGGTCACAACAAAGCATGTGCTTCTTTTCTTTTTAAAAATTTTGGTAGAGCAGATATAGTCTAGGAAATGAGGAAGCAAGATGCTAGTCAAGTGATGGTTTTTAGTGAAACTTTTAAGATTGACTTTTTGTTGCAAAGCATTTGAGATCTGATTGTGCAAAAAGATTTGTCTAAGGGGTGAAACTGGGAAGTGGATTTGTGATTCTGAATCTACATATTGGCAGGTATCCATTTGGTAGAGGCCAAAAACTGTTAGATGAGAATTATCTCAATGATCATTTATTAATCACACCATATGCCAGGAACAGTGCCTTGTGTTTTTATGACAACTTCTAAGTTTACAACACATAATCTAATTTCACAAATTTACCCAAGGTCATTAGCTAAAAAAATGGAAGAGCTGAAACTCTTACTCAGATTGTCTCATGCCAAAACCTATCCTCTTTCTGCTATAACACTTTGTATTAGTAGGGTTGGCTAGATGGGTTTTTGAGTCTGGTTTTTTGTTTTTTGTTTTTGTAAAGAACAGTGTATCCATTAGAATTGTATTCATTTGCTGTAACAAACCCTGACCAAGAGTACTTTAAACAGGTAAAGGGATTATTTTGCCCACCTAATAAGAGGTCTGTAGCTAGGCAGTTTGGGTTGGTGCTGCTCCTCCTTTTCTCTTTACTGTTGCCTGTGGTCACAAAACACAGGTTCTTTTCACACCTGACAGCAACCTCACAACCAGAAGGCAACAAGAGGAGGGATTAGTGGTGTCTGCATCAGGAAAGTAAAAACCTTCTCAGGATGCTCTAGGCAACTTCCTCCTACATCTCATTGGCCAGAATTGAGTCATGTGACTGCGCCGAAAGGCTTTCTGGGAAGGTAGGCATGTTAGTGCGGCACCTTGCCTCCCTGAGCAAAATCTGAGTTCTCTTAAAAGGAAAAGTGGGGAATGATTAGTGCGGAGGCAGTAAGCAGCATCTTCCCCATGATGAATACCTGACATTAAGAATGTTGGAGGAGGAACAGCTCCCTCAGAAGTGCTGCTGGTTTAAGTGGATTCCAGGGGCTCTGAGCACCACTCTTGATGAATTTTGCTGCAAGAGAGGCAGAAAATGTAGTCTATGTTTTAAGCAGCCCTAGACTCAGCTTCAATTCTATTATTATGGAAGGAGAGAATGGATGTTGGGGAATAACCAGGGCCTCTGCCACAGTTTCTCCACCAGCCCCAGAGACAGCGTTCCCCTTGTGACAGAGTCTGATATGCACAGCAATATACTCCTTAATCTTTAGACAGGATGGGTTGGGAGGGCAGGTAGTTGTTGGTACAAGCTTTGGGAATGGAGAGAGAGTAGTGGGCATTTGGGGATACGTAGAGATGCTAGGAGCATCCAAAGACAAATTCAGCCTCCTAGATTGGCCTGCGACAAGGCTTTTAAGAGTGCAGGCTGGATTCTCAGAGACATCTAGTCCCAGCCCTGTCATTAGCAAGGCACTTCACCTTTCTAGTCCTCATTTTCCTCTTCTGTAAAGGGGAATAAAACCCACCTTGTAGGGTTGGTGTGAGCCTAGGTTGAAGTGATGCGTGTCCAGCTCCTGTTTTATGCTAGATGCTCCATAGATGGCAGTTGTTATTTTTGATAGGAACGTGATGTGGCTTCCACAACCCCTGCTCTAACTCAGCTTACATCCTCTCCTTCTCAGCTATACACACTTGCCATTCTGCTGTCAGAACATGCACTTTTGCAGCTTTCCACTTATGCCTTTGTGGCAGTAGACTCTTGGGTGAAACACCTCACATCCTGGTGAATCCTGTAGTCCTTCATGCCTCAGTTCACCTTTCCTCTTCTCCAGGAATTTTCTCTTTGACCTCCCCAGGTTGGGTCAAGCCCTTCCTCAGTTGCTCTAGCAGCCTATACTTAATTCCATCATGGTTCTTATTGCACCCTCGGGCAGGCCTTAACTGTCTTCCTTGCAAGGCCAGTCCAGGCTCTCTGGGAGGTTAAGGCCCAAGCCAATCCCCTTGTTCAAAGCCCTGCATGAAAAAGAGGAGGAAAGTGCGCCCTATTTTAAATGTTTAAATGAAAAGTCCTAGGTACTTAACAAATATCTGCTGAGTATCAAATTAGCACTGTTGACACAAAAAAAGACAATGCAATATAAGTGTGCTATTTGCAAATGTGCTATTTGCAGACTTTTATTTAAAAATCATAATTCATAGTGCACTACAGGCGGTTTCTTAATGGCATGCACATTTCAAGTTCTGTCACCCTGTGTATACTCCAACCTGAAGGCAACTGCCAAAGAACCCGTGATCACCCAACTGGGAAGATGGAAGCTCCTTGTGCTGGGGTTGGGGCTTCAAGAGCTGGCATGCAGAAGAGGGTCTCACTGAGCGCCGAGCGTCTCCCACTCCTGTCACCCTCCATCTGCACCCTGGTGGTGTCACTTCTCTCAGCTCCTCTCCCGCGGGTCCGAAGTGGCAGCTTTCGTTGGGTTTTGCCGCCCCGCCGGCAGGCGGCGCTCTCCACCCATCTCCCGCCGGGGTCGCGACGGGGCGTGCGCGCTCAAAGGCTGCTCGGTGCAGGCGCCCGCACTTCCTGGTCGCGGCGGGGTCCCGGGGGTGGTGCTCGCCGCTCCCTCCCCTTCACCGGGGAGCGCGCAGCGCTCACGCCCCCCGCTTGGCGATCACCTGGGGCCGAGCGCTGCAGGTGCCGGTGCGGCGACCTTGTCGCGTGTCTGGTCCAGCGCCCTGTGCGTGGGACGCGGAGCGCGAGCCGGGAGCCGCCGCGCCGCGGGTGAGTCCGGGTGGTCAACGGCACCGGCCCCGCTCGCCGCTTCCCAGACGGGCGCTCTGCGCGAGGAGGGAGAGGAATCAGCCTTCCAGGGATTCTGGGGCTGGGGTTTCTGTACTACTGAAGAGGTCCTAGTCTGTGTGTTGGGGAGGAGGGGGTGTTGGCTGAAAGCTACAGACGCCGAACCTGACTTTTTTGGGCGGGCAGGGGCGGGGGTTGCGTAGCCTTCGCGCCTGGAGCTCTCGTGGGCTTGGGGACCAGGAGGATAGCGGATGGAACCTGGTGGCCTGGGTTGGGCGTATACTCACACTCAGACGCTCGCATCCTGTTTTCGGGGGAGATAGCTCTTAAATATCATAAAAACATGATTTTATAGAAATAGATGTTTGTAATTGTCTCCTTTCTCTGTGTATAGTTACTTACACGCACGTGTATTCGTTGGGGCGGACTTTGCATTCCCCCTCTCCTGGCCTTGGCGAGTTGGGGACTGTGTCCCCGCGCGCACCAGGCTGTGGGATTAAGCCCCAAGGCTTTGCAGAGCTGTTTGTGTTTGGAGACCATGGCGCCCGGGTTGGTTCCTCTATGACCAGCCTGAGCTGGTTCGAAATTCTCTCTAGATAATCTGGGACTGCCCTCGAGAACTCGTTGGCTGAAGCTTTTTCTCACCTAGGCAGGTGGCCTTGGTACGTGGCAGCAGGGCCCGCTCCCCCGCATTCCTGAGGCTACCGCGAAGACCCTGCCTGCAGAGGAAAAATCTAGCCGGAGGAAACGCGCTCGCTTCGCCCCACCTTCTGCAAATGATTCGGGTAAGGAGCTGGGGCTGTTGCTCAAACTCAGAGTTAAACCCCCACAGATCAGAATTGCAGAGGACCTGAATGTGTGTTTGGCTCTCAGAATTACTAATCGCCCCAAGTTAAATCGTTTCCCCTGTGGTTTTCAGACTTTTAACAGGAACTGAGTATCTGTGGTTTAAAAACCGTTTAAGAGACATACCATGGGTAATGCAATGTGTGAGCCTTGGTTGGATCCTGAGTTGATGAAAAAGGTTTTATAAAATTGGGCCAAGAGGAAATTTGTACTGGTTATTTCATAGCATTAAAGATGTTAGTTTTATTTAGTTACTTTAGGTAATGGTATCATGATTACAGTTTTCTTTTTTTAATCCTTATCTTTTAGAAAGACATACTAAAATTGAAATATAGGTTGAGGATTTGCTTCAAAATAATCCAGTTTTGGGGAGCACTGCTAGTGAAGTAGTGACAGGAATCGAGATGAAAGGAGATTGGCCAAGAGTTGTTAATAGTTGAAGCTGGATGAAGGGTATGGGGTATGGTATTGCTTACTTGGCACTGTTGTCTCTACTTTTGTATGTTTGGCATTTTCTTTCAAAGTACCACCACCACCTGTGAAGCTTTGTTTGGAAGGCAAGGCTTTCCACAGATCCTCAGTCTTTGTAAATTAGGTGTAAAGGCTGCCTCTCCAGCCTCAGAAAGTCTTTTTTAACCTCATGGATGCCGCTTTATTTTGCTCAGAAGGTGTAGGGTGTTTGCTGAGTGTGGCAGAGCTGAGCGGATCAAGTTGATGCAGGTGGATGCTGGGTCAGCTTTTTTTATACAAAGGGCATTAGTAAGCCTGGGGTTGAGTTGTCTCCAAACAGACCGGTTGTGTAAAATGTGTTAGCAGCTTTTCTGAACTGCCCAAATCCTTTCAAGTTATACTCATCAAAAAACAAAGCTCAGAGTAATAAACACACCCATATGCACTTAGGATTTGTGTACATTTATGGAAACATTTCATACATCAATAAAAAGTGTGTATTATAAAACAAATCACAGGGTGAGTGGAGATCTACTTATTACCTAAAAGAGACTTATTATTTTTTTTTAAACATACTCATTTAACTTTATCAGTGTCATTTAAAGCTTGATTTTATAAAATACAAAAAGACATTTTTAAGAGTTCTGTATCACCGGAATTTAAACAGTAGGAATATCGATAGCTTTTTAGGTGTAAGTTATATAAATTAAAATCAAATAATTGGAGTTTTTTCAAAATATGGAAACTATACAAATGAAATAAATGGCAAAAGGACCTAATAGCAATATTTTGACATTTATGGATTACCAGTTACTTTAGGATCTAAACAAAGATTCTGAATATTCAGACTTCTTTTGCTGTGTTTCACATTTAAATATCTCCCTACCTATATTCTGAGTCAAGCTACTTGACCAAAAGGTCTGATTTAGGAAGGCATTTAGCTTTATAGCAAAACTTTTTCCCTCTGTATTTACCACCTTCAAAGGAATTGACATTACAGTGCTGATGTAACGTGCTGGTTGCCTTTTGAACAGTGTGCAGAAAAATTATGTCCACCCTATGAAAAGCCCAACAGGTACCAAACAATGGGACAATTAAGTATGTTAAGTTTCCCCATCTAAAAATTAACCAATGAAATAAAACACATGAACTATAGTTGACTTGGCTTCAGGAAAAGTACATTAGAGAATTACATCATTGTTGTCATCTCATTTTCAGTCATTGACAGAGATTTTGTAGGCCACCAAGCTATTTACTTTGTGGATTGTGGTAGTGAAGGAATGAAGACGGGCTTGCTCAGAACTAGTAATCAACTGTGGTCCCGACTCTTCCCATTTTTCAAGTACAACCAAATCCTTGTCTGTATATATCAGTAGATCAAATGAACAGGACACTTCCAGCAGTGGTAGGAACGTGACTGTAGCTGTGATCTGTCTGATCATTGAGTGGATTTCATCTTGGATAGCCTTCTGAGACTTTTCTCTGGGTGTGCTGTCATCTTTGGCAGTCTTGTCAAACTCATTATCAAATTGCCATCTTTCAAGGACCTCTTTCAGTGTTTGAGATGGCTACCACCAGTTTCTGAACTGAACACTTGTATAACCAATCTTTCAGTTGTTCCACGACATTATTTAGGTATTTCATGAGCTCAGGATCAGCAGTTACAAGCAAAGTAAGTCCATATTTCTGCACGCAAGTAAAGGTTTCAGATGGATATCCGCCATGCTGATGTAAAATGCCGTTGATGCCAAATGAGAACTCGGCCATGATTTCGGCGTTCCTACGCAGGGGGATGCCCTGCTCCCCGGAGAGCTGTAGCGTGCCCCACCCCCCCGGCCTATTTATTTATTTATTTTTTATGACCTTACCTTTTTTTGCTTCAGGCATCATGACATGTAAATATTTAGCAAAGAATTGAGTCCTAAAAAATTTCACGCTATTCTTTTCCTTTCTAAGAACCGTGTTTTGAAGAAGAAGGACGTAGGGAGTAATATCGTTACTGTATGCATTCAACTTGCTCGTTTTTTTCTCCTTCCTCTGGATTTATCATGTAATTCTTACTCATTCTGTCATGATTAGTAATTTGGAAAAGTAATGATTGTTTTAGGGAGCTATAAAAGTTCGGTAGAGGAAGGGTAGGCATACTCCTCAAAGATAAACCCGTATTTCTTAGTAGCTTCAGTGGAACTGATTTTAATGCCTATTTGCTTTTAAGAGAAAACAAGCCAAGTAAATGCTATTTGTGATAGTTGAAATGTTAGACAAATCCCTTCAGACTAGACCTTGCCTAGTGTAGATTTGCTAGCGTAAAAGAAGTGGTAAAGATCCTTTAAGGATTCAGTTGAGGAAATGCCGAAGCATGTCCCAGTTTTCTCTCAATGTATGGGAAAATGAGAGAATGAACAAAAGTACCCTTACAGTAGGAAAATATCATAGTGAATTCATTTCATTACATAAGTGAAATTGTTTGGCTTGTGGTTCAGGTTTCTGTGTGTGAATAAAAGATATATGCTTCTGTCAAGTGACTTTATTTTCTGCCTCAGTTCTCTAAAACAAGAGCATGGAGAGAGGAAAGAAACTTTCCTGGCCCTTAAGTGACCAGGCAATGACTTAATAATGTTTACTCTCCCTCAGTGTGAAGATAGTGGAATTGAACTCGGGAGAGTGGATTGCTAATAGCTATTTTAAGGAATAACCACAAATGTGACACCGTCTTCTCCTTCCATTATGTTATTTGAGGGTATAAACACATTAGAAAAGCAAGTTAGTGCTTTGTTGGCCTAGAAATGAGAGGAAAGTGTGTTGACAATCAGACCAGTAACTCTTCTAATTTGTAAGCACTTTGCTTTCATCCACATCACTTCATCCTATTCTGTGAGGTGGAGCAGCCGAGCTGGAGGATTATTTAAGTTTTTAACAGATGAGAACATCAAAATCTAAAAGAAGCTAAGTAAGACTTGCCAACTCGTTTTAGTGATAGGGGGGAAGGAAATTTAACATTTGTTGAGAGTTCATGGTAGTCTTTACACATATATTTTTAATTCTCACAAATGTCTCTAAGTTGGGTATTGTCAGCTTGTTTTGCAGATGAAATTGTAGATAAGAGTGGCTAATAGTTTACTTGAGGTCTTGCAGCTAGTGAAAGTAGAGCCAGGATTTAAATTTAAATCTATTGGATTTACATTATTTCCAGCCTCTGTGCTGTTCCACACTACCTTTAGCATACAGCAGAGCTACGCCCCCAAGGCACACTCGACTGCCTTGGTTACAACCTGGGGAAATGGGCCACATCCAACTAACAGATATTTTATCAGGCCAGCATAGAGTTAAAAAGAAAACTGAACCAATGTTGAAAATTGGGAGATTTCACATACTCTACCCACAAGAATTTCCAAAGGCAGTACTGAAGCAGCCTTCTCTCTAGAGAATAGTAGTACACTCCTTGGTCTCTACCACTCCCTAAAGTGTCCCGTGTCCTCGAGGCGGTGGACAATAGTGCTTACACTGTTTTTTCTCTTACAGTATGAGGTCTTTCTACATGCGCATCTATCTCAAGTGGGATAGCAAAAGGTAGGTTGACATGTTTTTCTCCCTAGAAAAATAGTAAAGGGTATATTCCTTTGAGAGAATGAAGTCTTTTGTTCACTCTGCAGTGCTTCCATGTCAGAAAAATACAAGATATGTCATTATTTTTCTCACACCCTATTAGCTTTATTTATTTACATAGAACTTTAGAGTTTTCCACCTCTGCAGTACAATAAAAAATGGAGTACATTTGTGGGCAAGCTGCAGTGGAGAAAAGGAATGCTTCTAAAATCCCAAACCACTAATTCTGTGTGTAGGGGAAGATGCATCTTGTGCATCTTGGAAGGTCCCCAGGGCATCCTGTGGAGATGGGGCACCAAGGAGCCTTCTTTCTTTAAGCAGCCTGATGTTGGAGTCCAAATGGGTCCTGAGCTTGTGCATTGGCTCTCTGTGGCTGCTCTGAGGGTTCCCAGGACTTGTGAAGCTACTCCTTATTCTTCCTTCTCTGCCCAGCCCTCTCCAGCTCATCACAGATCTGCTCCTACACACTGCCTGGACATAGCTCTGTCCAAAAGCTCTGCGGGGGTGAGGAACTGAGGTGTTCACAGCTCAGCCTTTGAGAGCTTTCTGTGGTGCAAGTCCAAGGGTGGCCTAATTTCCTCATTTTGAAATTTTCTGTTAAATGTCATGGGACAGATGTCACATCTGTCTATACTTGGAATTTCATTACAGTTGAAGCTTCTATTTAGATCTTTGTTTCCTTCCCCTGGATCTGAGTGTTCACAGTTCTGTGGGGTAGGGGGCCAGGGGGTGAAGAAGGGGAAGAGGAAGTACCACAGTGGAACCTTGTGGAATGGTTTTGAGGAAATGTCATGTACTGTTTTTAGGAATTTGTCACTAGAATTATCAGTCTAGGTATGAACATTGTGGTGGGGAGGAAACTTTACCTTTCAAGTTACTTTCAGCTGGTGTAATAAGTCTACATGAAACAGATTATCAAGAGAAAATAACCAAATTTAATTATATACATACATATATGAACCCCGCATATATAAGAGAGTCAGAGACCCACATACATGAGAAGTTCAGAGACAGAAGAGGGAAAATGAGATATATGTGGCATCCTGAGCCAAGGAAGAGGTAAGGTGCCTTGGGGCTTCAGAGGAAAGAAAAGTCATTCACGAGATGCTAAGAAGAGCAGATGTTCAGTAATTAGAAGTTCGCCCTGCCGTAGAGATAAGCTATAAAATGTTATTTCTTGTAAGGTCTCCAATTTAAAATCTTTAAGGGAGAAGTAAAAGTTTCTTGTGAACCTACAGAGTCTCGATAGCTGTCAGCTCAAAATAATTAACATGCTAACGTGTCGCATGTTGGGGAGGCTGGTTCTGAATCCCTTCGACATGCCCCAGTGAGAGAAGAAAATTAGAACAAAGGAGGGCTGCAAGTACAATGTCTTGTTTGGTTGAAAGACATAAGCTTAGAGACCAAGGTGTTCTGTGAATGCCAGGCCATTGGTTGATTGGATCCTTTCCAGGAAAGCTCTGGGATTCAGGTGTGTGGGTTCGTGTTCCCTCAGGTAGGTGATCACTAACTCCCTGGTCAAATAGGCAGGTGGCGAGGAAAAGTGGGCTGATCGATTATCTCCCAGAGCAAACAAAGGTGAGAGAATGATCCTGAGTGTGGACTCCAGCCAGACTGCTGGATTATTTCCAGTTTTTCTCCCACCTACCTGTGTAGCCTTGACTATTTTTTTAACCACTCTGCCCCTGAGTTTTCTCCTGTGTAAAATGGAAGTATTAATAATACCTACCATGTTGGGCTGTGAGGAATTACATGGTATGTCAGTGCCTGGCATGGAATAAGGATTTGCTGTGGGTTAGCTCTTACTGTTGGTAGAGTCTTGCCTCCTTCAATTTTGCCTTTATTTGTGAGGGTGGGGAAGAGGGGGTCCCCATAAATTTAGAAGGAAGGCTGCAGGGTGGAAATGGTTAACAGCTTTCACCTCCCTATTTTCGGGGTGAGCTGTGGGCTGCCCATCTGAGCTGCCTCGTGGCCTTAGGGAAATGTTCTCCATGACAAATGCTCACAGGGAGTTGGAGCAGCAGCAGTTTTGGATTGATGAAGAGAACTGGGCTGGAGTGGGTGGCTGTGAACCCAGGGCTTTGGCGCTGTTGTTTGGGGATTAAAATCCACACTGACTCTGGAAAAGAGATAGAATCCCCTGACATTCTGTTTGGGCATAGACTCCACCCTGTTGTGGAAGAGCAGACTGGTGTCAGTGTGGAATAGGGGCGGATACAGGAGTCCCAGCCCCATGTCTGCCACTGCTTGGCAGAAGCTTGCAGCCGACTGAGTCCGCGGTGCCTCTGCTGTCAGCTGGGGATAAGCACACCTCATAGGAATGTTGTGAAGAGCTAATAAAAATGTTATGAGCAGGCATGGGGAAGGACTGTCTGACTTGCCCTTTAAAGGTGAAATCATAGAACAAGTACACCAGCAGATTTAAAGATGTCAATAACTAATATTTACATAGTACTTTTTATAGTTTTAAAAAGGGCTGTCTAATTAGACCTTCAACCAGGGGTGCAGGTTTATTTGTTTGTGTTTGTTTCTAATGCCTTTTGCTGCCTGTCTGGAGAAATATAAAAGTGAACTGAGGTTCAGGCCAGAAATGAGCCTAGAAATGAGAACCTAGGAAGGGGCTATTCATTTTACTTTATCAGAGAAAGCAACACAAGTTTGTTTCCCTTGTTCCCTTAAAAAATCATAGTGAGCAGTGATATCCTGGGGAGGGAAAGGGAGAGATTCAAAGCCAAGATGTTCCGAGGAAGCTGAAAGCATGCATTGTGTCCAGGGAGGCTTAATGGACGGGCAGCCGGTCCCGTCCAAGCAGCCAAGGCAGACAGAGGTCACCCCTGTTAACCGCTCCTGCCCAGACCATTTATAGAAGTACCCTCTGGGGGTCAGGGAAGAGGAGAGGCCTTGGGCTTTTGGACTCCTTCCTCTTCCTGCCCCAGGTCCAGACCTTTCTCCTCCTCTCATTTCTCCTCCTTCACTCCCAGCCACGTATTCCAGTAAGATATCTAACAGCTCCACACCCCTATCCCATCCCCCAGCTAATAAGCCCTCAAGCCTGCTCCCTTCTAACCAGCCCTTGAATGGCTTTCTTTCCACTGCCTCTTCCATTTTCCATTGTTATTCTTGTCTCCATTGCCTCCTAATCCTGCTTGGCACCTTCCCTCCTTTCAATTTATTTTATTCTGGAGAGTTGAAGAAAAAGAATATCTATGAGCTCACTATCGCAGGGTCCAAAGCCATTAACATTGTGGTGTATTTTATCCCACTTTTGTTTTGTTTGCTTTTGTTCTTTATACATTTAATACATTTTATGTAGCATTTAAACGTAGTTGTCATGCTGTGATTAAAGTGTGTCATTGCATTTTTCCATGTCTTTACAAATACCATTTGTAGTAATCGCATGCTATTTCAGCCTTTTTTAGCCCTTCTCTTAATATTTGGGAAAAGTGGTTGCTCTTTTTTTTTGATGCCGTAAATCATTCTAAGTTGAATGTACATAAACTTTTGATTCTGTGATACATTTCGTCTTCATCACTGGTTCCTGGTTCCTGGTATAGAGCAGCTGGTGAAAGGCGTGTCTTTTGTTATTTATAATAAGCCCCTGTTAACCATACCTTAGTTTATGCACCCTTTCCCATACTTTGCCCTAGTTTATGCTCATGAAGTGCTTCTTGGTAGATGGGGAGCTGGTTGCCAGGGGACCCAACCAGGTTATTAGAGAGTTGCAGCTTTCAGTCCCACCTCCTGACCTCTAAAAAGGGGAGGTATACTAGGGATTGAATTCAGTCATCAGTGGTCAATGATTTAATCAAGAAGGTGAGGGCATGGAGGTTCTGCACCCTTTCCCATACTTTGCCCTAGGCATCTCTTCCAGTTGGCTGTTCCTAGGTTGTATCCTTTATAATAAATCAGTAATAGTGTCAACAAAAATTCCCCCCTCCAAAAAAAATCCCTCCCCCCAAAAATATTAGGAAATGGAGAGACTTTATTCATGTGAAGTTTGCAAACCCAGGAGATGCAGCCTCTGGTAGAAACCAAAAGTATGCTCCACAGAGACATAGGGAAGGCTGCCTTTTATAGAGGAAGTTCCCACACAGGTCCCCAATTAGGTCTACTTTATGTAAATGAGGTATCCAAATTCATACGATTCTGATGGAGTGAATCTTACAGTCCTGATTTGTCAGCATTATGCATCCTGATTATGGAGCAGTTCTGATTGATTGGTTTAAATGCAAATGAGGATATAATCGTGCAGTTCTGATTGGATGAGGCAGGTCTCAGTCCATTGGTTGAAAGATGAAACCAAGAACTCTCTTAATGATAATTGGCTCAGAAGGGCGTAAATGAGCAGAGCACAGTTTGGGAAACCAAGAGTTCAGTGTGAGGTTCTGTCTGGGTATAGAAAATACTTAGGAAGCCCCTGTCAGGAGATGGCTACTAGACTCTGATAACTTATGAAATTTGGGCCCTCAATTGATCATTGGGGAGTCCATCCCAGCAAATAAATTTCTTCTCTGGGTTCACGTCAAATGAATCTTTATTCTTGGGGTTTATATAAGTAAAGTGTTTCCCTGAGTTTTGTGAGCCATTAAAGCAAATTATTGAGCCTGAGGAGGGGGTCATTGGACTCCCTTGATTTATAGCTGTTTGTTAGAAGTACAGGTGACAATCTGGAACTTATAAGTGGCATCTAAAGTGGGAAGCAGTCTTGTGGGACTGAGCCCTCTACCTGTGGGGTCTGCACTAATTCTGGGTAGTTAGTGTTAGAATTGATTGGTATAGAAAAACCCACACATTTGGTGTCAGAAGTGTGAGTAGAGACAGTGTTTTTACATTTTGATTCCAGTTCACATTATTTGGGACAGATTCCTATAAGAATAATTACTTAATAATTATTGAATCAAAGGTTTTAAATAGTAAAAAGTTTTCTTTTCTTTCCCCTTTTCCCTTAAAGTTCTTCTGACTGGTCAGATAATTCAAATGACATACAGCAGATTAACAGAAAAAAATCAAGTTTTAATATGGGGAATTCACTTAAGCATGAAAATTCCAAAGACAGCAAGGCAAAATGAGGTATATATATCATTCAGAACTTAGGGGTAAGTAAGGCAATTCACAGCAAGATGAAAAGAGTTATTGTTTAGTAAACAAATGTGTATTGGGTCATCTTGAAAATGGCACAGAGAGGAGACTTTGTCAAATAGGCCTTTCTAGGTTCTCCTTGTCAGTCACACCTAGCTCATATTAAAATATAGTCATCTCATGATGGTAGCTTCCTGCCTGGAGTAAGTCTTTTGAATTCTTTTAAGCAGTAGGGGAGAAGGTCAGTTTCTTCCTGAGCCTTCTGGGCCTTGATTATTTTCAGCTGAAATAATCTGCATGCCAGAGTGGCACATCTTAGAGCAACTCATTCTGCACCACTGGTTTTTAACCTCCCCATCCCCCATTCAGTAAGACTATCTAAGGACAAGAGCACATTCCCTCAGTAACATTGATTCAGGGATCAGCAGAATCTCTGGGAGGCAGGGGGAATTCCATTATGTCCTCCTGTGAGAAGCCCTGATATATACAGTTTTTATTTTGCTTCTGTTGTTTAACATTATATGTCAGCATTTTCCAGGTCTTTAATTTTTCTGAAAAGCTTTTATTTTTTTTTCATGGCTGCAGATAGTAGTCTATCCTATGACTATCGTAATTCATTTGATTACTTCCCTCTTGTTAGGCATTTAAGTTGTTTTGATTCTTTTGGAGCAGGAGAGTGTTCTGTATGTTAAGTATGCTGAAGTGAGCTGCTCATGTAGTAATTATTTCATTCAACTCTGATTATTTTCTTATGATAAATCTCTGGAGTGGAGGTACTGGGTCAAAAGGCATGAACATTTTAAACACTCTTTAAAATGCAACAGGAGTGTAGGAGGTGCCCGGACACTGCACCCTCCACAGCAGTGGGTAGTGCGGTCTGTAGACAAACTCTTCTGGGGTGCAGCAGCCATGCCTAGTTAGTCATCACACCTCCAGCCCCGGCCTAGAGCAGACTCAAAAGTGTCTGGGGGAGTGGAGGAGAAGTTACCAGAAAGGTAGGTGGCTGCCTGTGGTGGCGGCGTTTCCTTGCTCCTGGCTTGAGTCCCAAGTTGTAATAGATGCCGCTGATCAGGCAGCAACTTCCTTCAAGGAGTGTTTGCACAAGTTAGCCTTGCCTTCCTGTGGCTGGAGAGGGCGGGAGGTGGAGCAGAAAGACCTGCAGTTAATAGAGGCTTGAAATCAGGATCTAACTTACGAGTCCTGAATCTACTGGACCTGACTGGCATCGAATTTGTTTTTGTTTCATGTTTGGGTCTGTTTTGTTATCTAACACTTTTCCTCCCACAAGCAAACCAGGAAACTCCTGTTAAGTAAACTTCATTCTGTAAGGTACACTCAGATTTTGATATAAAAGTGAAATATCAGCATTGTATTTGTGATTGAGCCACCGTTTGAACTTGGATGCCTAGAATATATTTTTGGTCTTCCATAAGTATTTTTGGAGTAAATGAGTGAATGAATATACAAAGAATAAATGAGTTTGACTGTTTTATAACATACATATGTTAAATATACATACGTGTATGTATCGCATGGCATAATTAAAACATTTAAAAATGAGTATTAAATTATTATCCAGTCATTTACATTAACTGTTCAACATGTTATGATTTCAAAATTGATACACACCATATCTTCTTTGGATCTGAAAATAAATACGATTGATTGATTTCATAGTTTGACTAGCAGTAAGTCTTTTTTTGGCATTTTTAATCATTTAAAAACTTAATGAGGTACATATAGTAAAATACACAGATCCTAATTGTTGCATTTTGATACATGTATACACCCATGTAAAAAACATCACTGTCAAAATACAGAAGCATTTTCATGCTCCAGAAAGTTCTCTTGTGCCCCTTCGCAGTCAATCTCTCTACCCCAGAGGCAATTGCTGTTCTGATTTCTAGTACCAAAAGTGAACTTTGCCTGTTCGTAACTTCATATAAATGGAACACAACACAATAATAGAAAAAAAGAGAACACTCTTTTATAAGTGGAATATAGTATACAATAGGACAACTAAAGTGTCTTCTTTTGTCAACATGTTTTTGAGATTCATGCATGTTGTGTAGCTTGTTCTTTATTAATAGCCAATATTTCATTCTTTGATTATACCACAATTTATCCATTCTCCTTGGAAGACCATTTGGATTGCTTCCAGTTTCGGCCTATTTTAAATAAAGCTGCTATGAACATTCTTGTACAAGTCCTTTAAAAAAAAATTTATTGCGATGTAGTTTATGTGCCATAAAGTCATTTCATCGTAAGTGTACAGTTCTGTGATTATTATAGATTTGTACAGCCATCACCACAATCTAATTTTAGAATATTTCTATCACCCCCAAAGTTCCCTCATGCCAGTCCTCACCCCTAAGCCCAGGCAGCCATTCATCTGCTTTCTGTCTCTTGCCTTTTTTGGATATTTTCTATAAATGGAATCCTAGAATATGTGGTGTTTTGTGTCTGAACATTCATATACAGGTATTTGTATAGACCTGTATTTTAATTTCTCTTGAGTCTGGAGTGTAATTACTGGATAATATAATACCTTTATGTTTTAACTTCTTAAGAAACTGCTAAACTGTTATCCAGAAATGACTGTATGAGAGATTTGATTTGTTCACATTTTGGCCAACACTCAATATTGTTAGTTATTTTGATTATAACCAAATTGTAGTATCACACTGCAGTTTTAATTTACATTTTCCAAATGATTAATGATGTTGAGCACCTTTCCATGTGCTTATTAGTCATTCATATATCTTCTTTGGTGAAATGTCTAGTTTAGTCTTTTGCTCGTGTTTAAAATTGGGTTAGTTGTCGCTGTCATCTCACTGAGTTTCAAAATTTTTTTATATATTCAAATAAAAATATTTGAATAAAAATGTTCAAATATTTTTTAAATTCTAGAGGTAAGTTCTTTATCATGTATATGATTTGTAAATATTTTCTCCTAACTTATGACTTATCTTTTTATTTTTTAAATGCTGCCTTTTAAAGAAAAAAATTTTAATATTGTCAAAGTCTCAGTTATCAATTTTTTATAGTTTGTGCTTTTAATTACATATCTAAGAAATATTTGCCTAACTTTGTACAAGTCTTTTTTTAAAATAGATTTTTCTCTTTTAGAGAAGTTTTAGATTCACAGCAAAATTAAACAGAAGGTACAATTTCCTGTATATACCCTGCCCCACACATGCATAGCCTCCCCGATTAGCAACGTCCCACATCAGAGTGGTACATTTGTTACAGTTGGTGAACATCATAATCACCCCAGATCCATAGCTTACATTACAGTTCACTCTTGTTGTTTGTTGTGCATGCTGTAGGTCTGGACAAATGTATGTCATGTATCCATCATTATCGTATCATACAGAGTATTTTCACTGCCCTAAAAATTCTCTGTGTTCTGTCTATTCATCTCCCCAAATCTCAAACCCCTAGCAACCACTGTCATCCCTTTCCCCACCAGTTCACAACATTATTGGGGTAGGTTGCCAGCCACCACAGTTACTATCTAGAGTTCTAGATAGTCATAGGTCATTGGACCTAATAACATGTATTCACCATTATAGTATTATACAGAGTGATACTAAAAATTCTCTGTGCTCTGCTTATTCATCCCTCTTGCCCTTCTAACCTCTGGCAACCACTGATCTTTTTACTGTCTCCATAGTTTTGCCTTTTCCAGAATGTCATATAGTTGGAATCATCCAATAGATAGCTCTTTCATATCAGCTTCTTTCACTTAATAATATGTTTAAGTTTTCTTCATGTCTATTCATGGATTGATAGATCTCTTTTTATAAAGTGCTGAATAATCACAGTTTTTCCAGTCACTTTCAAAGATCATCTTGGTTGCTTCCCACTTTTGGCAATTATGAATAATGCTGCTATAAATACTTGCGTACAAATTTTTGTGTGGACATAAGTTTTCAACTACTGTGGATAAACACCAAGGAGCACAATTACTGGATTGTATGATAAGAATATGTTGAATTTTGTAAGAAACTGCCATATTGTCTTCCAAAGTGGCTCTACTGTTTTGCATTCCCACTAGCAGTGAGTTCCTGCTGTTCCACATCCTTGCCAGCATTTGGTGTGGTCAAACAAGTCCTCTTATGGACACAAATTTTTCTCTCTCCTGGGTAGAATACCTAGGAGTGGAAGTACTAGATCATAGGATAGGTGTATATTAAAGTGCCAGACTGTTATCCAGAGGGTCATATCATTTTACATTCTTATATCTTTTCTTATATTTGGTATCGGTTTAATTTTAATCTGATAGATATGAAATTGTATGTCAGTGTGGTTTTAGCCTTTTCCTGATGGCTGATGATGCTAGGCACCTTTTCACTTGCTAGAGACCATTTGCACATTTTTCTTTTGAAGTATCTTTTCAAGTATTTTGACCATTTTTGTTTTGATTTACCTGTCTTTTTACTATTGATTTGTAGGCAAGATAGGTAGGTAGGTAGGTAGGTAGATAGATAGATAGATAGGTAGATAGATAGATAGTCAGTCAGTCAGTCTGTCTGTCTGTCTGTCTATCTGTCTGGTAGTATGGGCACAAGTCCTTTGTTAGATAGATGTGAATATTTTCTCCCAGTGTGTTTCTTGCCTTTTCATTTTCTTATGAGAAGAGTTTAATTTTAATAAGTCCACTTTATTCATTTTTTTTTTCTTTTATGGTTAGTGCTTTTGTGTTTGGTTAAGAATTCTTTACCTACCCCAAGGTTGTATTTGCAAAGATATATTCCTTTGTTTTCCTTCTGGAAGCTTTAGAGTCTTAGTTTTTATTTGTAGACCCGCAATCCATCCTGAACTAATTTGTTTGTATAGTGTGAGGCGAGACTGAGGTGGTTCTTTTTCATTCTGCTATCCAATTGGTCCAGCACCATTTATTGAAAAGACTTTCCTCCTTCGAATTGGTACTTTCTTGTAAATCAAGTGGACTGTTGGAATTCTCTACTCTGTTTTTTTGTCTGTTCTTAAGCCAGTACCACACTTGTCTTCAGTTCTGTAGTTTATCACTCTTGAAATCAGGTAGTGTAAGCCTTCCATCTTCATTCTTTTTTTGACCATTCTGGCCCTTTGCATTTCCTATACAAAAGATTTTAGGATGAGCTGCTCAATTTCTACAAAAAAAGCCTGGTTGGATTTTGATTAGGACTACATTAAATCTCAAACTGGGGACTACTGACATCTTAACAATATTAGTCTTTGTTAGGTCTTCGTTTTTCTCACCAGTGTTTTATAGCTTTTAGCATTAATGTTTTACACACATTTTAAAAGACTTATTCCTATATATTTTATGTTTTTGAGTCTATTATAAATGGTAGTTTTTACACTTTCAAATCTTGTTTACATTTTTATATGCAATTTTAAATATTGATCTGCGATCTTACTAAATTAACTTATTCCAGTAAATTTTTGGTAGATGCCTTGAGATATTCTGTATATATAAACATCATCTATCAATAGTTTTACTTTATCTTTCTAATTTCTGTGCCCTTTTTTCTTACATTACTGAACTGGCTATGACATTCTAAAATGTTGAATAGAAGTGATCAGAGCAGATATCCTTGTCTTGTTCCCAATTTTCACAGGAAAATGTCTTTCACAAATATAATAGCTATAGATTTTTCATAGGTCCTTTACCAGTTAAGGAAATTTCTCTCAATTTCTACTTTGCCAAGAAGTTTTTATCACGAATGAGTGTTTAATTTTCTCAGAAGCTTTTTCTGCACCTTTCAGGATAATCCTACAGTTTGTTTTCCTTCATTCTGTGTATGTAAATATGTCTCTTTTTCATTTGTTGGCACTTTCTCCTCACCTCAAATTAGGGAAAAGACTACTATTTTACTCAGTTGTAACACTTGAACATCTTGGCATCATTCATGGAATGGAGGTCTCTTCAGGAGTTTAATTTAGACACTTTGAATTAGAAAATCTCCATAAAACACTTTATAAACTAAAAAGCACCATATGTATTTAGGTAGAATTATTTGACCTAAGCAGCATACCTGCTCCCCCAAATTTCTCTTAATCTCTGAAACTTCTACCATTAGGCTGCTTTTAAAAAAATCAGTCTGTGGAGAGATGGGCATGTTATATTTTCTGATTCTGGAGGGAGTGGAAACAAAACAGGCAACTGTTTATGGTAATAGAGTAAGCTGGTATAGGTCTGTGATGCTGTTGTCAAAGACTTGTGGGAGAACTAGACCCTGGTTGACTGGGTAGCCTGTTCCAGATTGTGTAATGGCGAGAGAAGATCTCCCTCAGGTGAGTGGCCTGGTTCACTTTCTCAGAAATGACAAACAGAGCCATGGTTTTGGAAACCACAGACGACTGAACTTGAGCAGTGTCATCTCTCTGGTGGTTGAGTCATCTCGGGAGCTGGGTTCAGTAGCTTGGGGCTGTGAATGAGGTCTCAGGAACTGTTGAGCATGATTTCTGATTGGTACTTTCTTGGTCATTGTATGCTTAAACCCCTTCCTTTAAGTGCAAAACTAATGTTGATGACAGTCATTGAGAGCTCAGAAGCAATCTCTAGTTTAAATGTCCTTTGAATACTAAACCTTTTATAAGCGTGTTTGCTAAACAGTCATCCCATACATATTTAGACCTTTCTGATGGTGGTACAAACACTAGCTCCTAAACTAACACAGCTTGCTTTTTAACAACTCCCATTCTTATGACCCTTTAACCGTTTGTCTTATGAAGCCCTTTCCCATATTTGTTGCTTCTTTAGGTATATTCCTATTTATTGATATCTTCCTTAAAATTTGGTAGCAAAACCTGAATGACTAGTACAAAGTATGGGGATTCCTTTCTCCTTAATTCTGAACATGATACTTGTATTATCTTTTCCTACCAAAATGATGAAGTGAATACAGATGTATAGTTTGCAGTAAATAAGAAGACACATTGTGAGGGAGGGATATATGGAAATATGCATCACCAGAATATTAATTTACAAGCAAACTTAGGGCATTGGGTAAAAATTAATGGTAGCTATATGGAAAACTAAATCATTTCAGTGTAACCTAATTTTTTCAAGAATGTTGTAAGGATCCAGAGGAAGTAGTGTACATATATCTTGACTTTCTCATGCCATTGATTTAATTAAGTGTAATATAATCATCAGTGGCTCAGGGAAACATAGTTTAGTTCAGATGATACCACAGTTATATAGTGAGAAGACCATACAGAGACATAAAGGATTTGGTGCTGGTGTGGAACAACTCTTTTCAGTTAACCTTTCAGAGAATAGTCTGGGATACTATTTAATCAGTTTTAATCCCTGACCAGTAATGTATTGTGTGTATGTTTATTTGTGTGCCAGAGATGCTGGATAAATTAGGTACTTAGAAATTGGACAAGTCAAATGCAGGCTAATTAATTTTGTAAGTAGGAAGTTCAAATTAGAGAATGATTGGCTCTGTGCCTGTTCCTGGCAGAAAAAGCCCCAGTGCCGTGATGAATCACAATGCAGTTGAGCCATCAGTAACTGTAATATAAGTACATGCAGAATACCACATTTCATAAGTCAGTGCTCAGGTTAAGAATACTTATATGAGGCTGAGAACAGGTAAAAGAGTGAAGGCTTACAATAGATAACTTTTGCAACAGAAGCAATGAATCATAGAATTAGAGAGTTACTATTTTGCAACATACCAAGAGGGGAGAGATATGAAAAGGAATAATTAGAAGTATTTTGTATTAAGTAGGATGGCTAAAATGCTGTAAAAATTGACAAAAAATTTAATGGCGCAAATCCAATACAAGTTTATTTCTCTCACTTAACAGTCTGAATGGGTATATCAGGTCACTGGGTGGCTCTGTAAACAAGTGTCTGAAGACCAGAATTTGTCAAGAGGATACAGGAGCCAGCTTGGAGGAACTCTGACAGCACACATTTAGAAAAATGTAGGTATTCAAAAGAATAAGGGTGGCAGTGGATTATAACACATTGAATAAGTCCATGAATCCAGGGAAAAATTGCCAGCTCATAAAAGCAGAATGAATCATAGAATTAGAAAGTTACTATTTTATAATTCCCAATATGGTAATTGATTCAGGCAAAGATGATGGATGGATGTTAAAACTATTAAATGAAACTTCGTTTTGGAACAGCATAGTCTAACAGTCTCAAGGTATTATACTCTAGGGATTAATTATTGATTACAAAAGGGAAAAGGTACCCCATACTACAAAAATTTGGCAGACATGTCCTTAATTAGGTGATCTAACTTCGCATGACCAGTTTGAGACAAACTGACATAATGGGACACATAATCCAGATAGTGTTCTTGAAAAAAATGTTTATCTAATACTGAAGCAACAATTACATGGACAAATTGTGCAATATTCTACAAGACAATTAGCCTAGTCTTCAAAAATGTCAGAGTCGCTCTTGCCAGGCATGTGTCATGAGAGTGACATTGTTTTTAAATGCTGTATGGCAGTCCCTCATGTACCGCCCAGATGCCCAGGGAAGACATGGAGACCTGGAAGCCCAACTACTTCCTTGGGATCATCCAACTTTTGGATGATTATCCCAACTGCTTCACTGTGGGAGCAGACCGTGGGCTCCAGACAGGTGCAGCAGATCTGCATGTCCATCTGCGGGAAAGCTGTGATGCCGACGGGCAAGAACACTGAGGTGCATGAGGCCATCCCGGGGCACCTGGAAAACGGCCCAGCTCTAGAGGAACTGTCACCTCATGTCCACAAGCATGTGGGCTTTACGTTCACGAGGGAGGACCTCACCTGAGATCAGCAACGTGCTGCTGGACAATAAGGTGCCAGCTGCCGCCTGTGCTGGTGCCATGGCCCCATGTGAGGTCTCTGTGCCAGCCCAGAACACTGGTCTGTGGCCTGAGAACACCTCCTCTTTCCAGACTTCAGGCGTCACCACTAAAACCTTCAGAGGCGCCACTGAAATCCTAAGTGACACGCAGCCGATGACGCCTGGAGACAGTGGGAGCCAGCGAAGCCACACTGCCGAACGTGCTGGACACCCGTCTTCCCCTCCCAGCTCCTCGGCCAGCAGGCGTTTGACAGTGGCAGCATCTACAGCCCTCTCTCTTAAGGGGCAAACAGTATAGTTTAAATTCCGAGTTTAAAAAAAATTTTGATTTAACGAGTAATGCTGATCTTTTCATGTTTAAACCCATTTATCCTTTTTTTGTGAAGTGTCCCTTCAGATCCTTTGCTCCTATTACTTGGGCTTGTGATCTTTTTCCTGTTTGATTTCCAGGAGTTCTTTATAAATTTGGGAGATTAATATTTTGTAATTTTTTTCTAGTTTGTCATTTTCTTTTGACTTTGCCTGTGGTTTTTATGCCAGGAAGTGTCGTTTACATTTGAACTTGTCAGTCCCTTGGAGTTAAAAGTATCTCTGGTTTCCAGTGTTGCGTAGGAGCCTGACTCCAACCTTGATTTTTTTAAATATCTTTTTATTGAAAAATAAGATACAGAATCATAACGCATACACAAACATGTAGAGCTTAATGAATTATCATAAGGTGAACACCCTTGTAACTTATCTCTCCGATAAAGAACTAAAACTGCTCTGTCAGCCCCTTCCGTGTGACCTCTCCAAACCCCAGCCCCTCTCCCCGCTTTTTACCCTTTAAAACATTATTTAAGATGTCTTTTTACATGTCTTTCACTGTATAGATGACTTCTCCAAGCCTTTTTCTCCCTTGTTCTGTTGAAGAACTAGACCGCTGGACCTTTAGAGTTTTCCACAGTATGACTTTTGCTGATTGCACACTCGTGATACAATACAGCTCAGTATGTCCCTCTGTCCTCTGTATCTCTTTACTTTTTTAAAAACAGCTTTATTGAAGTATAATTGGCATACAACAAACTGCACATATTTAATGTGTAGAATTTGATATCTTTTGCCATGTCTACACCCATGAAAATACCCCATCAGGATAGCTAACACACCTATAGGTGCGTTTATATTTTCTAAGATTTTATGTAAATAGAATCATAAAGCATTCTTTTTGAGCCTGGCCTCTTTCACTCAGCATAATTATTTTGAGATTCATCCGTGTTGTTGCATGTACTGACAGTTGCTTCCTTTTCATTGCTGAGGAGTGTTCCATTGTATGGATATACCACTGTTTTGTTTATCCATTCATTTGTTGATAGAAAGCTGGATTGTCTCCAGTTTTGTGTTCTCCATATTTCTTGCATATTGGCAGCTGGATCCAGAGATTTGATCAGACTCAGGTTTAGTCTCTAGGAGGCACAAAATGTCTGGTTTCTTTCCCATTGTGATGATCATAGCAATAGGTGCTTAATGTCTACATCTCTTAACTCAGGGATAGGAGGTTGAGGGAGAAGAGCTAATTACAAAATGGTGGAATGCTAAATCTGAGATTTATTTTTCATTTAGAAATTGGAACACTCTTTGAAGAGATACTTCCCCTCATCTACTACTTGGTTATCCAGTAGTACCTCTTGTATAAAGCAGGGTAATTCCTTTATTCTTTCCCTTGATTTACTCTTAATTCTTTCTATAAAATCTGTTTTTTCGTCTTGAGAATTGGTAATCTCTTCTCTTATCATTGTTTTGAAATTTTTGCTGTGCCTCAGTGTGGGTCTGTTTTCCTCTATCAAGGTGGCCACTGATGGACTCTTACTGTTATTAGTTCTAGAGAATATTATATGCTTTTCTTTGGTTTGCTCCCCTTCGGTTTATTCTCTTTCTCTGACTCCCATTATTCAGATTTTCCACCTGCTGGATTGAATCTCTTTCTTATCCTTTTCTCCATCTATTCTGTGTTTTCTGGGAAATGGCCTGAACTTTATTTTCTAACTTCTGTTCAGTTTATCATGTCTGCCATCATATTTTTATTTCCCAAGAGTGTCTTCTTATTTTCTGTTGTTTTAAACAGTTTCCTCCTTTTGTTCCATGGATGCAATATTTTCTCCCTGAAAACAATGAATTTCTAAATAAAGTTTTCTTCTAGCATGGTATCTTTTTCCTCCAAGTTATTTTTCTGCTTGTGGGTTTGACTTTTCATAGTAGAGATTTTCTTTGACTGAGGATCTTTGGATGTCTAGTCATATTTTTTGGGTAGGGTGCTATCTAGAATGTGTCCGTAGGGAAGACTCAATGTCAGTACTTTTACCTGTTTATATCTAGGCTGATCACTAGAGGAGGACTTGTGGATATTTATGTTTTGGATAATGGTATTCCTGAAATCCAGGTGAGGAAGAGAAGTCTCAACTTTCGATATGTATATTTTTTTTACTCAGACTCCATTTTCAGCATTGAACCACTCTGTCTGCAGCTCTTCCCACACAGTCCAGAGACCCTGTTTTACACTTGCCCGAGGAGAAAACCCCCATTCTTAGTCCGTAGCTGGGGCGAGACAGTCGCCTGTTGCACTGAGTCAGGGAAGGGATCTGGGACCTGTTTGTTTCATTTGCCCCATCTTTGCATCCCTTTTCAAAGTTATCTGGGCCAACAGTTCCTCAGCCTTTTGAGGGTCCTGAGGTATAAATTAGGTTGGCACTGTGCTTTATCAGCACTGCTAGCTTTCTTGTCTATTATCAGTATATGAGATTCACCTGAGGATTTTATTAAAATGCAAATTGATCCAATGGATCCATGTTGGAACCTGAGATTCTGTAACTGTATTCATAACAAGCTCCTTGATGATGCTTATGCTACTGTTCCTTGGACCACACTTTTGAGTAGCAAGATGCTAAGTCATTTGCCATTCATCCAATTGTTTTTCTAGCCTCTGGATTTTTTTTTCCTGGTGTCTACTCTCACATTCTTTTGTCCTGGAAGTTCATGTCTTTAAAAAAAAAAAAACTACAAAAAATTTCAAGCAGATACACAAATAGGATAACCATTAACTCATAGACAGTCCTGCCCTATTTACACTCCCATCAGTGCCCACCAAACACATACTGTGTTTCAAAGCAAATTCCAGAAAACATCTCACCTGTAAATATTGCAGTATGTAGTTTTTAAATATTTTTAAAAATAACCATATGTATTCGGGCTGCCATAACAAACACCATAGACTGGCTTAACAGACATCTATTTCCTCATAATTCTGGAAGCTCGAAGTCCAAAATCAAGGTCTCAACAGGTTTGTCTCTCCTGAGACCTCCCCTTGGCTTACAGATGGCCACCTTCTTATTGTGTCCTCACATCACCGTTCCTCTGTGTGCACCCATCCCTGGTGTCTCCCCTTCTTATAAGGCTACTGGTCAGACTGGATTAGGGACCACCCATATGACCTCATTTAAAGGCTCCATCTCCAAATACAGTCATATTCTGAGGTACTAGAACTTAGGGCTTCAACATAGGACTTTTGGGGGAACACAATTCTGCCCATCACAACAAAATACTATTATCATGCCAAAAATTAGTAATTCCTTGATATCCTCAAATTTCTAATCAATGTTCAAATTCCCAGTTGTAATTCTTTGTTCTAACGAATTCAGATAAGTTCTACACATTGCACTTAGTTGCTATTATCATTAGTCTCATTTAATCTTTTGTGTTGTTGTTGATAATTTATTTGAAGAAGTAAGTTCTCTGTCCGGTAGAGTTTACCACCATCTGGATTTTGCTTACTGCATCCCATGGGGTTAACATGTTCTTTTGTGCTCTTTTTTTTTTGTACATAAATAGTTGAATCTACAGGCTAATCGGGTCCTAAGTTTTTAGCAAGTCCATTTCATAGGTAGTGGTGCATCCTTCATCTCTCCCTTGGGTGTTCGTAGCTGCTGATGACCATTGGCTGCTTCCACAAGTACATAAGGGGTCCCAAAATGACAGTTTTCAAATTTCATTATTATTTATTCACTTATTAGAGTACTTGTAAAAAAGTAGATATCCTCTCACTTTTTTTGTCACCAAGTAGTACAGTTAGTATAGAAAAGACAGGAAAAATGCTTGATTCTTTCCCTGTATTTACCAGTTTAAAAACATAATGACTTGGTTCCCTAGTGTCCTTAAATGTGACAAATTTGGTTTGCTTGTTCATTTTAGAATCAGTTACAAACTCAATTTATTGATGTTTTAGTGGTATGAGAGGGAGTAGAATTACATTTATTCAAAAAACCATCTTCAGTGGAAGTTGTGTCATAATTTATGCAGCCAATTTCCTATTGTTGGATATTTAAATTAATTCTAGGTTTTTAATTTCATATCCAATACTGATATGTACAGCCTTTAAAAATGTAATAAAATGCACTCATTTTCAGTGTAATTTGAATTTTGAAAAATGTATATACATTTGTTGAACTACCATCTCAATCCACATATAGAACACGTTCATCTCTACAAAAGTCCCTGGTGCTCCTCTGCCTCCGCTTGGCCCCAGAGTTCCACTGGTGGTCTGTCCAGCCTGATAGGTTTGTTTTGCTGTTGTAGAATTCCATATAAGTGAAAGCAAACCATCTGTACTCATTTGTGTCAAGTATATGGAATATTTCCAGTTTGAAGCCATGGCAAATAAAGCTGCAACAAACTTTTGTGGGTCTTTTTGTGGATGTAAGTTTTCATTTCTCTTGAGTAAATACCTACGAGTAGTATTACTGGATGAAATGGTAATTGGATGTTTAACATTGTAAGAAACCTCCAAACTATTTAAACAACGTCTGAGTTCTCTTTCTTTGCCAACACACGTCAGTCTTTTAATTTTAGCTGTTCTAGTGTGTGTGAAGTGGTACCTGCTTGGAGTTTTCATTTGCATTTCTCCAATGTGTCTATTCAAACCTTTTGCCCATTTTCTAATGGGCTACTTTATTGAGTTGTAAGAGTTCTTTTATATTCTGGATCCAAGTCATTGGTCAGATATTTATTGTGAATATTTTTTCCCAGTTTGTAGCTTGCCTTTTCATTTTCTTAACTATGCTTTCGAAGAGGTGTTTGTTTTTTCAACAAAGTCCAATTTATCAACTCATGTATTTGCACGAGTTCATGTCCTAAGAAAGCCAAGCCTGGTGTTGTGGGTTGACTAGTGTGCCCCAAAGTTCATGTCCGTCCAGAATGTCACCTTATTTGGAAATAGGTTTTTGCATATGTAATTAAGGTATGATCATACCAGATCAGGGTATGATGTAAATCCCCTGACCAGTGTTCTTGCAAAAAGAGGAGAGGACACACAATGAGATGCACCAGGGGAGAAGGCAATGTAAAAACGGAGGCAGAGATTGCTGTGATGCTGTCACAAGCCAAGAATGCTAGGAGCCACCAGAAGCTGTAAGAGGTATGGAAGGATTCTCCTCCAGAGCCTTCAGAGGGAACACAACTCTGCTGACACCTGATTTCAGACTTCTAGCCTCCAGAACTGTGCAAGAATAAATTTCTGTTGTTTGAGCCACCCAGTGGTAATTGTTATGGCAGCCCTTGGAAACTAATATGTCTAATGCAGGATCAGAAAGATTTTTTTTTTTTTTTTCCCTAGAAATATGTTTCACTTCTGCATTTAATCTTATCCTCCACTTTGAGTTTATTTTTCTGTATTGGTGTGAGGTTAACGGTTAAGGTTAATTTCTTCCCATATGGATATCACTTTCCAGTACCATTTTTAGAAAAGGTTGTCCTTTTCCCCACTGAATTTCCTTACAGTTTTGTTGAAAATCAATTGACTATAAATGGTTAGGTCTACTTTTGGATTCTCTTCTGTTCTGTTGACTTATAGGACTCTCCTTATGTTAATATCCACTCTCTTTATTTCTGTACCTTTAATAGCAAGTCTTAAAGTCAGGTAGTGTAAGTCCTCCAACTTTTTTTCTTAAAAATTATTTTGGCTCTGCTAGGTCCTTTACATTTCCATATAAAATTGTAGAATCAGCTTGCCAATTTCTGCAAAAAAAAAAAAACTTGCTGAAACTTCCAATAATCAACATAATCACTGTCATTTGAATGTCACTTTTGTAAAGCTCTTTCACATACATAAATTGGGTCCCTTTCTACATTTCCAGTTGTGAGCTGAGCCATTGAGACTCACTGCAGAACACAAGCTTTGAAATCAGACCCGAGACTGCACTTTAGCTCCAACACTTATCAGTCATGCAATCTCAGGAAGTATGCTTATTAAGCCTGTTTCCTCCTGGGGAAAAATAATACATACCTTTTATGATTACTGTAAGGAATGTATGAAAGGTATGTAAAAGCCCTGGGCAAGGTTCAATACACAATTTCTCCCATAGGATTTCTCCACTCATCAGGATCAGCAAATCCAGCTAGAGCTAATTCCGTTTTTTTGTGCAATAGACCATGTTAGCTGTGCTCATCTTCCCATTGTACTGTTTCATGCACGTGGTTTTGTTAAACTTTTCTGAGTATGCATAATACAACTGATTATAATATTACTATGAAGTTATTAAGTTTACTACCTATTTAGAAAAGAGATTTTTTTACTCAATCATCAATGTACAGAGGACTTTTCAAAAGTTACGTGGTGTGATATTGCAACTGCTTAAGTATAGATGAGAATTCAGCTGTCTGCTATTGAGCCAGACACTAAAGCAATTTGTGAAATGTCCAACAGTGCTACCTTACTTTTTCATTTTAAAAAATATGATTTATGCTAACATGCAATGTGTCAAAGGGTCCTGTAACCAAACAGGATGAAAACTGCTAGTTTACACTCCAAAACCCATGGGTGAAACTACAATATGAGCAAGATTTCTTAAAATAGATGCCATATCACATGCACCCATATCTCAGGGGCTTTGGTGGACTCTCAATCTAAGTGTCCCTTTTCTTCCTTTTGCTGGAAAGATTATAAGCAGTTAGTTACTGGCTGTAATCCCACAAAGTTATAGCTTTTCTAAGCAGAGATCTGGAGCCAGTTATAAGGAACTCCAATTACTAAGATAGCTGTTAGTGATGGTTATTTTTGTTTTCTGTCTTTCGCAATGTTTATTCATGTGGCATTTTGCTATGCAGGGAACCGAGAAAGTAAGATAATTGAAGGCCATAAAACCGAAGTAAAATAGGAAGGTTATCGGCCAAGAAAGACCTACTGGAGAAAGCAGAGTAAGTATGGTGGGGTTTGTTTGGTGTTTTAGTTTTTTAAAGAATTAATTGGATTATAAATAGAAAAGCAGACACTGGGTCAGTGAAAAGAAATCATGGTTTGTTTCCTTCAGGCCCTGCTAATACTTCTAAACTGGCCAGGTCACAGAGCAAGCCCAATGATGCCTTGACAGGACTTCTACCTTAAGTTTTTAAGTTGTATGGAAGCAATATGAGTTGGTTCATAAGTTCTTTAAAAAATTATTCAGGAAAAGAACTGTATCTCATCAATCTCTGAATCCCTAGAGTTAATGTGAACATTTTTCAAGGGACAGTTCTGGACAGGTTGCCTGTCAAAAGACTTTTCTTATCCTAGGAGTTGGTTTAAAGAATAAAATGTTTGAATTTTGAATATTTTTTAGTGGTTTTAAAGGAGAAGTGGGGTATAAAATTGGTATCACCTTAAAAAGTATTGATTGATTTCCATGATTATGAGATTCAGGAACCATTATAAAACGACCCAAACCTCATTTTCTGATACACTTCCTTTCAGGTGCTTTTTATTGCCTCAAGTTGCACATCTTTCCTGGGTATCCTCCCCCTCCTCACCCCCCATCTTGAAAGCTTCTTCGAGCTTTATGATTCTCTTACATATTCCATTTCAGACACCTGTCTTCCTTCTTCACATCCTCTTCTAAGGAGGTTCTTGGTTAGTGCCTTGGTGGCTGTAGCTGGTCCTCCTCCTCCTCCTGCACCTTTGATGGCCTTCCTTAGCTCCTAGGAGACACTCAGAGTTACTTCCCTTCTCCAGGGACTAGCCTGCTTTTCTGGCCTTCCAGTTGGCCCCACTCTGGGATTCAGTGATGAAATGGAAACTTGGGTAACATCCCTTAGATGTTGCCTAAATGTGGATTCCTTAGCTTATTTTAATAGGAATTATTAAGGATGAAGTGATTTTATACAGATAATCATGACTCCAAAGGTACTTTTTTTTAAATGGGTCTTTATAAATATAAGCCCGCACTACTTCCCTTCCTTACTCCCATTCTAAACCAACATTTGCTATTTAAAACTAGGCCTGTTTTTTTTCTTGGCAGAGGAGGGCTGCACGTGGTCTTATCATTCCATCTGCACTCCTTATCCAAGTAACACACATCTAAGGCCAGTGGCATTTGTCAAGGTTGTAATCACGAGTCCATGGTCCTTGTATATCATATCTCAAATCTGGAATGGAACTTTTTCAGGAGAGGGTCAAGTTAAACTACGTGGTATAGTTGAGTATAGAAAATAAGTTGAGCATACAAGAAAACTTGTTTCATTGGTTCTTTTATACCTATAGTTATGACTATAGGTACTAAATGATTTTTTATAACTGTCTTTGCATATATGCACACACGTGTGTGTAAACAGACCCATTATTTGTGTACCTTAATAAGTGAACTTATGACACGGTAGATTTATGGCCATGAGAGTATGTTAAAGAAAAATAGTCATGACTGAAGAATGTTAAGACAGACTTTATTCAGGACCACTGCAAAGGTGTAGGGACCACGACAGTATGGTTTAGCAGTGATGGAAAGAGATTGGGCTTGATTCCAGATACAAGTGGGAACTCATAGGAAAGGAGTAGGGAGGGGGTGAGTGGATGGAATATCACTAAGGAAATGCCAGGGGTAAGATGGATTCTTGCTGAAGGCAGGCCAGGGTGATCACATGTCGCCCAGGGGCAAGGGATGAGGAATCTGCTACCAGGGGAGGTCAGATATTGAAGATGAGAGGTTCTGGCTAACCTGACTTAGCAGGATTCTTGCTAAAATTGGAGAATGAAAAGACAAACACCGAAAGTTCAACTCTCTTCTCAACTAGGAGAAAGACTTAGTCAAGTTAGGATTCAGTCTGTCAACAGGACTGATAGCCCTCTCCCACACTGATTTCTTTTTTTTATTCTCAGACAGTATTTTCATTATTTTCTTGAAATTATTTAATCATTGGTTATGTGCTTTTAGTCAAATTCAGTTTTTTCCCTTTTCAGACTTGATATTCCCGTATTTTTTCCTTAAAGTTTGAGAAATTAAGAAAGACTCAGAAGTATAATAGTACCATATTAAGTCAATGTGTATACCTTTTTAGTTTTTTATATACATGTATGTCTCAAAAATTAGATGACATGTTCCTGCATAATTTTGTAACCTACAGTTCACTTAACTAAACATTGTGGAAATTTATATTTTTTTAACATGCAACAAATTCACAGGGTTTAACATTTAACAAGTATAGAAAAGGTGGAGTGAAAAATAAGTCTTCCTCTAAGTCAAGAAACACTTTTAATGGCATAATAGTATATCATAAGGATGTACCACGTATCATTTTTAACTCATTTCCAGTTGGCATTTGTGGATGAGTTTGTTACTGTTTATATTGCTTTGTTTTATTTTATAAACACTTGTGGTTGAACAACTTTGGGTCAACTTGGATTTCTTTTTTAGGATAAATTTCTCAAATTTCCTTCCTTTTATTCTATCCTTTCCTGATTTCTTCCTCTCTGACCTTTCATCACCTTCTTTTTCCTGCTTCCGAATGCATTTATCACGCAGGCTTCAACTCCCATTCCTTTGCCTTTACCCAGCACTTCTTAATGTTCTCAGGTATCCATACTCAGTCCCTATTCCTTCTCTGTATTGTCTCTTCTCTCCAGGTGCCATACCTGAAAGATCATGCCCAGGAGATAAATCTTTATCTTCCTTTCCTTTACCAGTGTTCCCATTATTTTCAGCTATCTGTTTTATGTCTTTGAGCTTCAGAGATTTAATCTGAATGATGGTCCTGCAGCTAAAAAGTTTTGAAAATTGCTAGAGGGCCCCATAAGCATTATTTCTAAAATTCACAAAGAGACGAAAAGCGGGGGTGAGGTAACATTGTCTAGAGTCAGAGTGGGACTGCGTTAGCAGCTATCAGTGACTGTTCTGAGTGTTACCATCAGGCTGCTATTTTAAGTCTGTGTTTTGGCTCCAGTAAATAAAAGTATTTTATCTTTTTACAGGTCATTAAAACCTGTACTTATTACAAGTTTAATAATTTACATGTAACATTATGGTTATAGGTCTGAGAGTTCTGGACATTCTGGGTCTCAAAAAATGATCAAAGTATACACATTAATTCTTCCTCATATTCTGTAATCTCTAAGTATTATGAGAAATATAAATTCCTATTTACATATTTATTTAGGGAGATGACTGGATTAAATTAGACTTTCTGGGAATACAGGTGCTTGCACTGTGAAGTTTTAAATAGAGATAGCATCAAGATAACATCATGGTTTTCTTTTTACTTTTCTTCGCAGGGATGGAAAATAAGCGAAGCAGTGTTTTATCGTATGTACTTCAGCAAGCCTTCTGAAATTTAACTAAAAATATGACTGCTCTTTCTTCAGAGAACTGCTCTTTTCAGTACCAGTTACATCAAACAAATCAGCCCTTAGATGGTAACTGTCTCCTATTCTTAATTATATTTGGAAAAATATTATTAAATATTCTCACATTAGGAATGAAAAGAAAAAGCACCTATCAAAATTTTATGGAATATTTTTGTATTTCGCTAGCATTCATTGATCTTTTACTTTTGGTCAACATTTCCATTATATGCTACTTCAGAGATTTTGTACTTTTAGGCATTAGGTTTACTAAATATCACATCTGCCTGTTTACTCAAATTATTTCTTTTACTTATGGCTTTTTGCATTATCCAGTTTTCCTGATAGCTTATATCGATTATTACTTGAATTTCTCTAAAACCACCAAGCTTGCATTTAAGTGTAAAAAATTATTTTATTTCTTTACAGTGATTTTAATTTGGATTTCAGTCTTTGTTTATGTTTTGGGAGATCCGTCTATCTCCCAAAACCTGAATGCACAGAATGTTAATTCTTATCAGTGTCCTTTCTATATCAGCATTCAAAGTTACTGGCTGTCATTTTCCATGGTGATGATTTTATTTATGGCTTTTATAACCTCTTGGTCAGAAGTTATCACCTTGGTACAAGCTATTAGGATAACTTCCTATATGAATGAGACTATCTTATATTTCCCCTTTTCATCCCACTCTAGTTATACTGTGAACTCTAAAAAAACACTCTTGCCCAAGCTCATTATCTGCTTTCTCGGTACCTGGCTACCATTTGTATTGTTTCAAGTAATTATCCTTATACTTAAAGTAGAGATTCCAGGATATATTGAGATGAACATTCCGTGGTTGTACTTTGTCAATAGTTTTCTCATTGCTACAGTTTATTGGTTTAATTGTCACAAGCTTAATTTAAGAGACATCGCATTACCTGTGGATCCATTTGTCAACTGGAAATGCTGCTTCATTCCACTTGCAATTCATAATCTTGAGCAAATTGAAAAGCCTATATCAATAATAATCTGTTAATATGTTGCCATGGTAAAAATAGTTAAAACTTACAGCTACAATAAGAATCATCATTTTACAAACAGGAAAGAATGATGACTCAGGACCTATAAAGAATGAACTGAACCAAAGCAGCCTCCTCCCCCTAGTAATCTTCAGAATGTGTCTCTTGGGGCTACGATATTATTTAGGTTTTTTTTTTTTTTTAAACAAAATAATTCCAAGAAAAATGTTTATACCTCTTCAGAAAAACTGCATGTTACAAATATTAATTTAATACAAAAGTGAAATAAACGAGTTGACATTTGACCATACTGATGTTCGTTACCCAAAAAATTATTGGATGCAAACTGTTATGTAAATCTGAGGTTGACTGCCAACTATGATACAAACTTAAACATTTTTATTAAATTCAAAGCAAGAAATTCAAGATCGTTTTCTTAAAATGATATGGTATGAATATTCTTTAATATAAGAAGAAAGTTAGCTCAATTTAAACCTAGCTAATTTACAAAAAAATGTTTTTAATGCAAATATTTCTGCAAAATTTCAGTTGCTTACTTCACAGAATTGAGAGTGGTGACTAGGTCTCTTTCTATGACATACCAGATTCATTTTCAGTTAAGTTATATGTCACTTGCATGTCAAATTATAATTACATTGACAATGTATCACACTGTAAAAGTAAAGTAGGGTTTCTTATCCTCAGAACTACTGACATTTTGGGTTGGATAACTATTTTGGGAGGCTGTCCGTGGGATATTTAGCAGAATGCTGGTGGCATTTCCTTCTCCTGTCATGACAACCAAAATGTCTTCAGACATTGCCAAATCTCCCCTGGTAGGTGAAATTGCCCCCGGCTGAGAACTACTGGAATAAAGCAGTCCAAATGGCAAAATAACAGTCACTTTATGCATTAAACTACATAGACACTGTCTAATTTTGCAGTATCTAAACCTTGTTCTCTCTACTCTGTTACTTTTCCTCTAAATGTATTGCTTTCTAATTGAATAACATGGGATCATTATCTAAAAATATATTGCACTTAATTAGTAAAGATTTATACTCTGCAGATTTTAAATCAGGAAAAGTTATAACTTTTTCAAACCCCTCATTAAGCTTTTTGTTTGTTTACTTAGAAATGTATTCCCCGTGCCTCATAAGCTTAAAGAAAAAAAGAAATTATTCAATAGACCAGCCAAATGGAAGAGGCTTTTATTTGTAAAGAAATGAACTTAACAGCTGGTCTACAATATATTATTGAATTATAAACAGTATAAATAAATGATCCTGTAGGCCCACTAACCTTCCATCCAGACCCACATGAAGCAACGTTATAACAATATTCTATGTGAAAATGTGCAGGTAACAAAGGTGCAATTACAAGCAAGTTTAAGCAGCAGAATATAAGGTGCTTTAATTTAACAGTTAATGTTGCCATCAACAAACATTTGAATGCTTAATTTTACTTCACTGAATACAGACACAACAAATAGGAAAATCTAAAATTCATACACATGCTACTTGTTAATATGAAAGTGCCTTTTCTTTTTTAAAAAAATACACCAAATGGACAATCTTTTTACATAGATCATGGTGTGCTCTTATAATGCAAAATTAACTTCATTTTTAGATTATACATTTTAAAACTGTAGCTATAGACACCAATATAGGAATGCTAATGCTAAAAGAGCTAAAACTAATTTCCTGTAAGGAGGACTCTAATACAATATCCAATGTAAAGAATACAACTATATATAATCTTAACATTTGTTTTCTGTAAAGAAAAAAAAATGTTTTCTTTTCTCCTTGGTGATGCTTTGTTCATTCAGGATGGATAAACTGAAAGTCTTTTTTAAAACAATGGGAGGAACCAAAAGGAGGAATTTTAAAAAAAATCAGTTAACATGTGCTTAAAGCATCAATACTTAACATAAAAAAAAAAATTTATCACAACAGTTTGCCTTTGTTAAATCAACAACAAAATTTTAACAAGCAAAAAGACAAAAAGCACTAATTCAAAAAAGAAACCTGAAACGTCTGCCACCAGTGTCTTGTACCCATCCTGCACATTGCCATCTACAACGCAGACCTTCACAAGCTCACTCCTTACTCTGAGGATAGTTTTTAGAACCTATCAAGCTTTTGAAATGAGATGACTGGGAAGCTGGTTAAACATCTTTTAAATTAGACATCTAAAATTATACCATCTTGGCACACTCCATTGACTTTCTAAATTTTAAGAATACATATACAAAAAGTATATGCAATATATATTTTAACAACATAAAATACATGAAAAATTGAGTAAATTAAAACATTTTGAAAGTAAATTTTAACCAGTGCCATAGAAAAACTTTTAAACCCAAACTAGCTTGGTTACTTGGATGTTAGTGTTCCTATTTTCAGTTTGTTCTAGATTCTAATCTTACATGTAGGTAGACATTTTCCTGGTTTAAAAAACTGATGCATACAAGGTCTTTTTAATATTAGTTATTTCCAATTTTTATCTTTATAGAGAATGTTAGTATAAGCGATGTTAATATATAAAGCTGTGTCAATAGGAATTACAATGTAATTCACAGAACCCTCAAGTGGTAAGGAATCTCTGCCTAGTTAATAATCGACCTCATTCAATGTTTATTTCCCAAGTACTTATCAATTTAAACATGGAACTATTTTGTTTACCACTCCTGCATTTTAAAGAAAACCCTCCTTTTACCATGTAACATGTGTGCTTTCTAAAAAGTAGATATTTGTAATAACTATATTTTATATAATCTTTCTTGCTTTAAAAACAAAAAACAAAACAAAATAAGAAATAACCTGTTCAGCAATCTCCTTTGAGATTTTTCAGTTTTAGAAAATTACTTCACTGTCAACACTGGGTATAAAGCTTTTGTAGTTAAAAACATATAATAAGTCAGTACCAGCTTCTTAATATTGTTCTGTCACACACCTTATGTAGCAACACCTCCGGAATAGGTTCAAGTGTCAAAATAATTCTTAGAAATATGGGCTGTCCCAACAGTCTCAAAATGTAAATCCTTAATGTCAGTTAGGTACCCTTAATTTTGTAACATAATCAGGTTGATTGATGTTTATATATGAAATGTTATATGAATTGATGTGATTCACTCAGATCCCTAGATGTCATCTAGCCTAATCCTTCCCCCAATGCATAAAAAAATTCCCTATCAGTTCCAACTTTACATTCAGTACATTAAGTAATGATAATTATGTCCATTATTTGTTTAAATTACAATCAAAATTTTGTTTGGGAAGATTTTGTTTACTTATTACTAGTTCCTTAAGTCACGTACACCACACGGCACATAGTAAGTGGTCAAATGGTTTGCTAAATGAATGGATAAATGCATAAATAATAGTGCTCATATATGTTCATATATCCAGTGGTTAACTAGCAAGAAGCATTTAATAAAATGTCCTCATTTGCTTGTCCATATGAATTTTCTACCTTATTCCTTAGGTGAACAAAGACTGTTGATGACCTAGGAAATGATGCTTAAAAATTAGTATCTTTTAGCAAAAGCTCTGAAATATGAAATGAACTATTAAAAAAAAAAGGAATGATAAGTATAAACAACTTAAAAACACCCCATTATGTGGCCTAGGATCATACTTTTAGATCTGGGAGGTACCTCCGAGATGATTTAAACCAAAATCAACATTTTGAATAGTATAGGCTCCATACTGTAAATTCAGAAGAGGAAACAGGTTAAGAATTAACTGCGTAGAGTATCACACACAGCTCATTCACCAACTGGATATGAAACCCCAATTATTTGTCATATTAATTTAATGATTATATTCATCTGTTATTTACTATTGGAGTAGACTATTTAGTACTACCTAAAACAAAAAGAATTATGACTTAACAAAGCATTCTAAACAAAAGGTTTTAAACACTGGATGCTTCTGGTTTGCTTGAAGCAAGGCTGACAATGAAAAGTTCTTTCTAAAATAGGTTGATGTATATTTCACCACAACCCTCAGAAACACCAACTTCTCCATCTCCTTCAAATTAAGCTCCAAAAAAGCACAGATTTAATACTGATAATGTTCCCTAAACTATAACTTTTAAGCCAATATTGATGGCTACTATTAATCCTTAAGCAGATTACTGGAGTCAATTTAAATAGGAGGTCTAAAGGACTTACTGTAGTACTCTTAAATTTGAAACTATGCCATCTTAGCATAACTGGTTTAAATTTATATCGGTTTCTTTTTTACAAATTAAAACTCATTCATTACTATACCTCTTTTAAACAATATATTTTAAAACCTCTGCACAAGTTTTCTTTCTATAGATTCATATTTATGCCAGCAGTATCACTGAGCATAACTATACTTTTCAAAGATGGTAGAAAAAAATAGTTTTCTAGTGTACCTCTTTAACAGAGTAAAATTGTCATCTTTAAATAAAATGTTCATAAACTTTAAAAAAAGAAAAAGGGAAAATGAAACATTCATGGAAAACATTTCCCAAAAGCTTCCGTAAACATGGTGCTTAAAAGGCGTGTGTTCATGTGTTAGAGCAGAAAGGGAGAACTTTCATTTGGGAAGCTGGGCGTCAGACCTGAAAAGGAGGGGTCACACCCTTTTAATTATGTGTGTACTAAGGTGAAAGTTAGGAAAAGCCAAATGTTTTTCTCTGGAATATGATGATGATAAATATATTTGTATTAGTATTTTACAACTTTCAAAAAAAGCTTTCTCATAGTATTATTTTAAAATAGATTAAGCTCTGAAAATAATATGTAAAACTTTAGAATTCTTTAAAATTTAGGAAACTTTCCAAAGAAGGTAATATAATTTTTAACATGTTTTAGTCAAATGGTTTGTGTTGCTGCTCTGAAGGAAATTATAGTGATACATTTTCTGACTTCTAGCAAAAGAAAAATATCTTCCCAAAGAATCCTTTTAAAGATGTACAGCTTTTAATAGGTTGTAATTAAATTTTAGTAAGACTGCATATTTACTTTTCCTAATACTGTATTTGTGCTTATCTAAATTGAATCACAATCTTTCAGATGAAATCAAACATTCTAGATATGTTGATGAATGTGGATTAAACAGTTTACGTCATGATCCACACTACTGTATATATAGCAAAGAAACAGAGGTACACTTGTGTTTACTGAAATCACGTTAATAAAGATAAACCTATAGCTCTTAGTCATCCAATTCTTAGACTGACATACGACCTAGCAAATAAAATATGCTCTTAAAAATGCTTTTCTTTATAAAAATCTCCAAGGTTGATTCAACTGTGGTATCTGAAAGTAGAGACTCTCTATAATTCTGATAACTCAGTCATAATGATTAACCACTGAGTTTCTGACAGATATTCCCCAATTATAATGTCACTTTTTCAGAAGTCAAAAATCACTAACTCATCTATTAGTTGATAAAGAGAGTAAAAGAATGAGTTTGATTACAGGTAAATCCTGACATAATAAAAACTATAACTTGTTATTGCTATAACTGTGATCCAACCATTACAACTTATTATTTTGAACTACTGAAGGCCATATCCATAACACACAACCTCACTCAGTTAACTGTACTGTCCTCTTGGGTTCGGAATGCTTTTCCTCCTGTTTGTCTCCTCTGCTTCTCTATCCTACCCGCTGGAAAACCTTCCTCAAGGCCTAGCTAGCTACATATATGGTGCACAGGAAAGACTGAGCAAACACTGTGCATAGATGGGCCAGTTTCCACTGCCCAAAGGTTTCATTAAAACATGACTGTTAGGTATTAGAAAGCCCTGCCCCAGTTACCTCCCTAAAATTAACCCTATTACAAAATCTTCTGTGCATTTTCAGGCAAAGTTCTCTTGAAGAAGAAAGTCTTCACCTGGAGTTTTCTTGGGACCAGAGGCTTTAGGGGAGGTAAGGATTTAGTTAAGGCCCTTCCATGCTATTAGGTAATTCTCAGTGCCAGCCGCATATATACAGGGTGTGCTCCTGCTAATCACCAAGGATAAGGGGTCTTCAAACCACAAAATATAACCAGGCTGTTAGAACCAGGCTGGCTGAAAATAGATCTTTAAAATGTCTGAAGCATCTAGTCAGGATTTCATCTGCTCGATATGGTTGTGAGGACAGCATCATTCACATACATCTCTAATAGTTTATTCTCTCCAAAATTGTTTATACACATGTAAATACAATCTAAGACTAAGTAATGTATGTATTGCCTCCCTACCATACTTATGCCATGGTGGTACCAAAACCCTGCAAATACAAATAATAGGACTTTATAACATTTAATTGAACAAGTCAGTGATATGGGGCGCTGTAACAGATTTCAGTCTAATACTGGTATTTGAATAAGTGTCTGACTATAATTTCACACTGGATATATGAAGATTACTCAAAGGAATGAGCACAATACTTATTCCATACGGTTCTAAGTGTTTCAACACACCAGGAAACAAAAATAGGAAGTGGGCTACTTAAGAAAAATCATTTCTATTTAAAACTAGGTAAAACATGAACAGTAACTTCGAAAGTGCAGAAATTTGTTCAGTGTTGAAGCGGGGTAAACAAGTGGCAAGTCTCTTGCCCACCTCTCTCCGTTCAAGTCTCTTCACTAACATTTCCTCCCTCTCATTCCACCTTCTCTACTTCTAGGTGACAGCCCTTAAACTGGGACTAAAAAAATGTCTGGTTAGAGGATGCCACAGCAAATTAAAAGTACCATCATGGAAATTGTTAAATGCCACTTAAAAAGTGACAGGTTTGGGGAGAGAAGTCTGTCTCATACTATACTAATTTATACAAGCTGCACAGCTGTGTCAGACACATACATCCTTACACAAGGCTTGATGAAAATCCATGTCACGTAAAAAGTAATTTTTACAAACCAGCTGTTGGTTTACTTTCTTAGGAACACATGACTTAAAGGAAATAAAATTTCAAACTTGTAGGGTTTTTTTCTCTCAATAAGAAAAGAGTGCATATCAGTTTAAAGAAGTCAGAAAATGCAAACTTAGGTAGCAAAAGCAAGAAGAACTTCCCATATCCCCTTTCTGCTTGTCATTCCCTCTGAATCAAAACCCTAAAACAAATAGTGAAATGAAGGAAAATGAAAATAATAGCTTTCTCCCCACCTATATCACACTAAAACTGTTTAAAGCTCAGGAGAGAGGTGGACGCCCAATGTTATCGTCTATATCCTTTATATATAACAGAAGCTTTGAAATTAAGATGGGTTAATTGTCTACAGAAAGAGAGGTGAATCAATGGTGAGAACTACCAGTTAAAAGCAAATCAGCCATTTCTAAATAAAACAACTCACTTGAAAAAAGCAAGTATATTTTCCGGTATGTTTTGAGTGGAGACAAGAGAAGATCTGAACTAGTCTTAAGATTATTATAAGATTTAAGATTATAAGGTGCTCTCAAATGGAAACCCCTCTTGTAAGCTTTCTTGGATACTTAACACAGTGCTAGGCACAGGGGCTTTTAGTAAGTATATAATCACTGCTATTAGAAAAGGGAGTAAATAAAGGGAGAACCTATAACACAGTTCAAAGTTAATACCTTAAAGGTTATAGATAATATAGTTATGGGAGGTAATCATTATTGCAAGGGGAAATCTATTTCCAAATGATCAGTTTTATATTACTCGTTTATTATCTACAATAAAGTTTTAACTCCAGGGTAGGTTTCCTTTTGTGCCCGCCCCTCATACAGTGGGCCATCTCCTATTAATGCTTAGCCTATACTAGTGTTCTCAAATTGCAAGATCAGGGGAAAAGTCAATCGTGTGACAACTGTCACAATGAAAACTGACTACAGAGTACCTACCTTTCCTTGAAACTTTAATCCAATAATTTAAAATGTGATATAAAGAAATATGTAACATAGACTATAAGCTATTGTAGGTCTGGAACGTGAGCCTTACACTATATTACACATTCTAATCCTACACGTAACTATCAGTAAACATTTTTTTTTAAAACATGACTACACAAAAGAATCCCACAAAGCATACATTCAAACAAGAGGCATCTAAAGATTAAAAAAATTACCCGCCGTATTTTTGTATAAAAATAATCAACATTCTCTAATGTACACAAAGCCAAAAGATAAATATCTGTGATGTCTTTAATGACATCTTTAGTCTTCTACTAGCTCAACACAATCTTTGAAAAGAGCAGTGACAATGACTGAAACCCTTGGACTCTTCCTCACTCACTGAATTTCTGCTAAATATCTGTGTGTTCTTCCAGTTACTAAAACATTTCCATTGTATAGTAAAGATAAGAGAAAAAAAGATTGAAACACATTTTTGATGTCCAGGACTATAAAGCCCTCAGGGCTCCCACAGCAATTTTGTTTTAGTGTCATAAATCTAATAGAACACTAACTTCAGTGACAGGTTCTGTTTTAAATTTTTTCCCCCTAAAACATGTACATACAAAATTAGATCTGATTATTCAAGAGATATCACTTGGTAAGTGCTTTGTAGGAAGCATGCAAGGGTGTAGTAAAGAAAAAAGGAGTATGTATTCTAGCTAGACCCAGCATGTTCAACATCAGAAAATATGTGAAGACCAAACACATACCTGCTACAAACTATTGCCTTGCCAAAAGGCTGTACAATGGTTCATAAGGTATTTTATGCCTTCATCAGTACAGATGAGAACAGAGATATGAAAGACAATATGAATCAGTACCTCAGAGTCAAATTATTTGTATGCCAGTCCTTATTTTACAGGCCAATTTAATGAATTTTTATCCCCTTCTTCTAGTATGCATAAACTGGGAAAAATACTTTAGCAGAACACTGAATGCTACCTATCTGGAATACTTCCATTGTATAATGTGTTCCTTATCATGTTTCATCTTTTAAAAATATTCCTTTGGATGAAAAAGAGAAACATTTATCACTCCTACATCAGTGTTTCTCAACCTTGCCACTACTAACATTTTGGACTGGATAATTCTCTGTTGTGGAGGGCTGTCCTGTGCATTGTAGGATATTTAGCAATATCCCTGTCTCCTATGTTAGATACCAGTAGCAACCCTCCCTCTCTCCCCGCCAAGCTATGACAATCAAAACATTCCTAGGTATTGCCAAATGCCCCCTGGTATTTGGGTAGCAAAACTGATCTATGAGAACCACTGCTCTGAATATACAAAAACTAAGAGTGAAACTTTCTCAGCCACATCAAATTCCTGGTCAAGTTTGGAGTAGAAACGAACTCTTCTTCATTCCAGATCAGTATTATTCATGCTAGAATGCAATCCTTTTTATAGACAAAGCAACTTTCTAACAGACATGTTTTTTAAATGCATACTGATAACTCATTGCAAACAATTCCAGTCACTGGACTCCTAAATTATTCCTAAATTATCTCTCATGACAACCTATAGAAAACTTATAGGGTAGAAAACTGTAGAAGAAAATAATCAAAAGAGGAGAAATGTAAATCGTTAAATTACTTTTAAAAGGATTCTTTATATTAATGATAAACATTACATTTAAAAATTATCTAGTATAACACGTTTTTTTGAAAAATATCATGGCCCTCTATAACAAGTCTTTCAATGTTACATGTAACCTGTAAAATTAATTTCACCAATGTTGGCTAATTATGAAAATGTATGATGAATTATAATATCTGTAGAAGAAATGTCAACTTTTGATGCAGAGATCCCAATGTGCTTGGCTATCCACCACAATAAGTGATAATATTGTAGGCCAACCTGAGCCTTTACCTTACAAGTTTGTTTAAGAAGAGTTACACTGCTGTTATCTCAAAGCCTCATGATCCTGTTAAGATTCCTTCAAAGAGTTGATGCGTGCACAGATCTTTAGGGCCGGGCCTAGCTTGATATTCATTGTACTCATAAGATGGTCTTCTTTTAGCAAGAGAAGGGCTTGTCCATCAATCTCTTGTGCTCTGAACTCATCTGCGATATCCTGGCAGCCTGCAGCATGACCAGAGGAAGTTAGAATTATATACAACAATTAGATGTTATTCCTAACAGTCAAAGTTATGCTCTCACTGGGTCTGAGTATCTGAAATACAGGCCTGAGAAACAAATGAAATTTATTTATGGTAGTCTTGAGTTCACTCCTAAAGAAGAGAATATATTTTGGCATTCTGAAAATAAGAACAAATACAAAATCCAGGTAAAGCAATTTACTTGGAATTCTTGTTCTAAAAATAATATTAAAGAAATAATTAGTAAGAGAAAGGTAAAATGTACAGATTAATCAATCTAGAAATACCATACCTTCACAAAAGGATGATGGTGTTACCTCGAAGAATGTCACATATATAACAAGTTTGGATTAACTATTATACCTCATGAACTTATCATTCTATAATATATCCTTCACATGTAGGAACAGAGAATAAAACATAACATTCTACCATTTAAATAACAATTTAGAAATATTTTGTTATGTACCAGAGTATCATTTTCATTTTCATTTGTACCTTATTCTAATTTACAACCTTTGATTGCCAAGCATATCTAAAACATTTTTATTGTTCACTCAGGACCGAACCAATCTATCAAAATTATAGTATCACTCTATTGCAATGCTGCTGAAATATACTGCTTGACTTGTAATTTTAACTTCGAATCTTAATATCACTGGACTCATCTCCACTTTCAATAAGAAAATATAAATTCTCACTGAAATTATAAGCTTGCTGGCTAATCTTGCCAAATAACCAATATTTCAGCTCTCAGTATAAAGCCAGGTACTTTAGCTGGTAACAAAAATAATGCTAGCATGCAGCTGAACCTCAAATGTTTTTATAATCTACCAAATTTTGTACAACCAGGTTACTGAATAAAATTCCCACTAAGGATAAATAAACCAGCAGGAAGCTAATAAATTAAGGAACCAAGAGAGGAGAGAATGCGAAAATGTAGAAACTTGCTTAGACAGTAAAATTATAAAAATGAATTTAAGAATAAGTATAGCTTAAAGTCTATTCAAATCGACATTCCAAGGGAAAATACAAAAACATAATAAAAAATGGAAATGGTTACATTAAACATTTGGATACCACAACTTTGCTGGAATGATCATCTTTCTACTGCAAATGTATTACTCTCTTGTTTTACATAAGATAATGTTATACCTATAACCCCAGCACCAAGCACAAGGCATTGTAGGTGCTAGATATGTATATTTTTTGGATAAGTGAAGGACAATGAGTGAATAAACAAGGAACAAAAAATAAAATCTGCTAGAGAGAAATTATCTGTAAGAGTAATATAAACTTTTTTCTGTATTCAGCTGTGTTTCCATCTTTTGGTTATTTGCCATCTTCTCCGTTGGCTGTATATTTCCTGTTTTCTATATAGCAGCCAGCTTATCAATTTCTCTATTTTAATAATTTATCAGACTTTTAAAAACTGACATTTCAAAAATACCCTATGCAAAATTGTTATGGTTTTATCCATTTACCATAAAAAGAAACTATATAGTTAAAATGTGATTACTCACCATAGAAAAAGCCCCTTTTCTTTTCCCAGAGGTAGCTCTCAAAACTGGGCAGACAAAACTGACTAATCTTGCATCTAGTTGTGAGTTCATCCACTTTATATGAAAGAACTAATGTTCTTCTCTCTTCAGTCGTACTCACAAGAACACAGGAAAGAAAAGAAGAGAGAGAAAGATAGGGTAGGGCTTACTTAGATTCAAAAAATAGGAGCAATGAGAAGTAATGAGGACCATAAGAGCTACATTTGGGAATAGAAACAAGGAGTTCTCCATGAGGAAAATATATAGCATGTTCTTCCTTTTCCTCTGCATTATGAGATCCCTCTTCAAATGTTTTCTTGTAGGTGGGCAGTAAATTTAGCAAAATAATAAAGAATGAAAAGTGGGGAAGCAGCATGATCAAAATGAATGCATTAGCTTCAAAATTTTAGATCACAACTTGCTTAAGCCAACCACAAAAAAAAGGTGGTTATACTATATGTTAGTATAGAAATGAAAAAATAAAGTAACTTAAAAAAGAAAAAGCAAATACAGCCCCAGAAAATCATTAGGGAAAATAGAATTTTATAAAAATTTAGCCATTCAAGATATACTGTGCTAAAGTTCCATGGTTTCTGGCATCCTAGGGATATGTACAAAACATACATCTCAACTGCAGCAACCAGTCAGCTTAGCTGGCTTTACATCACCAGAAGCAGCCATCAGGACGGGCATGGACCTCTGCGCATGAACATGGGTCCCAGCTGAATTTGGAAAGCATCCAGTCACTTTTCCAGCTAAACCCCAAACAAGCCCACCTCACACAAAAAATGACCTCAGTAAGGTTGGTGAAAAGATATCACCTGCCACTCAATACTACAGAATAATCAAGTCCCACTACTAGTATGAAAATTAGTAAAGAGTCATGTTTCTAGATGATTACTATTTTATAAGCCTACAGAGAAACCAAATCTGCAGATTCACAGATCAATAAATACAGAATAAACTGATCTTTGCAAAAGGCAGTACACTATCAAGGAAGAGTTAAAGAAGAAAACTGCGATTAACTGAAAATAAAAAGAATCGTTTTTATAGAGAACTTTTTAATGCACGAAAGTTTAGAAGAAAATAATTTTGCACTCTGGTAACAGCTCTGAGATTGGGGTGTACTGCATACTAGCTCTATTATGGCCTCACCAGGATAATTCACAAGATGGCATTACACAAAGAGAGGAGAAAATTCTAGGAGTAATAGGTGCCCTGATGAAAGAGTGAAGCCTATCCTCAACTGGAAAGAAACAAAATACAAGAGATTATAAAATTTACAAACTTGTTCGTTCTCTGAAAAAAAAAAACGTGGCAGTAAGACTACTTGCGGGATAAAAAAGCCCCGAATGAGCTGAGAGGCTCAAAAGGCCAGAGGAACATAGAGAAATGAAGATAAAGGCATATTCTGATAGGAGATTTACCTTAAGCTACAGGAATTATTCCGAAAAAACTTTAAGAAGATAAATAATGATCACACAAATAAGCTTATTATTTAGCCTATCAAAGCAGTTTGGAAATACTCCCGTTTAATCAAAGAAAAGCAGAGTTATATTAAGCAAATAGTCCTAAGCAATTCTTAATTATAAAGCAGTCTCCTTTTAATGACATGTAATGTTCTCTAAACAACTGGCAACATAATTGTCCTGATGAACTCAAGAAGACAAGCATTTCAAGTTATAAGCAATAATGGTTTTTTTTTTAACTCAAAGCAAGAACAAGACAAAGGAGCTAGCTAGTCTTTATTCTATTAAAAGTAGCCAGCCATGAGTAGCCTCATAGCAAATGGTAGCTTGGGAAAATTAGAAAATTAGCCGTAAAAAAAATCATATGAAGTGACAGAAGACTCAGCACTATCTATTACTTGTTAATTATTTCACCACTTTCCTCAAGGTATGAACCAACCCTCCTCCCCAAAGTAAAAGAAATATTTTCCCCCAAATGAGAAATCTGGCTGACAAAGAGCTCATGTTCACTTGCAAGACTAAGACTACTAAAGATGATAGAATCAAAGTCTAGTTCAGGGGATCAGTATAGATTCCAGGGTTAATTCTGAAGACATCTATATTGGTCTAAAATCTAAAATTTATTTCATTAAATATTAAAGCCACAAACATAGTAAAGACTCGCCATCCTCTAATACATCAGTTTTAAAGCAGATTCTAAACCCATATGGTCAGCACTTAACTCACACCTAAGTTTTTTTAGGTACGTGCTTAAAAATCTTCCCATGAAAAATGTATCCCTCTTTAAATAATTTCTTCTTTCTTTGAAAGTGACCATATCTTGTTTTTCTAAAAAAACAAACTTATTTAGCATTTCTAAAACAAGCTATTGAAAAACAAATTTAATAAAATCTCATAGAATTCTGTATGTAAAGTGAAACGGCTGACAGATTTTTTTTTAAAGCAGTAATACTTCGGAATATACTTTATTCGCTCACACAGCTCATTAGCTGCAAGTTTGATTCTGAGATAGTGGTCACCTTCACAGAAAGATTAATTAGCAACAATAGCTGGATTAATTTTAATAAGTCTGTAGACAAGTTCAAAGGGGATTATTTTTCTGGAAAGCTTGTTTCAAGAGAAATGGTATGATTTACAATAAAACCAAAATGGAACATTTTCAAATCTTGTTTTCCATATTCATAAGGCCAAAGTGAATAAGATTTGCTGATTTAAAAAAATATATTATTTTAACATATATAACCAGTGTGAGTCTCATCATGAGCAAAAGGTACAGCTGTCTTTCATAGCCAACCCCTTGGAGAAAGTGGATATAAAAGCTTATTGTTGCATTAAAGAAAAAAGATAATGAACATAAAGACTAAGCTGATGGGAAGAATACCAAAATGAGAGAGCAGAAAACATAAATAAGAAAGTTACCCTCAATATTGGAAAAGAATATCATAACTGAATGTTAGTTGTCTACTTTAAAAAAGCAAATTTCAGAAGTATTCTTGATGTCTACTTATTGCAAAGAGTCAAAGAATGCAGCTTCTTTTCAAAGAAGCAGCCTGAGTTTTTCAAAAAGAAACCCAAAATTTATCATATTCTAAAAGGTCTTGATTAGTTTTCAAAAATGTAAAAAATTATAGTCTCTCTTATTTCTTTTTTAAAAGGTTAAATTAGGAAATGAGGAAACAGAATAGAAAAATAGAAGAGCAGAAGGGAAGAAGTGTCTGACTCAATCTCTCTACTGACCTCTCGAGAGAAATCAGACTGAAGAGAAGAGAGCACCTTTAATATCTTCACCGGCTGAGGTGTCACAGCAGAAGCAGGACTAGTCAGTTTTTATCGACTTGGGGGGTATGAAAAAATACCCAGTTGTGCTGAGGGAATAAGCAAGAGGAAAGAGATCACATTTCAATAGCAAATGCCATTTAATTTAATACATATACATAAGTACTTCTCTAGACCTTTTGTGCGGCAGGTGTGGATGGATCTAAAATCATTCCTGTGTGTGAATGCACAAGAAAAATATTAAGGCCAAAGTGCTGGACTACATACCAGGCAAAGAATGGATGAAGGCCCAGACGTCATCAACTGTCCAGATAGAGGGCTCTGTTTGTGCAACTGGTAGCAAGTCACTGTTCTCGGGCATTTTCCTAATTCTCACATCCCGGAGCTCACGCTCTCTTTCCCGCTCACTCTGCCTGCGCAGACGTGTTGTCATAGCAGACGGCACAGAATCTTCATGAGAAGCCAAGTCTTCTTCTGCAGATGGATAAGTAATTGGAAGCTGGAAAATGTAGTACAAGTAAAATACAGCATTGCACTTTCCTTGCATTTCTGAAAAGGGTATTGTACATTGAAGCAAGGTTTCTACAGACCTGCCTAAGGATATGTTCTCTTGCTGCCCCATCAGGGCCACTTGGACGGCGGCCACGATGCCCAAGACTTTGATTATCAGGCTTACGATTCCAACGACTAAGTGCAAATTTTTTAGAACAGCTAACATTGTACCTAAGAAATTCAAGTAAGAAAAAATATTAAATGATACATAAGACACTCCATTTAGTAGTTCATTATGACTTTAAAGTGAATTTGTGAATCAATAAATGCCATATACTTCATTAAGGACTATAATACCTCAGAAAATAAACCATAGTGTTCAACAGGTTGACTTATGCTGACAGTCAAAAATTGGACTCTGCATATATCATAATTTAGCTCTCAATATAATACTGGACACCTATAACAGGGCACTGACATTTTTTCCTGATAACGGCACAATAGTGGGAAACATTCTACAAAATAGAAAGGATAATGGATTTTTACAGCAGCAAAATAATTCAAGGTTCCAAGAGAAAAAGAAGTTATGAATTTAACTACTTAGTTGTTCATCCAAACTATTATCCCAAGTAATAATTTCTAAACAGGGATTAACAAAAAGAGGTTAATATAGTCAAAAAGAGGAAATCCCAAATGGATAGTAAAAAATTTTTCAAATATTACTGTAATCAAAGAGCAAAAATGTAAAGTTGAGATTTCAAAATTACACAAGGAATTCATAGCTCTTACTCTTTGGGAAATTTAAAAATACGGAATTCTTTAAGGTTGGTTGAAAGATTTTTATTTTATCAAAACAGACTATCAAATGTTTTTTAATACAGACCGTCCTTAGCTCAGGGGCCATACAAAACAAATATAAGATACAGGATTGACTTGGCCTGGGCATAGTTTGCCAATCCCTGCCCTAGAGAGTGAAAAGGAATAATCTAAGAAACAATTTTTGAAAAGCTGTAGAAAGGCTAAGAAAAATACATGCAGTTCCTTTTTTTACACATATGAAACTGCCATTGTAATTTATTTTCAAAACTCTTTTGCGCTAAGATAATATTTCAGAAAAATGACAAGAATAAATCCCAATTAACTGCTAATAATAATTGCTCTAGGACCAATATACAGATACCAAAATAAATTTTCCTCACCTATGTTTAATGAAAATATCTGGAGGCGGAAGTAAGGAGCACTATGAGAATGAATAGGCATTTTTTTCCCCTAAAAATATAAAAAAGAAAAAAGTGTCCAGATGGCCACTTCATTTTACCTCAAAACAATTTAAGAAGCTCCTGTCGTGTTAATTATGCTCATCTGTGGGCTCAGCGCTATAGATTCCTTATTGCCATTCATATCAGTTGACAAAACTTCTTTCCCATTGACAACAGAAAAAAGGGACTAACTTTATACTTGCTGTTTAATCCCTAAATATTTAGATCTCCAAGGCAGACAGGCAGTCATGTAAACAGCAGCAGTTCTTCCCTAATTTATCCTCTCCTCCCTGCTCTCTCACCTGTA
>NW_006435762.1:2979540-2984842 GCF_000325575.1 Pteropus alecto
GGGTTTCACCAAGGTATAATAACGTGATAACTCAGAAATCATCTCTGAAAGAAGAGTCATGGTGTTAAATGTCCTGAAATATTTCTAAATAGTCAAAATGTTTAAAATATTTTGAAAGGCAGTCCTTTTCCCTCAGAGTTTTGGATCTCTTAGAATCAGAGAGTCATTATTCTTTCTTGTGGTATATGCAAACTGGAAAATTCCCAAGTTAAACAGGAGTTACATAATTTGATTAGGACTATCAATAACCTAAAAGAATATCTGAGTAATAGACTGACCATTAAGAACTATTTTTGGAGGAAAATACTTCTACTAATTTAATAGTACAATGCTTATACTAAGTTCTACCAAGTATAATTTAGTGACACAATACTAAATAATAGGTTCAAGCAAGAAATTCTCTAGATGTATACAATTAAGACCTAAACTCTTTTTAAAACAGAGAACAAATTTCAAAATAATCAACCTGTGCATACACTTCACCTTTAGTGGTAAATACCTATGTTAGGATTTATTATGTTGACTGTAAACAAAAAAATCAGCCAGATATCTGTCCAGCAAAGTGGGTTTATTTTAGAACAGCAAGGAACAATCCAGTACATGCAACCACAGAGAGTCAGATACTTCTTCCCTTTACTCTGCTATTTTTCTGTTCTATTTCCTCAACAAAGGAGAGGAAATCCCTTTATAGAGGCAAAAAGTAAGTTGGGAGGGGTTATTACAAAGGATTTCCTGTTGTGCTTTGTGAAGGACACAGGGCTTGAGAGCTCCCCCTTCTGGCCTCCCTACTTCACTTTAAATGAGGTTTCTGTTAATGAATTTTTTACAATTATCAAAAATTCTGTTAATGAATTTTTTAATGTAAACTAAACGAGACGAGATCAATGAGGATACCAAACATTTCTTTCGTTATTAATACTATTCACTTGTAATATTACTAGTGAAAACACAGATTTAGAAAACATATTTTGCTGATAATGTAACAATGTAAAGAACTTAATGCTATAGCTATTCCACTTAGAAACCTAAAATTAACAGGATATGGTTTAAACAAATGAAAATAAAATAAATCCAGGTATTTCAATACTGATTTAAAAAATCGGGTGATAAATATTGTTCCGATATCTTAAGTATTAGTCGATTCACAGGAGGGATTCTCCCAAGCATATTCTTACCATCGGGAGATGGCTACTTCAGTATTAGGCTATAAAACTGTTATGAATTTATAATTCTCACATAGCAAAATTTAATAACTAAATACCAAAGTAGCTCCTCTATATTATAATATCTAGTTTTGACTGATGGTAAACCCTGTAAGTTTTTTGGTTTTGTTATAGTGGTTGTTGGTTTGTGCTTTAAACTCAAGAGAATAGAAATACCTTTTGGCACATGACATAGTGCAGAATCGTTTTGACCGAAGAAATTCATTAGCATATCCCATCTTCCCGCAGAATTCACACTTAAGCAACTCACTGTCCATTTCTTCTAACGTCTCTAGAAAAGAAGAAAAGGAAAAATCTTACAAAAATTTAATTGTGGAAAATTTTCTTTTAGCCTTAACTTTGGCTGGATGCTGCTAGTTCAGATCCTCCAGGAAACTTAAAGGAATGGGTCTTTTAATTTTTCAATCCACAGCCACTTTGGCAAGGCAAAAGCCTCCAAAAATGACCACCTCTACCAATTCCCTTTTTCTCCTGCATAAAAATTTTATGGAGTTTTATCTACATAAGCAAGCAATACATTTTAAAGTTTCATTTTGCTAAGACTCCAACATCTCAGAAATGTGCAAATAACTTTATTAAGCACTATAAGCAAAATTAAAATGAATAAGATAGTCAGTACACTGCAGGAGGAACACTTTCAAAAAGCACCGTGTGGGATATGAATTTGGTATACTGTGCTATGGAGATATACAGAAGAGAACATTTAATTCTAACTGGAGAGAATGAGGATGACTCCAAAGAAGGTAAAATTTTGACATGTCTGATTTTAGAAGAACATGTTAAAATAATTAACACTCTCAAAGATCCACAGTATACAAAAGAATATATAAAGATGTATACATCTAATTATAAAGCAATCCCAACTTTTAGTTATATTAAAACAAAAATCATTTAATCTTTAAAATCACAAATAGTTTTGTGATTTCTAACCTCTGCTCCTTTTGATCAGGATGTTCTCTATTAAGTTAGAGTGTCCTTCCTCCACCTGTACATCCATAACTTTAAGTCATCCTACAGGACCCAAAGAAACTTCCTCCCTAAATCCTCAGGTATTCAGCAGCAATCACCTATAAGCAAGCAACTTAATCTTCATGACCCACAGTTTTCTCATCTATAAACTGGAGTGTATAATACCTTTCCCAAAGAATTGCAATGAAGATTATATGAATGCCCAAATTAAGTAGGCATAAAAAAGTGAGAGTTCCATTTCTTGTTTTCCCCATAAGAACTAAGAGTACCAACACCTGTAATAGTGCTTAGGAAATACTTCAATGAAAACTGTTAAATTCTTAAATCCACCATATTTTCCCATTTTCTTGCATCCTCATAATTTCTATCCCAAGTCATAAGAAAATATGCAAAAAAGCACTCCACTAACTAAAGCTTGTAGCTGTGAGCTCCATATGTACTTTCCTCTGCTATTTATTTAACCAAGATTGTTACGATGAAGAAAGGGACTCTCAAATGTAGACCTGGATAACATGTACTCAATATCAGTAAGTTCAAGCACTCATATTATCCTAGTGTTATTGGAGAAGGAAATGGCAAAGTGCTAAATCAAATGAAGGCAGCAAAAACTACTAAAAAACATACTGTGAAATAATATTTGAAGTTCCAAGGGATATCCAAATACATTGTCATGACTGATCAAATCATGAACTGGCAAGTGATCGTTTTAAGGAAATTTTCAAGACTACCGTCATAAGCAAAAGTCATCTATTTAGTAGCAATGGGGAAGAAATAGCCTCAAAACAGGTAAAATAAAAATTGCTCCTTCCCATGACCTAGAGATGGCTTTAATACAGCTGTGGGCTTTAATACATTCCTGGGACTTGATGTCCTAACTTCCAGGAGTACGGTTTTAACTTTGTTAAGCATGTACCCTAACCTGACCTTGACAAGCCTATACCAGAGACAGAATTTCTCACTCAACACCACTGCCACCAATTCAGTCCCAAAGATTCCATTCTTCAAGTAGGTTCCATTTTCAGACTATACTAAAAGCTCTATTTCAAGTTTTTATTAATGAATAAACAATATGCAACACTTGATGATAAAATACCTTAAGAAGGAGAAGGAAATGTTTTTGCTAGTAAGAAAGGGAAGATAGATCCCAAACAAGTATGGTCTAAAGGTTAACAATCTAATGAAAATAGAATATCAGTTTTATTTCTCATAAAGAGAAGAACATTAATAGATTCCAAAATCTGTTCTGTTTGATCAGAATTTTAACACATTTGGTAATGTTACCAAGGCTACTCTAACATTTGTGAATAAAAATTTACACAGGCAAATGAGTTTAAAAACTGTTGCTTTAGCTAATAAAGACTGGATTCTATGGCAGAGACAGCTGGTAATTCTCCAATATCCATTCTTCACTTTTCTCCCACAGTAACAGAATCTTAATTTTTAGCTAGGAAAGTAGACACTGAGAATAAAAACTAGTTTCTGCCCTAGGTATGGCCAATTTCTGACCAATGACATATGAATGGCAATGCTTGCAAATTCCACGTGGTACCCGTTCTCCTGTCTCATTGATTAGAATGTGATTATGAAGATGAACTATCTTGGAAATGAGAGCAACATTCTAGGGATGGCAGAGCCTTAAGATACTGGGAGCTTAGGTGTCCAACATCACGGAGCCGCAGACAGCTTACTCTTGGGCTATATCAGAGAAAATTAAACTTCTATCCTGTTTAATCAAATATTATTCTGGGTCTCTAATGAAGTAGCCAAAAATATAGACTCTAATAAAGATCCCCAATTTTTTGTGTGAGAAAGTTACTTTTTCATTTTCCTAAAGATTTGAGCTCACTTGAAGATCAGCAGTAAAAAAAGAAAAATAAAAAAAAAAAAGGCAAGACAGAAACCATAATCAGTGTGATTTATCAGGGAAAACATAGATATTTTGGCTATAGAACTGGTCCAAACAGAAACATGGTTTATTCTTTAAAAAGAGAATAATCCTCACATTACACTGAATTAAACTGAATATACTACGCTAAAACCACAGCCACTAAATAAGTTACTTCACCATTTAACCCTATAGGACTTACCATAAACACCAAAGTACACAACAGAAACACTTCATAAAATTACCTTGGTAATTTATGAACTATTTAAAATTTTGACACTTTTTATGTAAAAGTATCTCCACTATGAAATAGATTTATTGCCTTTTTGTTGAATATATTTAACATGTTAACACTGTAAACTGAAGGTGTACAACATGTTAATTTGATATACTTACATATTAAGTATAATTGCTGTTGTAACAGTATTTACTACTTCTATCAATTTACCTAATTATTCTTTCTTTTGAATTGTTGGGATAATTAAGTTTTACTTTTTTAGCAAGTTTGATGATTGTAGTATAATACTGTTGTCTATATTCATCATACTGTACATTAGATCTCTATAGTTTATTTACTGCTCATTGCATAAATTAATCATCTTTAAATCTTCCTTTTCCCTTAATTTGTCTGGCATGTTGTCCTATTACATCACACTTCGCCTTGTCTTCCATCAATTCTTTCTTTCCTCTTCCCACTGTTACAAGTACATGCCAAATCTCCGCATTCATCCTACAGACAACAAATAGTTTTTCCAAAATCACTCCTATTCATGTCACCTGCCTAAAAATCTTCAGTAACCATCTCTTGACAACATGATCAAAGCCATGATCAGAATCAATAAAAGATAAAATATATCATTTTTGCATTTATTTGTATTTGTTTTCCTGCAGTCATTTTGTACACCACTGACTTTTATGGAATAGTCACTATTAGAATAAAGTCTATAAAAAGAGGATTCCTTGACATTAAGGAGATTTAGTGGTATTTTTCTCTTTGAACAAATTTAATCACCTCTTTATTGAAGAGTACATCCTTAATACAATTGTAATATCTACCTGATAGCAAACATCAGAATATGGAAAGTCTAAAACCAAACAACCCATGGAACCTCTAAATTTTTAAACAAACTCATTAAAATAGTCATATTTTTAAGTCTGCTTAGAAAGACAGAAAAATTGTTTCAATCCTAAATTTTTAAATTATTTTTATATATAATGGAATCTT
>NW_006435762.1:2984886-3038598 GCF_000325575.1 Pteropus alecto
CAAATTAATACCAATCTTGCTATTTTGATTATTTGGCCATTAAGAGTCTGGTTAGATTTCCCATTATTTTAGTCAAATAATGCATTATATGAGAATAAAAGTGAATATTTCCAAGTGAAAAATCTGCGAGGAATAAAAATCCACAAACCTTCAGCAATCATGTCTTCCATCTCTGTGTCAGATGAATTATCTGCATGCTTTGTATTATTCTGTAGCTCTGGCTGAACACACACAGAATTTATCACCTGATTATCCAAAAGAGGCCTTTTTTTCACAGGCTGTTCTATTAGCAAAGATGAACGACTCACCTTCAAAAGAAAAAGAATAAAATCAAATAATCTTTTAAGACTTTCAGAAATAAGTTGGTTTTAAAAAACCCCTTGAAAAGAATGGGATGTGATAATTTACTTGTTCAACTGATCAGATCCATTCATTAAGCTTTTTACTCCTTGAGAAAAGGTTAGGCAATCTGGACATAGACACTTTATATTTCAGATCATCAGCAATATGGATACTTCAAAATCTCCGTCTAATGGAACCTAGCATCCTAGTTTAAGCAAGCAGTTAAGAAAAGTCTTTAAAAATCAGTTATAAATTTTGATTGCCCAGTATCCTTAATTTTTTTTCTGCAATGACTTTTTTAAGATTTATTTTTCATGTACATAGCTTTTTATTTGTAGGGTTATCTCCTCAGAATAGATCATTATTATGTATATTTTAAAGATAAGGGCAAAAAATGAATAGAGGACATGAACAGACATTTCTCTAAAGATATACAGATGGCCAACAAACGTAAGAAAAGAGTCTCAACATCATCAATCATCAGGGAAATGCAAATCAAAACCACAATGAGATACCACCTCATACCAGTCAGAATGGTTATTATCAATAAGTCAACAGTAACATGTATTGGTGAGGATGTAAAGAGAAGGGAACCCTTGTGCACTGTTGGTGGAACTGTAAATTGGTACAGCCACAATGGAAAAAGAGTATGGAGGTTCCTCAAAAAACTACAACTAGAACTACCATACCACTCAGCAATTCCACTTCTGGGTATTATACAAAGAAATCCAAAACTCTAATTTGAAAAGATATATGCACACCTATGTTCAATGCAGTATTACTTAAAATAGCCAAGATATGGAAGCAAAAGGTTATCTATCAATAAATGAATGGATAAAGAAAATGTGGTATATATAAACAATGAAATATTACTCAGCTATAAAAAATAATTAAATCTTGCCCTTTGCAATGACATGGATAGACCTAGAGGGTATTATGTTAAGTGAAATAAATCAGAGAAAGATCATATGACTTCACTTATATGTGTAATCTAAAATAAAAATAAAAAAACACCAAAATAAAACAAAGAAAAAACAGACACCCAAACAGAAATCAAACTGATGGCTGTCAGAGGTGGGGGGAGGTGGATGGGTGAAAAAGGTGAACAGGAATATAGTCAATAATATTGGGATAACTTTGCAGAGTGACAAATGATTGCTAGACTTAGTGTGGTGATCATACAAGTAAGGGTACATAAATGTCAAATCACGATATTATACACCTGAAACTAATATAATATTGTATACCAACTATAACTAAATATAAATAAATATATAGGAACTAATATTCAAAATGTTTAGGTGATTTCTTTATAAAAACTGAAAGACTAGAACTCATGTCTCCTGATTCCTAGTTCAGCAACCAAATCCACTGTAATCACAAAAAGAAATGGAAAAATCTGCAAACATCAACATTAAAATCAACAACAAAAAAATTCACTTATGTTCAGTATACTTGGTTAAGTCATAAGTAATAGTTATTTTAGAAATGTTTTCAACAAAAACAATCCAGACCAAAAATATTTACTGATTCACTAGTGAACCCTCAGTTAATCTGAAAAAAATAGAACCTCTAATTCTATTTAAGAATTCTGGTTAAGTCTCCAGTATCTGCCACATGTGGTGAACAATAGCTTACTGGAAATTGCTACATTTAACCTGAGAGAATAATCATCCATAAACTTCTAAATTTTGTTCAGTTAGTATATTTAATATGCCTCAGGTAAAATTTATAAGTTACTGCTGAAAAAAAACTGTAAAGTTAAGTGCTGCTAAAGGGATCGACTTCTGGTATGTGAATAAATTTAAATAATCTTTTCAGAAAATAATTTAGTACGATATATTGAATCTTAAGAATACATATGTAATGTGATTCAATACTTGCATTTCTAGGAATTTATACTAAAGAAATTATTAAAAATGTGGACAATTTATGTACAAAGATATTCTTTTCAGGACTACTTGAATAGTGAAAAAGTGGAAACCTAAATGTCCAACAATAATGAAGAATTATGTAAATTATGTTTGTGCATAAAGTGAAACATAGTTATTCAAAATGTTTCCAAAGTACTATTAATCATGAGAAAATAAATGCTCAAGTTATACTAAGTGAAAGCAGAACTATATAAAATAATAATCTTGATCATATGAAAACATATAAATATATACATCATGGTTATTAATGGAGATTTTTCTGTACATTTCCCAAATTTTCCATTTAAAAAAAAATACGTATTACTTTTATAATCTAAAAAAAACCCAAAACTGTAATTGTCACTAGTAATAACTGATAATAATAGCTCTGGCTATTAAGTGCCCGGTACTACATAGAACAATTTATGCATATTTAATCCTTATAACAATCCTAAGAGCAAAGTATTAATCTCCATTTGCTAGATGAGCAAAATGAAGATCAAAAAGACTAAGTGACTTGATAAATTCAGAGCCAGGATCCAAACACTGAGGACTAGGGAGAAAAGACTTCCTCCACTCAGTAAATCAGGATTCTTATAGGGGATCCAAGTTTAATACACACATAGTAAACTGAAGATATAAGCAACCAACTATCACAATGCAATATCTTCACTACCCATAAATCTGAAAAGTCAGACAATTCAAAGGACTTCAAAATAAAATATTTTGTAGGGTGAGTGGGTAAAGGAGATCAAAGATCAAATACATACTAGCTGAAGGAAACTGGACTTTGGGTGGAAAACACACAATAGAATATACAGATGTCAAATTATGATGTACACCTGAAAATTACATAATTGTATATAATTAACCAATATTACCCCAATAAACTTAATAAAAAAAATAACTATTTTGTTTTCTTTGATTTTGGCCACTTGTCTTTATTTTCTAAGGAAAAATGTTTTATCTCCAGATATTAGCATATAAATTATATATAGCTACTCTCAAATTATAAGACTTTTTAGTGATAGATAAGGTACCTTCATTTTGAGGTGAACATTTTAAAGCATTTAAAAGTCTGACTGAAGGCTGAGATTTAAGAATAATGAAAAAATCTACTATTTGATAATTATAAACCATCAACTGGGTAACACAGAAGTATTAGATCACTGGAAAGTTATTATTTTCTGTACTCAAGTTAAAGTTTCCAAAGTATCACATTATACAAGAAATACCATTTAAAGAAAAATATACCTAGGTGTCATTTCAGTCCCCTAAGAAGAAAAAATAGAAAAGTTTATTTCATTGGAGTAAACTTCCAACTACCTTTCTATAAAAATTATAAAACTGATATCCTTATAGCATGAAAACTTTCTCCTTAGTTTATCTAAATAGCTAGCATAAAATTCCAGAAATATATTAGGAACACATAAAGGTGACATAAATTCTAGATAAAAGAATGACAACTTTTTTGAAATAAAACTATAAGCTTCTTATTAGAGAGCAATAATAGACTAAATTTTAAATAATGCTACATGAATAATTTTAAAAATATAAATTTGCTTGTTACTTACAGGAAATGGCTCCAATCCTTCCTGAATCACAAAACCTTCAATAACATGGGTCAAGATCTGTGGTTTAACAATGGCCTGTGGAGGTCTGTTTTCTATATTGGGAATACTACTGGGCATAGATGTACTATTACTTCTTGAAGTAGCAGCTGGAAGTAAGAGTGGAGGAGCAGGAACAGAAACATGTGAAGGATCTGAAGGAGATTTAATTACTGAAGCACTGACTGATGCCACAGCAGGTAATTCCACTTGCTCTGAAAAAAAAAAACATCAATTTTTTAATCTTTAGCATTCTGTTCAGGCAGATATGAAAGAAAATTCAAGAATAATCATTAATAACAACAATAGTTAATTTCTGGTGCTTTAAAAAACCATTCTAAAAACTTTTTATTTATGACTGCATTTAAGCTGCACAATGACTTTATGAGATAAAAACTACTATTATCCTCACTTTACAGAAGAAGAAATAACTTGCTCAGTTGTCATTTCAACCATGGTTAGAACAGTCTCATAAGACATGAATATGTTCTAGAATGTCAGTTTAGAAATAATTATTGAAATTGTTGCGTTAAAAGAATTTTTAAGCTACACGGGTATTAAATTTCCTATGTTCTTGTTTATATATTCCAAATGGCGGGGAGAGGAGTGATACTTTGAAAATATGCTTAGATAAAAAAAAGATCATGAAATCCAAAGAATAAATAGAGATTTTAATGAACTACACAGGTCACATCACCTGTATTTCAAGCAGTAAGGCTAATCCAAATCCATGTACGAATGTTCTTTGAGGTCTTTTTTACAACTCTTCAATGGTACTATATATGTCAGGGAGAACACTGCAGTACCAGGCAATTGCAAAATGTTGAGCTAAATCACTGTGATACCTCCTCCTCAAACTCTTGAGGACCACAATAAGATAAGACCCGGCAGCCTGTGATGCAGACTTTACCTATCCATTCAATAGCACCAAACCTTTAAGTGGAAATACAGAACTAGCTGATAGCTGAGAATATCAATGAGTACAGATATCTGAGAAAAATTTTAAAAGAGCAGAGATTTATGAAAACTGAATCCTAGATGGAAATAGTCCCTCAATTTTTGCACATTAGTTTATCTCATGATTTGATGAGTTATTCTAAATATCAACCTTCCTGTTTTTCCCACTTAAATACAACAGGAGAGTAACAAGTATGAAGTTACAGGAAGACTCAAGTCTACATTGTACTTAGACAGTTTAGCCAGATGGATATGCTTGACAGGATATCGGACTATACCCTGAGAGGAAAAAAATGTGAAGACATTCTTGTGTTTCGGTATTTCAAAAATGTTTAAATTTCCTTTGAGTACCATTAGTAATGCTCATTGGGTATTTAAAGTCATAACGCAAGGTTAGTATCCAATTACTGTAATCTGCTATTTGTCTTTAAATCAAAATTCCAGAAAATCTGCAACAACATAAATTCATTTCTAGTGTACAGAAACTACAAAGATTTCATACTATAGATTTTTTAAAATCTCTTTTGAAGTATTACTTTGAATAAGCAAAGGCAAAAACTTGTCTTAAACATTTTATATAATTTTATTGACTAAATATTTTCTATTTTTCAGGAGGGGAAAAAATTGGAAGAAAATTGATTTCTCCCCTTCTATGCTTTCCAGAGATTCACAATGGTAGTAAGGGAATAAAAGCTGAAGAGAACCGAAGGGTTAGTGATGTGGCATACTGAAGAAAAGAGGGCAAGTGTTGCTTTGGTAGCAAAGTCACTGTCACACTACAATTTGTTTCCATGCCTGTTACAGTGGTTCTTCTTACCTGGAATGATCACAAGGGGCAAGAGATATTCAAAAAAACAGAATATTTACAACAAAGCCTGAACTAACATTATTATTAGCAGGAGCAGGGGTCTATAAACTTTCTATAAAAGACAATATCATCTCTGCAACTACACATCTTTGCTGCAGTAGTAAAAAAAGCAGCCATAGGTAATATTTGAACAAATGAACATGGATGTGTTGTGAAAAACTTTATTAAAGAACAATGATATTTATACTTTATATAATTTTCACATGACATGTTACTTTTTTCCAACCATTTAAAAAATTTAAAACCATCCACAGCTCATGGGCCATACTAAAACTGGCAGCAGAAAAGATTTAAAGTGTGAGCTACTTTATCACCTAAATGAATTATTGACAGGAAAAAAAAACAAAAACCTAACACAGAATGTATCCTTTTTTAGGACCCCGACACTGGGCGATAGGTCATACTGATGTTTTAGTAAAATATCTAGGATTCGGTCACTTTGATATTGTAAGGAGGAGCATATAAAAGATTTACTTGAACTAAAAAGTAGCACTGAAGTACTGAATATGAATTTGAATGCTTTACGCTCAAGAATTTTTTAATCCATGTCTCCACTAAGAATTAATGAGGTTTAATTTAAGTACTGTCTGGGAAAGAACACTCTGAAAAGCATTTACTCAGTCTGGATCGCAAGCAATTATTAAGAATGTCAGATATGACTTAGAACGCTCTGTGATTTTGGAAAGTATAACTGAAATCTTTTGATAGAATGTTGATTTATTCCAATTTGTAAGCTAGAAATAGCTTGACACATGAATCTGAATGGGCATATAAAACACATCTGTACAAACCACTAAAAATTAGAAGGCTATGATGTTTTTTTCATTTGGGTGGTTCCTCATTAATTGTTCTAATTGTCCCTCATCAAAAAAAAATCTTGAATTCTAATGTATGCTTTCCTGCAATTAATTACATAACAAATTAGTTTAATACCATCTCTCATGAAAAAAAAAACTTCCTGATTATTAACATTTACCCAATAAAAATTCCCCTCAACTTAGATATTCCCTCACCTAACAAAGGATGTTCGGAAGTCAACTCTTCTCCTCTCCCCACAGTTATAGCTGCTGGAGACAATGTGGGTGGTGGTGGGGTTCTGTCCATCCGGACACATTCGTCTGACTCTTCTGGCATTTCTTCCTCACACACATCTTCTACTTGATAGACCTGCAAATGACAAACCACACCACCTTAAAATGTTTCTAAAAATACATTTAATAAGGTGTTCCTAACTTAATTTTAAAAAAATAAATTCTAAGTGTTTTAAACTTAAAAACAAGGCAAAAAGACTATATGACAGGTTGAAAACAAAACTTTTAAATTCACTCAAATGAAGTTTTCCTAATACTTGATGATATTTTACTAAAAGTAAGTTGCAGATCAGTATCTAGGCTACAACTCACTAAAGCTTTCCAAAAAGGTGAGTCAAGTCAAGCCATACTTTTAATTTTGTGAATTAAAAGAAATATTTTGATTTTATGTACTCTGGGAATTTACTATTGTTTCTGTTAATTTCTAATGATCATAAATCAAAATAGATGCTATTTTTCACAAGCACATTAAGTAAATCTCCAAAATGACACACAACATATCAGGAAATATACCGACTAAAGGAATACATCCCAAGCTCTTTATTATATTTATGTGAATTAAAGATTAAATTATGAAAAGTAATGTCTGAGTACCTACAAAAAAGGTATATAAGCAATTATATCTTTACATCTTTTCTTTAATCTTCTGATCTACTCAAGAATCTAATGATTTTTTATAAGCTAATATCAAGTAAATAGACAATATCTATCCTTGAAATAATCCACACATACACACACACATCTCATCCTAAACCATTTGAGACACTAATTTTAGTTCTTTAATATTGTTCCATACTTATAGAAGAAAGTTTTTAAGTCTTTAACTTAATTACCTTGTTATCCAATGGTAAAGATTATACTTAAAAAGAAAACATGGACTCAAAAGCACTCTGAGTAGGAACCTCATAACTAAAAATAACTTATTAATATTTCATTAGATTATCATTATTTAACCATTATTTTTGAAAGATGACAGTTTACAAAAAAAAAAGCCACAAAGCAATTCACCTCCCTTCTTTTTATGTATAAAGATTACTTAAATTTACGAAGGTTGTGAGTTCTTAAGATTACTTACCCAAACTGATTAATGTTTCTAATAAATGTTAAAACAAAAAACCTTTCAACAAACTTTCAAAACACTTTAAGTGATATCTAATATTGTGTATTTTTAATTGAAAAAGTTAGATGATTTGATGTATATGTAATCAAATAGAAAAATGTCAAGATTTCTGAAACTAGCATAAACCATGTTATAAAAAGGACTACTACTTCATCTACAAAGGCATATCCAACAACAGCGAAAATTAAAAAAAAAAAATTCCTAACTTTCTAAACCTCTACTAAGAAATCTTTTCTTTTGCTTTTTAAAAAATTTTTAAGTCTCATTGTTACTGATAATTTTATATCAAATATAATATCCAGAACTGTGATCTGGATTAGCTACTAAGTAGACAACATTTTAAAAACTATTTGTTCATAACCCTGCATTGGAACATTGGAAGCCTGTTTCACCAAGAGATTTCTTGCTTTATGTCTGGATCTCCAGAAGTGAAAGTAGTTGTTTGTTATTGCACAATGCAACAATGACTGCTAATATCTGTTCATGATAACTCTTTTAAAATGATAACGTCCAATATAGGGAAAGTCATCCAAAAAAACGTTCTGGAGGTTAAAGGGGAAAAAAAGACCTTCTAGTGAGAGGCATCCACTGTAGTACTGATTATTTTAATTTAAGGGAGTGGTGGGAATTCTGATTCAGAGGTAATTAGACAAGTATGGATTGATCAACCAGTTCAATTGTGTAGGTGTAGCATTTTTTTTAGATATTACTTTCCTTCCAAAGATCATTATCTCTTTTAAAAATGCTGAAACTCTCTTTAATATTAATGTTGTCTCAAGTTTTTCAAACACCTACTACAGTACCTTTTAAGGAATCAAAGTCTGATCATGCATAAAATTCTGATTTTTAAAAAATAATGTGAAGCATAACACAAATAGCATATTCTGAAAAAATCCATCAAAGAATACTGTAGAATACTTTTCATTCTTTATAGTTAAACCTAACTACACACACTTTCTTCCAAATCTCCCATGTAAAGACAAAATAAGTTAATGAATAAAAGTAGGCAAAAATAGATCTGTCACAGACAGCATCATCAGGTTAAAAAAAAAACCTAAATTGCAACAACTAAAATATTAAATAAAGCAAAGAAGTAGAGATTTAGCTTACAAGATCATCAGAAAACTGCACATCACAATTTTTGTTTAGCTCATAACTACAACTACTCTAAAACTAGAATGCCTGACAAATCTACCTCAATAAAGTATATGAGTCCCATCTGTCTCCTTTTCTTAAATAAACCATGGAACATTAGTTCTAAATGATCTACTCTCACCAAATCTTATCACACCTAAATGTCAATGAAAAATCTTAGTTTTATAGATATATCTTTTTAAAAAACACAATTGATTTTACTTTGATAATTCACACTTATTTTTCAAATTTTCACATCTCTTAAGTAAATATATCTCTATATTTTAAATATCTGAGAAAACCAGGGAACTATGAAGAAATGTGTAATTCATAAAATGTCATTTGATAAAAAAACAAACAGATTTGATCAAAGGTGATAAAAGAAAAAGATAACAATTTAATAAATAGGCTTTGATATTCAAAGAAAAGTAAAAGAAATATAACATGAAAACACTGATAGCAAGTATGACCATACCAGTAAGAGAACCTAAAGTTATTTTTATGGAAAAAAAAAAACTTCCAAAACTGGGGTGACAAATTTTTTTAAAAAATTTTTAAGAGATGACAGGAAGTAACAAAATAAGACTATAAATATTTTTAGCTTTCATTTAATTGTTTTGATATTTCTATTTCAAATATGTTCCTTCAAAGTTTACCCTAACAAAAACAATTAGAAAAACAAGGCATACAGAGAAATTTTATTCTTGTTAAAAACCAATTCACTGAACTAGAAAGTGAGAATATAAATTTAATTTGATTCTTTGAAGGTACTGTACACTTTGAAGCCTGTGTTTTTATGTTATAATATCCACTGTAAACTCTTTGAAACTCTATTAAAAGAAAATACAGAGACATGATAATTGAATGACAAACTTATTTCTAGATGCCCGTTATTTTTTTTGTCAAGTTCTGTTTTTAATAAAAGTGAATAGGAAGTGGAATTCAATCCTCTTTACGCCTATTAAGGCCAGTCTGAATGACGAGAATAAAGAATTTATAAATCTGCATCCTGAGAACCAAAATGTTTCCCATTAAAGAATAGACTTTGAAACTCCCTTCTTTTCTGGGCTAATGGTTATTAGTCTTTAAGTAATAAAATCTCTTCAGTGAGGTTTGATATAAAACTTCTTTGGGAACTGTTTTCATAAGTTATAAATTAATTATGAATTTAATCATTCTTAAACATTTAGAGACCTTATTTAATTTTTACTGTAAATTGTTTTATAAATTATAAAAGTGCTTTAGAGAATGTTTGAAGAAAAACATTTTTCATTTTAGGCAACATGTACCATTTTTAGAGGTTTATTCTGGTAAATTTCATCACAATCTAAATTTTTCAAAACTTTTACTCCTCCCAATGGATTTTTTTCATCCTCAGTATTCAATTCATCCACTGAGATTCTTTTTAGCTTTTTAAATGAGAGATATTTTAAGTACGTATTTTCCCTGAGAAGAAATTTAAATCATAAGTTGAATAATTCTAAAAGATGGTTTAGAGTTAATGTTTTGGCAAAGTCGGATTCTTTCCTAGAATAAATGTTTTTACAAAATTTTAATTATAAAATATAATTTTACCAAAAATGTACATCATACAAGCATAACTCCACCTTGAAACAAAAGCCCTTAATGGCCCAGGCCTTCAGAATGCATACCACCAAAAAAAGGTTAGCTAGATAAACCATACGTTTAAGAACATACAAGCCAACAGAAGGGATCTATGAAGGATAATCACCTTAAGAGAAAAAACTTTGTGCAGATGACACTGGTTCAAATGCATTCCCTTGGGGAAAAAAAATCAACTCTGTAAAGATAGCAGATGGATTTGTTTAAATAGTAATAAATTAACGAGGGACTTTAATAACCATCACAAATTATCAAGCATGCAACCACACTACAACAAACAGCAAATTTTTTTTCTTTCCATACAACAAGTTTGTCAGACACTGACAGATGGAAATTTCAAGCTTTTTAAATTCATAGGCATGTAGATCTAGCGATATAACACAATGTGGGAGAAAATCGTTTTTACTTTCAATACAGCAAGAAAGTCAAAGAGCTTCCAAGGGCTTACCACTGGTGGATCAACAGGTGCTGGCGGTTGTACTTGTAGGTTTACCGCAACAGTCTGTGGAGGAGGAAGAGTCTGAAATGGCAACTGGACCAAAGCTTCTGCAGCTGGAAGCTCCTCTTCTGACACCAAAGCATTCTGCACCAAAACCTGGCCCTGGGACAGAATTTCAGGCTGCACTTGTAAAGACTGCATAGACTGCAAGGGCAGTGGTGGAATCTGAGCTGGAGGAGATGTTGACATCTGTGGAGGGGTTGCAATTGGGATTGGAGAGGACTGCAGGGTTGAATATTGCTGGTGTGATGCTGGAGACACAATCTGCTGACCTGGGGACACTAAGGCAGACTGCTGAACTGGGCCAATGTGTACAACAGGGGAAGCTGGAAGTGAAAGATGGGATGGAAGATTCAGCTGTGCTGTGGGTTGCACCTGATTAGCAGTGGACTGCTGCAAGTTTGGCCCTGGCTGGAGAGCTGATGACACAAGAGGGTGTGGTTGAATAAGTGCTTGTGGATGAATAATTATAGTAGGAGACTGACTTGGTGAATGAGGTGGTGGAGGAGACACCACTACAGACTGCTGTGCCGACTGTGACTGGCTAGGCGACACTGTTAAAGGAGGGGGATGACTCTGAATTGGTGAACAATGCTGTGACTGGGCATTACTGGGAGCAGGAGGGAGGCCATGGTTTTGGAGTGGTATACAGTGCTGGGATGGGGGTGGATCTTGAGTTGGATTTTGGAGTGTGATTGGCTGAATTTGCTGTTGCTGCTGCTGTAGTATCAGCTGATGATGGGAAACCTTGGGAGGTGGTGAATGAAGAGGAATCTGCTGATGTTTTATTAGAGGATGAGGCTGAATTGGAGGATATGTAGCTGTGAGAGAAAAAAATGACAATTAGTATTTATTTTAAAAATATCATAGAAAATTTTAAATCTAAAGGAGGAAAGTTTTTACATCAGAAGGTTATAAACATCAGAAATCTATTAAAAGTCTTCCAGACAAGAGTGACTTAAAATATGACAAACAACTTTTCCTTAGAAAACTATAAAGATTTCATAAAATAAGTTACACTGTGGTAAGTTCCAAAAGAAAATCACCTAAAACACTTTATGAATCTGAATCTATGCATGATTAATTCTTATTACATTTTATAGGTCCCCAGAATAACTGCATTAATTTTTACTTTTTCAATAATTTAAATTTTATTAAATGTATTGGGGTGACATTGGTTAATAAAGTTATATAGGTTTCAAGTGTATACTTCTATAATACATTAACTGTTAACAAAGTTTATCCACTTGAATTCTTTCTTTGGTGAAGAGAGCAGTATCACTAAACAAGTTTAATATAAAGATAACTTCGAAATCATAAAAATGCAACATTAAAATCTATAGAATAAAGGTCTTATCTTTTCTAATCTGTGTCTAAACATTCTTCCAACTAATTAGTCAATGTAATTACTATAAAGCCTCTCAAATAAGTTTCCAAACTTAGCCAAGATGAAGAGTTGGTATTACCTGACTCACGAAAAAAATGTTTTGCATAAAAAGTTAATTCAGTTAAGCAAAACAGATATGTGAATTCTAGAGCATGGGCAAATAATCGCTATAACTAAGAAATGAAATTTTAGGGGCCTTTCAAAATACAGGAGACCACTAGTTGCTTGCAGAGAGAGTAAAGCAATCAGAAGTCCATATTGTCTAAACAAAGGAGCTTGTTTTACTTCTCTCCCTCAACAAAACAAACAAAAAAACCTAGAGTAATCTGTAAATGATAGTACCAGATTTCTCCACAGAGGAGCAACTCACAACAGGGATAATATATGTAAGAATTAGCAAAATCAAGTATTTCCATCATTATGCCTCTCCTGCATATCGGTGCGTATGTTTATACACAGAGAGATGCTGGTGAAATCCTCTCTATCTGAATGAGAATGTAAATTGGATTCACTATATATAAATGTACAATCAGTATGTTTTACACCTCAAACTAATATAATATTGTATATTAACTGTAACTGAAAATAAATTTAAAAAAGAAGAAACTCAGTTTACTAGAAGACAAACTGAAAAAATGGATTAATATCATGTAAAAATTATACACATTTAAAATAGATCTAAAGCCTGGCTAGCTCAGCATGAGACTCTTAAAATAGAACTAAAGACAAGGCAAAAATTTCTCCTAATCTCAGAATGTTAAGATAGGCTATAATGTCTTGCATCTATTTTTATATTCAACCACACTGTGACAAAAGCCTTATAAAAAACTTCTAACAACTTCTAACCAAATTTTTGCTTTTGGTTAGTTAATATTTAAAATTCTGGAGATCCTTTAAGGAAATTAACATCTGGTTAACATCTTAAGAAACAGGCATTTAGAAAGTTCAATAAATATCCATGAATTATGAGGAAAAAAAGAATTTTAGATCTAAAATTCCATCTAACAAAATAATTTTCATGTAACTAGCCTGGTACTTCAAACTAAGACTAAAAATTTATGTCAGCACTTTATAAATGTACTGATAAAGACTCTATATAAAGTATTCAATAAAATCTTGGATTTCTATACAGAGCCTCTCTTTCAAGGGGCTCAAGGTACTCTCGCATCTCCCATATGAAAAACAAATGCCCGAGGAGTAGGTACATATTATTATTCCCATTTATAATAGCAAAGGCCCACTTTAATTCAACTCTTTAGGTTATAATTAAAATTTACATATTCTTGGAGTACAATGGATATTATAGTCATAGGAATAAAAATTTTTTCTGTGCTCTAGCAAGTAAACAATCTTTTTATATTCTAGAGTTGATAATTCAATAGATTAACAGTTTATCCTTTTACCAAGATGAAATTTTTCTTTGGTCAGAAATCGAAGTGAGTCTATTATATATTAGTCCATAAGTCCAACTGACAAGCACATATATTACAAAATAATTATAAGGATATCTGAAACAATATTTCTGTATAAAAAGAGCCCTAGAGCTTTGGAGAATCATCATGTTTGTTTACTTCTCTGATTTTAATACACACTTTATTATTGTCGGGGGTCTTATATTTGGATAGTTAATGACTGGCATCATCTCTCACACATGTAATAGAATTCTTTAATTTCTATAAATAATTAGATATATTATTGTAAGCTATTAAATATATTATTTCATTTAATAGTTACAACAACCCCATGAGGTAGACAGGGTACTACACAAATCCAATGTACTACAAGTGAAGAAACTCTGAGCATTAAGTGACTTGCGTGAAATCTCAAGAACTCACAGTCCTGAGTCTGGGTTCTTATTATGGACTAAATGTTTGTGTCCCCAAAAATTCATACTGAAGCCCTAAGCCCTAATGTGACTATATTTGGTAATAAATCCTTTAAGAAAGTAATTAAAGTTAAATAAAGTAATAAAAAAAGTGGGACCCTGACCTAGCAGAATTAGTGCCATTATAAAACGAGTTAACAGAGAGCTCGCTATCCTGTCTCCTAGCACTCAGATGAAAGGCCATGGGAGGACACAGCTAGAAGGTAGCCATCTGCAAACCAGGAAGAGAGCCCTCACCAAAAAACAAACACTGCTAGACCTGGATCTTAAGACTTTACAGCCTCCAGAACTGTGAAAAAATAAATTTCTGTTGTTTACACTACCCAGTCTATGGTATTTTTTAATGGCAGCCTGAGTAAACTAATGTAGACTTTTCACTACACACTGAATTAATATCTGCAAAAAATGGTGTTATGTTTTTCCCAACTAGACTAATTTCATAAAAGCTCTAAAAGTACTATAAAAAACTTGAGCTCTAAAATAATAATTTCTAGACATCTGGTTAAAGTTTATCATTATATATTAAAAATAGAATTATTAACTATCAAGTGGAATGCCACCTGCAAGAAGAAATGAATAAAACAAAATGATTTAAGCACCCTAGAAATACATACAAGGAAACAATAACCATGTCCATTATAATATTACATCAGAACACAAATAGATTTTTTAATATTTGAAAGTGATCTGTAGGATCAAGCGCTTCTCTAACTGAGGAAAAGGACAAATTATCAATTCGAACATCTCCAAAAAAAATAGCTTCAAAACAACTTCCCAATAGCAAGAGCAGAAAAACTAAAAGGGTGGGAAAATATAGCTTTTGACTTTCTAAAAAATACAAGTTGCTTTGAATAACTGTAGCATAAGGCTTGAAGGAATTTTAACAAATTTATAACTCTGATAGCTGCAAAAGTTTATGTGATTTAGGATGTTCCATTTGGTTTAGTTTCTAATCAACGACACCATGGAATACTGGATTTTGGCTAATACACATAAGATCTGAATTTGGAATTGCATTTGTCCTGAGACTCTTTAATGGTTTCAGCTTTCTGGTCACCTCCATACCTACATAAAATATTCCCATCAGAATAAGGGAAATTATCACACTATCAATAAAGGGGGGAAGAATAAGTGTCAACTAGAACCAGGTATTGATAATTCAGGGAGACCGAAAATCTGAAAATAGATCTCCCTTGCTTGAACTAACCCTAAAAGATTTCCTAGCTTTCTCTGAAGGCAGTATTCCCTTTGCAAGGAAATTAACTTACCCTCCTTTATCATCTATGAAAACTAGGGCATCACTAAAAACTGTCCCATGAGCAGTCATTCCAAGCACAGTAGGTCACTGCTGCCTCCTCACTGACCCCTATCAACATTGGCCAGAGACCGGTTTGAGGCTAAGAATACTCTGGATAATTCAGTATAAAAATCCTGTTGTCAAGCCACAGAGAGAGTAGGATCTTGCACACAGACGTGTATAAAAAAATTCACATCTAACTATACTATGAATAAATTTATTAATTTAAACATTATAACAAAGTCTGCACTTAATCTAGGTTTAAGCATAAGCAGTGATACCTAATTAGTAAAAATGGAAAAAACTGTGCTATAACTTCCACAATTCATATGGAAAAAAATCAATTATTAATCCAATAAATATTTACTGTCCACCTATTGTAGATCAGTACATGTAAGGTAACAGTGCCCTCCAGATAAAAGGATGAAAAGGTGAATGTGAAGAAAGATTGCAAGAGTTCATAAATGTAAACTGCCAGACACATAAGTGCTCGATATTACTATCCTACCCTCAAAGAATTTACTATCTAATAGAAAAGCTAAGATCAGTTAGTATATAAATAACTATAAAAGAAAAAGTACTATAAAGGAGCATAAAAATGCTATACAGCTTCAAAGTAATGAGAGATTTCTAACTAGGGGAATCAAACTATTCCAACATTTTGAGACTGGGTGATGTAGAGAATGTTAGCAATATTAGCACAGAGGAAACATGAAAAGAGAAATAGGTTTAGGTGGAGAAAAATCAGACTCTGGTAGTGTAAAACGAATCCTTAAAAGTAATGCAGAGTTATAAAAGGATAGAAAGAAGATGCTTACCTGATGAGGTTGGATCAAAAGAGGATTTTTTTTTTTAATGAAACAAAAGTGAAGTGTCTAGCCCAGTGCGTAACACACATACACATACTTTCAATAAACAATAATTACACTAGTATTAAAATATGTGCAGATATATTAAGAATAGGGGAGACCTAAATCTTGAGAAGCAAAGGAAAAAATCCAGCATGAGGGAGACAAAAGATACAATAATAACTACAAGAGAAGATCATAAGAAGGTAAAAAAAGATGCAATCGATGATAAAGTAAATAGTGCTAACTTTAAAGAAGGCAGATAATTCCTTATCTTATTAGACATGAAGAAAGCTCAACACTGAGAAATTCTGAGATGAACAGAAGAGATAGTAATGAAACTCACTCTGGATGGCCCCAGCATTTTCAGCATGAGAACCCTGTAACAAGGTTATCTGTAAATAGCAGACGAAGTGCACGTGGAATTCAAAGATTAACAACAATGAAAATGACTTAGTTGATTCTCTAACATCTTCTTCTGAGACGAAATCAGAGATGGAAAAAAGGCAATGTAGTAAAGAAAATCATTATGCATAATTCTTATTTTTGGAAAGTGATAAATTTTCACCTATGACAACTAGAGCATACTAAATAAGCTACAGACAAATCTTGTTGTCAAAGCAATAAAAAGTTTTGTTGCTATAATGAGAGACCAGCACATAAAGATGTTATTCAAATGTCGACTGACCAAAAAAACCACTATTTTATTATTGTAATTTGTCTTAGCTATTGGACTCTTTTGATTTTTTTTCAATATTGAAATGTTCTTTTTCTTAACTTAAGAAATGCACATTTTAAAATATTTTAAAAGTATCATTCTTGTTCCAGCAATGAACATCTTTTGTTTTGCTCTGCCTGCTAAGAAAATGAATAATGCAACTATTTTCAACAAAGTTTTATCCCACCTGGTGCTATTAACTGGTGAATACTTGATGTCCGGGTGACAGCTGTGCTTCGTGATTCCAGACTTGGACTTTCTCCTTTCTTATTACTTTCTGGAGAAGGATCTCGTTGGCTGATTTTAGAGCTGGTCACTGTTGTTTTGTTATGACAAATTGTCAATGACTGAGTTTGACTAGTGCTTTTTGGAGGACCATTCTGAGAGCTAGATAATACACCCAACTTCTGGCTGCGTAATGTTAAATTCTGAACCTGAGAACCACATAACAAAAAATAAGGATGAAACAAGTGATATTAACTGATGTGGTAATCATTCCCATTATAACAAAATGACAACACATTTTTAGTATGCTTTTCATACATAAAGCACCAAGCACTTGAAACAACTAATTAATCCTGAAGGAAAGGGGAGTTATTATTCTAAGTAATCTTATCTTAAATATTAAGTGGCATTCATAGATAAATATATAGATAATATACGGCAAATGAACTATGAATATGAGTAAATTACTCTGCAACATATTGCATTTTAGTTATCAGCTGGGAGACAGCCAAAGAGAAGGAGGAAGAGCAAGGTCATTCCAGAAAAGGGGAAAACTTGAACAAAGTTGCAAAGGTGGGAGAGCCCAGGGTGTACAGGGTAAAATGAGCAACTCCTTCAACTTCAGTCTCACTTCTCCATGCCAGGACTGTGAAATATTTTAAGGTTAAAAGCACCTCATAAACTTGTGAGAAGTTACTACACGTAATTAGGAGAGTATGGGTACAATATTGTTGTCTTAATAAAGATGAGATACAGGTAACCAAAATAAGTTACCAGCTCTAAAGAGATTATAAAGAAACACTAATCTTGTAAGAAAACAAGTTCATCAAATTACCTACTTTATTGTGATAATTATATGAAGCATTTCTCATTAACTCCTATTTTAAGGTAAGTTAAATTTTGTTGTTGTTACAGAATACTCACATGCCTGTGAGAACGGAGACCTCATGAACTGAAAAGATTGTGCATGGCCTTGAAATGGTTTCTGTGATGGCTCCTGTCAATATCCCAGGCTATTCTAAACACTGCCAGTCTGTATGGTGCCAAGGATTATCCCAATTACTCTCTCCTGAAGTTTATAACACTTCCAAACAGCAAAGCAGAAAATGCCTCTCCAATAGTTGTCTAAGTTTTTGCCTATCTGGAATGAATGCACCAAATACATTTATGCTAGCACTGGCCCTGGGAGGGAAATTGAAGTAAGAGATTCTAATGTGACAAAGCAAATGATAGATTGGGACTTTATCAATATTCTTTAGTTTCATGTGTGTTCTGTCTCTACAACTGTATCATTAACTGATACTCAAAGGCTTTACTTTCTCTTTCCCAGTACTAAATGCAGTGTTCAGCCAATAGCAGGCACTAAACAAATGTTTACTTCAGAGCATTTGAGGTTTTAATAAATTCTATCCTAAGCTACTGAAAGAATTTTCTAAGTGAGACCATATAGAGTATCTTCTCCGATTTTTGTCAAATATTTCATAGCAATATAAGTGGACCAAAAACTGCTGTATTATTGAAATTTAATGCAAAAATAAAATATGCTAAAATCTATATTTCTCATCTTGCCACTCAAAGCCCTCCAAAGTCTAGGCCCAAACTACTTCAAGTCCCATTTTCCACCACTCCAGTCCACAGTTCTCATATTCTACCCAAAATGTTCTGCTCACTCTTATCCAAACTGCCTTGCCTTCCCTTCATTTAGAGCCCTGCTCAAGTTCCCCTTGCCTAAAATGCCCCTCTTCCTCAAAGCTCTTTCAAGGCTCAGTAAAAATCCTACTCACTCTCCCAAAGAAACTTCCCTGAAGTCTCTGGTTAGAAATCATTTCTCTTCTCCTATATAATGCTTTTCTCACAGAATCTGGATCATATCGGTTTACAGAACTGACAAATGTCTAGCTTATTTCAGAATTACTCATATCTGTCTGTGAAATGCTGAGACTCTGGCTGGCAGGCTCTCACATCTCTGACATTCATTTTTGTACACCCCACAGTTCAGTGCTGCATAAATAATAGAAACTCCAGAAGTCTGAGGTATAGAGGAGAGGTATACTCCTCTATCAGAAATATAACATGGAACTTTTTTTGGGGGGGTGGGGAGGGATGGTAAGTATTTAGTTCTATTTATGGTCTTCTTAGGCTAACATTAAAATCTGTTCACATTTAACCAAAAAATCTCAATGAATATCTAAGATACATTAAAATCTTAAAAACTTGAGAATTTGAAATTTTTCCTTCAAATGAAAAGCATATTCACAATGTAAATGAAAATTTGACACAATGAACCCTAAAATCTGCAGCAGTTCATTCCTATAGAATAATATACTCTTTTCTTCTAATTTTCCATTTGTTTTCTGGAATTCTGAAAGAAAATGTATATGTGTGCATTTTATATATTATACACTACATATAAACAGATTTTAGACTATGGCTAAAATATCTATGGTCATCTTGGCTTAAACAATTGCAACAAATTTCAAACATGTAAACTATACTTCTAAAGTATATTACACATTAATTTAGCTATTAATAGAAAGATCACATAATCAGATTTCCTTGACAGAGCTTCACTTTTAAAAAGAACCCACCCTTTCTAAATAAAGAATATAAAGATATGAAAAATAAATCCTCTTTTGCAACCCAGAACTCATCATTCAGTATGAGTTTTGAAACATACAAGAAGGAACATGATTTAAAAGAAAAAAGAATATTAGGATATTCTAATGTCCAACTTTCATTTCATCTAACTTTTCCTATGATCAAATTATTTCATTTGGATCTAACAAATAATGCATGAATAATCGTACCATCCCTTCTTTGCAGATGAGGAAACTAAGAATTAATTCCACATTGCTAGCTGAAGAGCTGAGTTTCTAGATTTTTAATCCAAAGGGCTGTTTTCTCCTCAATTCTAACATTTCCCAGATAGCCATGATAATAAGATATCTTACTTTGCCATAATCATACTTTTAGTCCTATGATATCTTTTTGAAAATCACATTTTTTAAAACTAAAAAAAAATTTTTGCATGGTGGAAAGAAGGGATGGAAGATTTAAAATAGTAAATAAGGGTAGGATATTCCAATTTTCTCATTTCTGACAATATGCTATAAATAAATATTAATACTAAGAAAAAATTAACTTATACTGACTTCTATCAGTTAAAAATATTAAAATAAAACTTCGAATTTGGTATTTCTCAATTACAAACTGTTTTTAAAAACTGAAAATACTAGCTTTAAAATCAACGAATTAGAGCACAAATTTTTCAAAAATAAAAACCATGAACTTGAGGAAAGTGACCACAAGAATATTGAAGGTATTAGCATCACCTACCACTGCCAGCCTCATTCACTACCATTTCGAAAGCACAGCAGAGAAAAACATTTGTCGAAAAATTCCTAAAGGTTAATCCATTCCTTTGGTTCTTCAAAGTTTATCCTTGAATTAGGTCAGATTATCACAGAGCCACATACCTGGATCACATCAAACTGAAGTCACTTTCATAAATTACTTTGACTATGTTCATAATGCTATTAAAGACATCGTAAGATGTTTTCTCCATAAGAATCCACAAGATAGACTGTGCTCTAGAGCACGTTAGTTGTATTTTCCTAATAACTGGTTTATTTTACCTTGGAAACTGTAAATCCTTTAAATGGCTGCATTTCTCTCTTTACCATTAGCTACCTCAAAGCTAAGAACCAAATTTGTGACTCATCTTTTGAGAATGTATAACGAAAATAGTAATTAATGGCATGTGATATCTTTAAGTGCCAGGTAGTTAAGCTAGGTACTTTATGATTTTTGTCTCATTTATTCCCTGTAACAACTATGAGCTATTATTTCTACAGTGAAGAAATTGAGGCTTAGCACAGGTAACAATAACAGCTAACATTTAGTAAGTGCTAGCTATGTACCAGACACTGTTGTTTTTCACTTAACATATTTAATACTTACTATAACCCTATGAAGTACACATTATAATTATTTTCTAAATATTTGTTTTATATTGTTGAAACAGGCAAGAGATTAAGGATATACACACTGAGAAAGCGGTAGAGCATGTATCTCATATTAAATAACATCTGGCTTTAGAGTCCAAAGTTATAAACCCTATGCTCTACTATGATCTTGTCTAAAATCGATCAACTACCAAGTGACAAAGCTGGCAATTACTGCTAAAGTCAGAATATGAACCCAGATACCCCTATTCCCTCCCTTGGAAAAAAAGTACTAATGAGTACCTATAATGATCCAGATACTAAACATACATATCACTCATTCTTCGACTTAGGCCCTGCGAGTATGTATAACTATTAGAGATGATTGGTAACTTGTCTAAAGCCATATATTACTAGTAAATGACTAGAGTGGGAGTTGAACTTAAGTGCATGCAGGACTTCATGCATGTAATCTAAATAGCTACTTCACTCCTAGCTCCATGCCACTTTCCTTTATTTGTGTTTTTCTTGCATGTTTTCAATTTATCTTCTTTTATTGTATGTATCTTATAACTCAATTAAAATTTTATCTGGGACAAAGTATAAATAAGAAATAAAATTTAAAATATTCTGGAAATTGATCATTATCTAGCTCTATTAGGTTTTAATAAACCGAAACAAAACAATAAGATCACCACTTCAATAAATCTATTCCACAAAGAGACATATAAAAGTTTAGAGCTGAAAAAATCTTAAAGTTAACAAAGACAAAGTTCTCATTTTGTAAATATGTTGGAACTGAAGTCCAACAAAGGGAAGGAATTAAGGAGGGTCACAGAGCTCGTTAGGAGAAACCCGAGTTTAACTGATCACCATCTTTATGTGCTGATATATGAAAACTGGCCTTTATTATTAAATAATATATAAAGAGGTTTTATAAATAATATATAAAGAGGTTTTATAAAAAGTACCAAAGATTATTATTACTCATTTTTTGCTTTTTACCAGAAGACTGAGACTACTAAATTAAAAATAAGAAGCCAAGGATGACCCTAAGATACACCAATTTCTACCATATATAGTCTAAAACATTAACTAGGGAAAAATATCAAATTATTTTCATACAAAGTAATATTCTACTCAGTCATTTTAAATTAAAATTTACTCAATACATTTTTATCAACTTTAATGAGGTGTAACTTACATATAATGAAATGAACAAACCAGTTTGATGAGCTTTGATGTCTATATACCAGGTTACCACCACCCCAATCAAGATATAGAACATTTTCATCTCACTGAAAGTTCACTCATGCCTCTTCCCAATCTCCCCAACCTTCTGCCCCAGGCCCACCAACTGGATTTTTTTCACTTTAGTTTTGCCTGTTCTGGAATTTCATATAAATAGAATCAGAGTATATATACTCTTTAGTGTCTGGCTTCTTTTGCTAATTATAATGTTTCTGAGATGCATCAGTAGTTTGTTCTTTTTTATTTCTGAGTAATAACTCACAATTTGTTTATCCATTCACCAGTTAAAGGACATTGGTTATTTCTAGTTTGGGGCTATTCTGAACAGAGCTATGCATATTTATGGATATATATCTACATGAATACATGTTTTCAAATGTCTCATGGCAAACATCTACAAGTGGAACTGCTGGGTCACATGTTAAGCATATGCTTAACTTTATAAGGAACTGATAAACTGTCTTCCAAAGTGGCTGGACCACTTTACATTCTCACTAGCAATGTAGGAGGGTTGCCCCACATTCTCACCAGTCTCCTTCATATCAGCCATTCTAGTGAGTGTGCAGTAATATCATTATGGTTTTATTTGCATTCCTATAATGATTAATGATGCTGTGCATTTTTTCATGTGCTTATTGGCCTTCTGTATGTCTTTTTCTGTTAAGTCTTCAAATCTTTTCTCCATCTTTAATTGAGTTGCTCATGATCTTATTATTAAGTTGTAAGCATACTCTGTATATTCTAAATACAAGTCATTCGTCAGATACATGTACTGTAAACATTATCCCTCAGTCTGTGGCTTGCCTCTTCATTTTTGTAACAATGTTTTTTGAAGAACAGTTTTTAATTTTGATAAAGTCCAATTTGTCATTATTTTCTTTTATGGTTAGTGCTTTTTGTGACCTAAGAAAGCTTTGCCTACTCTAGAGTCGTAAAGATATTCCCTACGTTTTCTTCTACAGGTTTTATAGTTTTGGCTATTATCTTTAGGTCTACCTTCTACTTCTAGTTTTATATTTGTGAATGGTGTGAAGAGAAAGTTAAGGTCCTTTTTTCCTGTAGTACCAAAGTTATATTCAATATTCTATTCATTTTTTCATTGAATATTCTATTCAATTTTTTTAATTTAAAATTTGCCCAATTTGATTCATTTTTAAGCTTAAAAACCATCTGACTTAGTTGTTAGATAACTGCTTACAAAAGAATCTACACAAAAGAATACATCTCACTTAAGAGAAATATGTCTGCTTTACAATAAAACTAAACATACAATGTCATAGCAAAAACTCATTTCACTAATGTTACATAACCTAGGTATCTGTTTAATGGTATTATAATTTTTATAGAAAAAAATTTCTTATTATTGTATTTTATTAAATTTCAATCTGAAATGTATGACAAAGAGCACTGAATCCATCAGTAACTTAAGCACAAAAATATGTTTATCTTTAACCTGAAGATCCAGACCTCAAGTACCACATTATGAAGCTAGACAAGCTCACCTGAGTAGCTGCAGACTGACAGGAAGATGACGATGACGACGAGACAACAGGAATGTCAGACTGTACAGCAGCCACAGTGGTAGCGGGTGTGAAAATCAGCTGTACAGACAGAAAAACCAAAAAAATACCCTAAGACAAAAGAACATGTCTCACACACAATGTATAGCAGGCAAGAGACTGAAATCTGTGACAGAAAGACAATGCAGTTTAGGACTTCCTCCTAAGCAAAAGGGTTTACATGACAAAGAGAAGTTTCTGATAATAGAGAACTCAAAAAAAAAAAAAAAAAAGAAATCAAACATTTTTGAAACAGCTCATGATTCTGATGAGTAGAAAAATAAATCAGTGCTCAAAAAAGAATACGTATTTTGGTAATATGAAATCCTCATACCAAATTCTGCCCCAAATAAGCTATTATATTTAAACTTCTCCCAACTCAAAACTACTGTGGCAGGATTAGACAACCACAGCCACGACTCTTGAATACAAATTAAATTTGAGAAACATGAAAATAAACACCCAAAAGTCTGTTCAGTCCTGTTTATCACAAAGGATAACCATGCCACTATTTCACTATCATATTTCACTCAATTACATAGGATCTGCATTACAAACCTAGGTTGCCCTTTATTTTAAAATTACCTATAAAGAAAAATTCATTCTAAAAGTAAATGCCACAACATGTCAAAATTCAACAACAAAACAGCTTGCAAAAAAGCTTCACATAAAAAACTAATAATAAAGGAAGGAAAGACATACTCGATTTATTTACTTATAATCATCTCTTTTGAACTGACTTTTTCAATACTAAAACAGAAGACCATTAATTTAAAAAGGCAATACAATCTACCCAGGGATTATCCAACCCAACTTAGTAAATTATGACAGTTGTTTCAAAGAATGTGTAAATACTTTATTTCAAAATTGCCTAGAGTTAATCGGTTCTTCAAAAACCATTCCTGTTTAAAATTACTAATCACGGGATCTTTTAAACTTCAGTCTTTTATATATTAAATTTAAGTGAATTAAACAACAAAGTATAACTTTCAGGAGAAAGTAATTTCCAGAACATATAGCTGAAAGCACTAAACCTAAAGAGAAGATGTTCTATTTAGCTTAAATCATATGAAACTGGCAAAGGATCAAAAACAGTCAAATTACAACCATTTCAAATGGTTCAGCCTAATTTTAAAGCATATTATTAATTAAATAAGATTTCATGGGGGTGAAAAATCCAGAAACATGGTAATAGCTACTGAATAATCTATAAATAAAAGGTGGGTCATGTCATTGCTTTCTGTTAGAAATATGATGGGAAACTTTCTTTGCAATATTAGTTGAAATCTGGGGATCCAGATATATATATTCAGTTCATCGGACAAAAAAATAAAAAAATATATATTAGGGCCAGAGCTTTTTTCCAGCTATCTGTATAGACATCAAATAAAGTAAATGTCAACCAATTTCTACATTCCTTAAAGAAGCTGAACAGTTAAATTAGGAAATCAGTAGGTACTAAAATACAAAATAGCCAAATTAACATTCTTATATTAATAAAAGATCAAAATGAGTACAAAAACACAAATCACCTTGCGGAATTTGAGATGGAAATAACCAAAGCTAAGAATTATCTGGTAAATTACCAGGAATTCCAATCCAGATTTCAGAAGATTCCACAATATAAATTCGAACAAAGTTAACAACCAAGTTAACATTTCTATTTCATCGAATCTAAGATATCAAAGATACACAATGCTTTTATATATCACCAATTATAACTGTAAGATGCCATCAATTATAAAATGCATCTCAATTTCAGAGATGTTAAAATGTGAAAAAAAGTTTGACATCAATGAAATTTGCTATTAAAAAATAATCACTATGTTACAGAAATGTTAGCTCCCAATGTTGTTAATTACTATTTGATACACCAAGAAGGCCTACTAATTAAAAGTAGAATTTTTCATGACATAAATGTACAAGGGCTAAGCACATGCACATAAAAAACTGTTAAACATTTCTTAAATATGAAAAATGTCTCCAATTGCATCAAATGAAGAAACATTTTGATCTCTCTCAAGTCCTTGAACACTGAAAAAATTTGGTAGCTCACATCTTACCATCTGAGCTCGCAGATACATTTGAGCTTGGCTTGCCGTGAGGGTAGGGGAGGTACTCCCTAGTAACATAGTCTGTTGGGTAATACTGCCGCTGGTAGAACTGGAAGCCTGGGAACGGCTTATTAACTGTGCAGGTGTAGGAGAAGTGGAGAGGTTGATCTAAGGAAGAAAACATATTAGGTCAAAGGCTTCCATTTCTTGCTTCCATGTCACTGAATTTCATCAAGTTGTAGTCAGACAATCAATGGTATAAACAGTGGTAAAGAAGAGGGCTTCATCTTTAATAGATGGTCTCCCCCGCCCCTCCCCTCCTGCTTTGGGCAATTATTTGCACATATGAAAACTGACGGTGTTTACTGATTAGTAATTAGAACAATTTTAAAGGACATCCTCAACGTGTCTCAATAAGATTCCAGTTTCTTAAAATATCGTTTTCACAATCTCCCCAAAATTAAGGCTAATGTTCTATTATTTTAATATTCCACATAACTTAAAACATTCAAATCAACAGTTTACACTATTTTGTCAGTTTTTGTCACATTCTGAGGGGTTTATGAAGTAAACAAAAATTAAAACAGATAATCCTTTCATATATATAAAAACATACATGTAATATATAATTAGTATAACGTTCCTTCTCAAAAGCTCTGAGAGAAGAAAACTACAATTGCTACTTGTTGAACAGATGGAAAAATCCTAAGTATTTGTTATAAAGTTAAGTTATAAACACTTTTAAAATTTAAAACTGTATAGTCTATTTCTAGGATATATAAGAGACTAATATCTGTTAAAGAATAAACTAGTGCACAGTCTATTTCTAGGATACATAAGAGACTAATAACTGGTTGTATCTGTGAAGGCACACTGGGTGGGGTAGGTAGGGAACAGGGCGAAGGAAGACATGTATGCCCTTTTTTGTCTTTCCAATATCATACCATATGCATGTAATATCCACTTTAAAAATAAATAATATTTTTAACAATAGTAATATAATTTGACCTCAAATTATTTTTGTGGATAAAGTGGAGAATAAAATTAAGAAATCATTTACTAGACTTTTGATTCAAGCAATAAGGCAGAATGGACTAATACATCCTTGTGCCACATGCACTCTCTGAAATGCCAGATCAACATGAAAAATTAGAATATACAGCTGAATTCAAAAAAGGGAAAGGGAGAAGGAAATTTCTAGGTGCCAGAAAGGAAAAAACTCAAAGATGTAAAGTTCCAGTTGACACCAAAACAGTCTCAGGGGATACTGGCCTATAGATATAGAATACCTGATTTTGAGCCTATTTCATAGGATAGTTGCAGGTAAATCCCCTATTTTGAGCCAAGGTCCTCAAAAAGGTTGTTCAATATGTGAAAAAGGAGCTGAGAAACAAGAAAGAAGCTTGCCATCTGCCTTGCTCCCAGAAGAGGGTAAGAGGCTCCTGTAAGAATCAAAACTCCAGGCTTGTGCCATGTGAGGGTACAGAATCAAAATTTACACTACCTGTAGAGTTCCATAATCCATCCCAAACATTAGCATTTGCACTAGTCCAGGACATTTGTTAAAGTGAACAAGTGACTGGAGGATGCTGAATGAAGACTATACAGGAAGACCTCTTGCTACTACTTTTGTAACTTCCTTTGAGTCTATAATTATTTTAAAATAAAAGTTTTTTTAAAACTTTTTTGTTTTTGAAAACAAGAGTTGGTTAATTCTCTAAAATTGCTGTATCTCTTAAGTATTTAATTTTAATAAAATTTTTAAACCTGTAATTCAGTACAGAAACACAATATAATATACAGAATTAGTCTGCAGTCTGGCTTTTACTTCTAGCACACCAGTAAAACCCCACTAGCAGTAACCACCGATGCCCTCTATCAACAAATTCAGTGATGCTTTTCAGACCATTCCCTCTCAACCCTCTTTACCAGCTCTTCTTTCAGGCTCAACCCCCAAATATTCATGCTTTGTTCTCAACACTTTTCTTCTTGAATTCCTAGATTATCATATCTACTCCCATAGTTTCAAAGACTTCAATCCTGATGACTCTCAACCCCTGATGACAAACTCTTATTCTGAGTTCCAGCTACAAATACCTACAGAACACATCTTTCTGGAAGTCTCTTACCAACTCAAACTAAAGATGTTCAAACACCAAACTCATCATCATTCCTTCTTAAACCACCTTCTCCTCAAATGGAAACTGGCATTTCTAAAATCTTCCAAAGCAAGTTCCTCCCTCTCCTTTACCCATGTGTCTTATTGTTTCTACACTTTTATTCTCCTTGTTTTCATCTTGATTTTTAATCACTTAGTTTGAGAATCTGGGCACCTGGCACTTTCATTTGGATTACTTAAATAGCTGCAAATTGATCTCCCTAACTTGGAATCTTGCATCCTCCTACTTGCCAGATAACTTTTCCCTGATTTTACTAATATTAGTCCACCACTTAAAAATATTCTGGATAATGTTCAACCTCCCCTGACTCTCTAGCATCAGCTCCTTCCACTTCTCCATACACACCCTTCACATTAGTCATATGAAGCTATTTGCAATGTCATGATGTCTCAGACCTATATAGCCCTGGTAACAATGCACTAGGACTGAACTGATCACCCCCTACCCATAAACCCCACCCCATTACCATCTATATAGTAACAACTCCCTCTCAAATATATTCTGCTCTAATAGAGAGCAGACATCCCTACATCCCATAGTAGAACTCTCCTTTTTGCCTGTTATCTTCCATATACTTCTAGCATATACTTATACCTCATTCTTCTAAATAATTTCCTTAAGGGTGGGGACCATGTGTTATTCATCTTTATATATCCAATATCTATAAAAGTGCCTTCATTCAATAAGTTAATTAAGTTAATAAAAGTCAGGTTATTTTAAGGCATACTTCACTATTTTAATGTAATATATAAGCTCATGACAAAGAGCATCTATGTATTCAAGAGAGAAAAAAAATTGTTATAGCCCCTAACTAAGCAGAGTAAAAATGCATATAGTGTGGTGATATTAGCACAACTATATTTTTTATGTGCTATATATTATTAATAATCCCCCACGACCTTATTCTTTTTCTATATCACTCCATAAATACATACTTTGGATAAAGCCTTGCTCCAAAGATGAAATCACTTAGCAGAATAAAACTGTACCCAGGTTTTCTGACTCATGTATTTTGACATTCAGGGGGCTTTCCTATATCCTGAAAGCTCTAATTTGGGTCATTCTGTAGTAATAATGCCTTGGCACTTTTTTTTTCAGTTAGTGATGAAAAGTGGGAGGAAAAAAGGGAGGGAGAGAGGGAGAGAGAGGCTGGCTAACTGACTCTAGTAAAGACAGACCACACACTCCTTAAACAAAAACATAATAAAAGTCTTTTTAAAAAATGACTGGCTGATAGCCAAAATATGTGAAAGTACTCTTTAAGGAAGTAGAACACAAAGTACAAAGAGAATGCTTTTCTTAAAAAAGAAAAAAGGAAGTAAGAAAACTAAATAGTAACTTCCTAACCACCTGCATTCCACTTTGTCTAAGTTATGAGACCAAAGGACAAATATGTTTATTTTTACATTTCATGTAGTAAATAACATTTCAGGCAGTGCCTACTAAAGAATGCCCAACCCATGAGAGCAAGGAGATCAGTGCCTACCTCTGCACGAGGCCCATCTCCACAGCTGGCCTGACTTTAGAAACTTCCCTTCCTTTCCACAACTGATAAGGCTCTTCTCTATTTTCTGCTTTGCTCTGCTGACCTGAATCAGATGCTCTTAACTTTTTCCATTACTTTCTCTGTCAATTCCATCCCAAGACTCTTAATTCCTTTTTACTTTAAAGCCCTGGCCAATCCTGGCACCTCATACCTCAAACCCTATACTTCATAAAGAAACTTTAGCCCTATTACTGGAAGCTCTTTCCCCACTGGCACTAATTCCAAGAGTCACCAAGTCTGACAAGAAAAGCCACTTAATGGCCAACCACCTCTTGGTGCCTCCAAAAGAAGGTTACACAGAGTCTCTGGCCCAAAGTACTCCCTAAAGCCAAAGCCCAATTGAGAGCCATTGCTACCATTTGACTGGTCAGAATCAATCAAGTATATCTACAGAGAGACGCAGTACACAGACATTAAAAGAATGATGTATACATGTATTAAAGGTCATGAAAATATCTTAATGACCCATTGTTGAGTGAAAAAACTGCAGAATAACATGTAAAGTATAATCCCACTTACATAATTACATACAAATCTCTATGTGTATGTATATATACATATCATTTGAGAAAAACATGTTGAGAGAAAATGACTGCACTGTATAATACACACAATAATGCAGAGTAGTTCCCCCTTATCTGTGGTTTCACTTTCTGTGGTCAACAAGTCCAAAATTACTAACTGGAAAGTTCCAGAAATAAACAATTCGTAAGTTTTAAATCGTGTGTCAGAGTAGCATGATGAAATTTCACATTATTCCACTCTGTCCTGCCTAAAACGTGAATCGCCCCTTTGTTCAACACTGTACCCATTAATCAACTAGTAGCCATCTAAGTTATCAGATCAACTGTCGCAGTATCATAGAGCTTGTGTTCAAGTAACCCTATTTTACTTAACAGCCCCAAAGCCATTCACATAATTTTATTATAATTGTTCTATTTTTAGTTTTTGTTGTTAATCTCTTATCATATCTAATTTATAAATTAAACAATATCATAGGTTATGTATGCATAGGAAAAAACATAGTACATAAAGCGTTCTGTATTATCTGCAGTTTCAGGGATCCACTGGGTGTCTTGGAACGTATTCTCCGTGGATAAGGAGGGACTACTGTACTCATAAAACTGTATATAATTAGATTTCTCACACACACCCTGGAAGACTGGTCATCAAGATGTTAAAGATGAATAATGTCTACTAGGGGTAAAATTTGGGATGATTTATATTTTCTTTTTCAGTTTTTGTCTTTTCTAGGTAGGGATTAACTTCAGAATCAAGGAGGAAATGCTGTTTTCCTTTTTCTTAATGTTTACTTTGCTATATTGTTTTATCACTTTAGAGAAGCATAAAAATTTTCTTGCCTCATTATTAAGTGGGAATTTGTGAGTAATTCAAATATCTAGAAGTGTAAAACACTATATAGAAATTTCAAGTAATAATATCTACCCATGAAGGATGCCTTTTTTAAGGAATGTACATTTTTAATAATGAAATGAAATAAAATGCCTACACTATTAGAGAAAACCTTTAATTCTATTTTCTGCAATACAAGCTATAAAAACAACAGCAAAACAAATAAACAAAAAATCTCACAATTCCCCAATTGCTTTCAGATTTCGATACCCTAGAAAGAAAAGCTGCAATGTTGAAACATTAAAATATTGGAAGTAACTTAAAATATCCAGTAATTGAGATACAATGGTTATATAGGATAAAGCACATCCATACTGTGCAACACAGAGCAGCTTAAGTGAGATTGAGCTCTGTGTACTAACCTAAAAAAATCTCAAGACACATTGTTAAGTGTAAAAAACAAAATGCAGAATACCTACCTGTGTTTACTGTGTGTTTAAAAAAAATGTGTTAAATATACACGCACCTTTCTTTATGTTATATATGTCCATGATGCATAGGATCTGGAGAGATATCCAGCTAATTGGGGAGACAGAAGGACTGACAGGGAAAGGAGGCTGAAGGGGACTTAACACTTTTTTACTTTTTCTCTACTACTGGAATATTTTACCAGAATGCAGTAAAGATGCTCATGACAATATAAATATTCAGGTCACAGTTTTATTTTAGACTAGTAATAAGTTTTACAATAGGGTTCTAAGCTCAATCACTTGAAATTATATTTTTTAAAATTCTTCAAAAGTTTTAAAACTTAAAGTACCTCTTAAAATAGATAACAGAGGATGAGGACATTAGCAATAGAACACTGAGAATGATGTTATAAAGCAAGTAATTTTCTCTCAAATAAATTCGTAATGGATTCATTTATATGTGGTTGAGCTGATTTAGACATTTTTAGAGAAACCTGAACATTTTTAAGGTTCTTGATCTAAAAATAATTTCATTCACCCAATAAGTGTTACTCTTAGTAAATTTTTAAAAAAGAAAATACTAGATATGTATCCAAAAATACATAACAGAATATTCAATGCAGGTTGACTTATAATGACAAAATGAAAAAGAAAAAATTAAAACTGCCAGCAAGAGATAGAATATTATATAGCCATTATAAATCATGGTTATAAAACAATAAATACAGAGGGTAATGGTCTGAGCACACCCATTTGCTTTCTCTACTACTAAAACTCACTGCAATAAGAGCTAATACAATAACGAAAAAGACAAATCTGGACTCTGAGATATTCCATTAAGTGACCTGAGGTCTTCAAAAGTCATGAAAGCAAAAAGAGAGAGAGGGGTAGGAAGGGAGGGAGGAAGACAGGCAGACTTTTTTATATTATCCACATATTATCCACAGGCAATGTGTGATCCTTAATTAAATCCTAGATGGGAGAAAAGAGAATAAAAGGTATTTTGGAGACTCCTGAAGGAATCTAAATATCGCATATATAATAGATGTTATTTCTTAATATTAACTTTTTTAGGTGTGATATGGTACTATGGTTATTTAGGACAATCTCCATCTTGGACAATACATGCTAAAGTACTTTGGACTGAAGGGTCATGATGTCATCAACTTATTTTCAAATGATCAGGAAAATAGTGTATATGAAAATAGAGAGGGAGATACAGCAAATATGGCAAACTTAACAATTGGTATAGATAGCTACATGAAGGGTATGCAAAGGTCACTGCTTAGTTTTTCCATTTTTCTGTAGGTTTAAATATTCTTTTAAAAACTTGGGGATGAAAAGACATCATCAAACAAAAAACACAAATGAAGCAAAAAAAAAAACAGAGGAGGGTGCCATCTGTATCAAGATATTTCATCGTATTTCTAGACTCAAAGATGAGATCATACTGATGGAAGAAACAGAGAGCTGGAAGCTATAGTCCAGAATACATGAAAAAAATATACCGGAGTGAATTTAGACCCACAATTTAGAGACATGGAAGTAAAGTTAAGAAGTGAGGCTGGAAACTGAAGGCTTATCTACAGGTCTACCCATGATACAGATTTGCCAGTCATAACCCCACCCCTCTCCCACCTAGAATAGGCATTGAGACCTAGAAAGAAAGGCCTCCTCTAAGTAAAAGAACCACATGGACACTCGTACCTTGAAGTAATATTCTCCTTATTCTGAAACAGCTACTCAGCAGACTAATGGTCAGCTTCCTACCTGCATACCTTCAATATTAAACCTGTCAAAAATATATTCTTCCCACTGTCACCAACGCTGCTATTCCCCATGCAAATACAGAAATTCTAATCAGCCTTTCCACTAAGGAAAGAGGTCTACTGGGAGCAGACCGATCTTCAGAGCAATGGAAGAAACGCACCTTGATTAATATATATAGTCATTCTTAAATGGTCTACGGCCATGCCACCCTGAACAAGTCTGGTGTCTGATCTCAGAAGCTAAGCAAGGTCGGGCCTGGTTAGTACTCGGATAGGAGACCACCTAGGAAGACCAGGCGCTGTAGGCATAAATAATAATAAAAAATAAATAAATAAAAATAAATACATATATATAATCATTCTTAAATATAAGCAGAAAACCAAGCATTTTTAGAGAAAATTGCTTTCTCTTATAAGAGAAAAACCAGCAGCATGAAAGAAAAAGACCAAGATAGTTCCTAAGGAAAATAAATTATTCAGGAAACAGGAAAAAAAGGTGGTTTAAAATCTGGTAAGTATTGTAACAGAGATTCCAAAATATTTCATCAATACAGAAAAACATGATACTATGAAAAAATAAGAAAATGCTCTTAGAAATTGGAAATACAATGGCTGAACTAACTTTTTCTAAATATAAAAGTTTTTTAAAAAGGCAAGGAAATATCCCAAAACAGAGTAAAAAGATAAAGACAAAAAATGAGTAGAAAGCTAAAAGAAATAAAAGGATCAATCAAGAAAGACCAACATCCAGTTAAGGAGCTCCAGAAAGAAAAAACAGAGAAAACAGAAAGAAATATTTTTAAAAACTTTTTTAGTTTCATATACATGAACACTAAACATCTAGTTTTCATACTAAGAGAGTCCAACAAGTGTCCTGCACAATAACATCTAGATGCATCCTTATGAAACTCCAAAAAAGTTCAACAGGCAAATCTAAAATGATTTGTCTAGGCTGAAGAGAAAAAGAACCAACTGCCCCCAGAGGAATGATCATGAGACTTAACATCATCCTTGTCTTCAGCAATACTAAAATTTTTAAAACAATGGTCCCTGCTCTCAAATTTCCTAAGAAAAATTATTTTCAATGTAGAATTTATATAAAAATAATTATTTAAAAAGGTATGGGGAGGGGATTTTCAGGCCTATAAGGATTCTAAGTTTATCTTCCATGTACCCTTTTTAAGTAGTTATTAGAAGATATTCTATTAAAAGAAAACTCTTATCACAGTGTCCTTTGACTATTTACATTTCTGTATCCTGTAATACACTGTACCCTAAAACTTTCTTTCACTTGGAATCCTCAGCACTGAACACCATGCCTGGGACCAAGTGGGCATTCAAACAAGGAGGTACTGGCACAGATTATCCCCATGAGCATGGGAGAAAGCACAGAATCCTACTCAGAAACAAATTCCTGAAAGTAAGCACTGCTGTTTCAGGATCATGAGCGCATCATGAATCCTCTCCTCTGTAAATCCTACATATTTCTTAAAGTTCAGGTTAAGTCCCATACAAGATGAGTTCCCCAACTACTCCAATCCCCAAAGATCTTTTTTCTGTTAACTCCCACAGCATTTATCACTTAATTATATACTGTTATGTTGCTTACTATTTGATTTGTCTAGGCATAATTCTTTAAACGTATATTACTGTCCCTGAGGGAAGGGATTTTGACTCATCTGTACTCCCAGGGAAACTAGCACAATGTTGGAGAACAGATATACAGTACCTGCTAATTGGCTGCCTGTCCATAACTGGCAACAAAAGAATCTCATCACTGAGGTCAAAGTATATACACAATTTCTTCTATGACACAACTGCAGGCAATCAGAATATATTCTAAAATGATTCTCTGCATTGCAGATGATCAACTTGTAGTAATCAAGAATTAAAATTTTACGCATTACACATTCTAATTGATTATATGTCCAATAACTTCATCTTTCAACAAATATGTTCCACACCTGCTACATGACAGGCACTGTTTTTTATAATATATATATAAAGTACTTAAGAAACTCTGAAATAATATTAGATTAACATCTAAACTACTGGTTTTCAAACTTTGTTTTTAGAAAAACCTTTCCTCAAACTCAATCTTATCCAGAACTCCCAGATTCAAACAGATCACAGAACTGTTCTGTCTACAGCTTAGGGTAATGCCCAGAGCCCCATCTATCTTAGTCTGCTTGGGCTGCCATAATAAAGTACCATAGACTGTATGGCTTAAATAACAGAAATTTATTTCTCACAGTTCTAGAGGCTGGGAAGTCCAAGATCAAGGTGCCGGCCATAAGAGCTCTTGCTGGCTTGTAGATGGCCACCCTCTCACTGTGTCCTCCCATAGCAAAGAGAGATCTCTGGTGTCTCTTCCTCTTTTATGAGGACACCTGGTCTACTGGATCAGGGCTCCATCCCTACGACCTCACTTAATCTTAAATCACCTCCTTAAAGACTCTATTTCCAATATAGTCACATGGAGTTTAGAATTTCAACATATGGATTTGAGAGAGATGCAATTCAATGCATAGCACTATCTCTTGCATTTTCTCCTTGATCTAGACCCAGGGACATCTGGATGAAAGGACTAAAAACCATCTAATTAGACACCTTAATTTTCCATAAAAGAAAGCTAAGGTGTAAGGAGATTAAATGAATTGCCCTAAGTCACGTCACCAGTCAGTCATAGAATTAAGACTAGAATCCAGGTCCTTTGTCCCCATTCTACCAAACTTTCTCTCATGATACTCCACAACTGATAGTGAAGTCATCATGTATTCATGACTTGAATTTTCAATGATGCACAAGACATCACTAATCACCAAACCTCCCACATGAACTCCAAACTCATATGTCCAATGTCTACTCAACATATACAGGTGGGTATCTAACATACCCAACTTAAAATGTCTAAAACCAAACTCCTGATTTTCTTTTCCAACACCTGCTTTGGCAGATCCTTCCAGATGCTCAAGTTAAAATAATAGAGTTATCCTCAATTCTTCACCTTTCTGCACATCTTTCATTCATCCATCACCATTTCCTGGTAGCTCTACTTTCAAAACATCAAAATTTCTATAATAAAATACTGGAGAAAAAAATATTCAGAATGTGGCTAACCACTCCTCATCTCACTTGTCACCGTCATGGTCCAAGCCATGCATCTTTCTCTCTTAGATTACAATAACCACTTATCTGGTCTCCCTGCTTTTATCTTTGCCCCTTAGAACCTATTCTCAGCAATATAGTTAAGTTAAAATCTGTGTGAGATCACATCACTTCCCTACTGAAATAACTCTCCAATAGCTTCTGAACTCATGCCGAGTAAAACCCAAAGCTTTTATGATCTCATAATTGAATTACAATTATGTCTCTAACGTCACCTCTAAATCGTACTCCCACTCATTCCACTCCAGCCACACAGCCCTCTTTCCTGTTCCTTGAGCATGTTTGCCTCCTTCGCCTTCTTTCAAATGCTATCTTTATTAGCAGTACTTTGCCTGACCACCCTCATTAAAAATAGCAAATTCCTTCATCCCATTCCCCTTCCTTGCTTTATTTTTCTCTATAGTACTTACCACAGTTTGACATTTTATATACTAGCTGACTATCTGTCTCTCTCTAGCTCTATAAGGACAGAGATTTTGTCTGTTATGTTGCTATATTTCCAGCACCAAAAGGGTATCTGGCACATATTAAATGCTCAATAAATATTTGTGGATTGAATATTATGTATGAATGAAGTCATAAAACTGGGCTTCAAAAGCTCATTTGGTCTAGCACCGTAACTAGAAACCATTAAAAATAAGGTTTTTCCCTTTTTGACAGAATAGTATAGTGAATTAAAATCAAAACATCTGGGATTAATGTAGATTTTTCAGAGCTGAAAAACAACAAAGAAAGAGAAAGGGAATGAGATACAAACAGCCCTTGAGTCATTTAGAGATTTATGACTGCAATTTCCAGCCACATAATCCTTTCTGGCTGAAAATGCCCAAAGAATCTGAAGTATATACAGAATGATGGCACTTCCTTATATTAAAACAAATAAAATTAACCATAGGCCTATCTATTTACATTAGTATATAGAAATGCACAGTAATAAAGACAGGAAAGCTTCACACAAAAAAACTATGTCAAGGTAAAGGAGACTATTGAAGGGGGAAGTCACTTTTACTCTATACATTTGTATTGTCTGTCTCAGATAGCAATAGTATATTTTTTATTTAGGCAATTTAAAAATTAACAAAACAAAGTTTCAATCTTCCTCAGAGATAACCACTGATTAACAGTTTGTTGTGTATTACAGATTTTCTAGGAAGATGGAGTAGACATACTTTTCCCTATTCCTCCCCCTAAGTACAACTAAAAACCTTGCATGTTACATATAAAATAAACATTAAAACAATCCCAAAAGGTGGAGGTATGCAGATTGGCTAGAGACCTCAGGACACAGTGAACAACATTGGTTGTAAACCCCTTGGGTTTTCTTTTCATCTCATATAACCCAAACTTGGAGTTAAAGAAGTCGATAATCCAGAAACAGTGATGGATGCACGTAAATAAAGGCCCAATGGAAGACTGCTCTTTCCAGAATAAAAGACCAGGAAAGGGACAGCCTAGCAACATAGAAATCTTTTAGACAAAAATTTCTCTACTTCAGCCAAACACCACAGAAAACACTGTGGCCCCACCAACACCCACACCAGCAAAAACCTAAACTGCCACCTTCACCAGGCTATCATGAGGCGCCCAACCCCCACTCCCTCCAAAGGGTAAGTGTCAGAGAAGGCCAAGTTGAGAGCCAGGGCTTTCACCCCAGCCAAGCAGTAATAGACCACCACCACCAACAAACCCCAACACTGCAGTATCAGTGGAGACCATGTGGCGAACAGTTACAGGGCAGTCCTATCCCTCTTCTCCAGGAAGGCATATGTGGAGGCCTAGTGAGGAGCCAGAACTCTCACCTCTACTCAGCAATTACAGAGAGTACCCTCCTTGGTGTCAATGGAGACCAAGAGGGAAACCTGGACTTCTACTTCTATATGATAGTCACGAGGTGGCACATGCTCCCTTTCAGAAGTCAGCCAAAAAAGAAAGTTTAAATAAGATCTACAGTCCCATTACATAATAATGAAAACATCCAGGTTTCAATCAAAAATCATTCATCAAACCAAGAAGCAAAAAGACCTCAAACTGAATGAAAAGCAATCATCATAAAAATGCTTTGAATGAGCAGTTATGAGCCTGTTTGAAAGAAATGAAAAAAAAATGTACTCTCAGCAAAGAAACAGAAGATAGGAAGAAAAACTAAATGGAAAGTTTGTAACTAAAAAAAAACCTGAATAACCTAAATAAGTTAAACGAGATCATACTAGACATTCTTACTTCTTTTTTCAACTTAATGCCTAATAAAAATCTAAGTCTCTCTATAAACACACATAAAGCATTTTTAGTAGCTTTAATATTCTATTGTATGAGTTAACTACCATTTAATTAATCCTCAATTAATGAACATTTATGTTTATAATTTTTCACTATTATAAACCATGCATATTTGCATAATTATGTCATTTTTACATAATTATGTCAGTAAATGACATCACTTAAAATGAGAGTGCTACATGAAAGGGCATGCGCAGGTTAAATTTGCATACACATTACCAAATAACCCTCCAGAAACACTGTACCAATTACATTCCCATTAATAGTGTATGAGTCTACCTACTTTCTCACAACCTTGCCAACAATGGGTACTGTCTCAATGTTTTTGTTTTCTAATTTGATGAGTGAAAACAGTATATCATTGTCGTTTTATATACATTTATTAATAATATGATAAATATATTTTCATGTGTTTAAAAACCAAAAAGTCTTTCTTCCGAAAATTACCAATGCAGGTCTTTTGTGAATTTTTACTGTTAAATTTCTTTTAACAAGGAAACTCTGCGCAAATTCCCAGTATATGTGCAATATAGCAAATTAGCTTTCTTTTACTCCCTTTCTCAAAATAAATAATACTCTTGAGTAGATACCTATAAATTTGATCCAGATAACTCAAGTAAGTGTAAGCTGAAAAGTATAATTTCTAAAACGCGAATTTCACAGAAAAAGCTAGAAACATTTAGATGTCTATAAAGGATATGACATTCCTTAGTACATCACAGTAAATGCATAGCCTAATAATCCTGTATTGTATATTTCAGGTTTTCATTACACTCAAAACTGCAATCACTTACAATCACTTAGAATCACAAAAGATCTGAATATAATCAGCGGGAAAGCCTGTATAAGAAATAACACAAAAATATTTTTAAGACCCAGATTTTCACAGTTAAATATTAGTTCTAAATTCTTGAACCTTATCATTCCTATTTCTAGGTACTTGTTACTCAAAGAGCACTTCAACAAATGTAACAGCTTTGCAAATATTAACAGTTTACTTTTGGAAAGCAATAATTAAAATTTTTAAATCTAGGGAAAAAATGAGGGCACTTACAGATGTCTGGGACATACTTGACTGTTGTGTGACACTTCCCGTCGGGGATGTAGATGGTCTTCCACTGGACAAACTTGCCTAAAATAATAAGAGCTTTAATAATAAGTCTATAAAAACCTTAAGTTTAAAACTTTCTGGTACCACAATACCACAAAACCACAAGAATTCAAAACGTCTACATATGAACCAATTCATTTTATAATCAACGTGGATCAAGATTTGGTCAAAAAGATTAAGAAAAAAAAAAAAGCTGAATGTTGAAAACAGAAGACCCAAAAGCTGGTCTTATTTTAATAGCTACACTCATCATCAGTTTTACTCTACAGGTGTCTGTCTTTTTTGAAATGGAATCACCACTCCGACGTTATGAAAAAGAAACTGAAGCTACATCAAGTACCAGTGGGTTTCAGTTTCCTAACTCATATCATGAATATATTATTTAAAATTACACTACCAAGAAAGAGCAACAGCTGGGAAGGTGTTTACAACAGAAATAAACCTTTTTCAAGTCACTCAACTGAGATCTTCTAATAACATTGAAGATGAAATCTCACATGTAATTTTATTTAAATAAACAGTCGAATATTAATGAAAATATTTTTTAAGACACAAGCATTTAATCATAAAATCGTCCTGTTATCAGCAGGTATAGTATGATTAGATTTTAGAAAGGTGCATATGCATATTTTTATATAAAAATTTCTGGAGGGGAACATATTAAACTGTGATAGTGGCCACTTCTGAAAAGTGAAAAACGGCAGTGGATGGTGAAAAAGGATACTTTACTTCTTATAAACAATTTTATACTAATTTTTTTAGTAAGTGTAAATTACCTGAATACTAAAAAAAAAAAAAAAAACCCTTTTTTGTTAAAATGTAAATATAATTCATGTAACCCTAAGTATTCACTGTTGTACCTAGATTTTTACACACAAAATCATGACAATAGCACAGCATTTCTGTGATGCAGATAAAAATCAGTGGTACAAAAGTTAGTGGAACCAAAAAGATCCATTATTTTTTTAAATTAACTTCCATTTGGCAGCCTATTATATTTCCTTAAAAAATAATCACAAAATATTTGAGAACTCTGAAAAAATACCCAATATATTTATTGTTAGTAATTATCCATAGATAACATCAACTTTGGCCTCATAATTCTTATTTCGGTCTCACCTGAACAGCAGCAAGGCTCTGAAGCTGGGAGCTGCTTAAGTGCTGCTGCTGAAGAGCTGCAGTGTGCAGCATCAAGTGCTGTTGTTGAGCTGCATACATTTGCTGAAGGTACTGAGCAGCTGAGCTGGGGGGGCGATGCAATGCCTGTTGAATTACCTGTGATAGGTCAATTGAACAAATGTCAAACCATAAAAGTATTAAAAAAGTAGTTTAAAATTTCACTACTTTAATATTCTACATCATCAAGCTTTTAACACAGTTCTCTCCTAATTACATATCACCAGGATTCATTAATCTGTACAAATTAAAACTATCCAATATAGGCAATTCACAAAAGAAAAAAGGGCCAAACAAGCATTTGAAAAGATCTTCAATCACAGTGGTAGTCAAAACTTACAAATTAAAACAGGATACTATTTTCCAATTTTCAGATGGATAAAGTTTTAAAATACTACTACTAACTGGGAAACAAGACATTCTCACAAATGTTAGTAAGAACGTAACTGATATAACTATTTTGGACAAAATTTGATAGAATTCAGGGCGTGGGTATAGAGAGAAATATGTATAATCCTGCAGCTATTAATAGTAATGTGGATCAGTGCTGTCCAATATAGTAGCCATTAACCACATGTGTCTCTTGAACAATTATAATGTGGCTACTGCAACTAAGAAATTGAGTTTTTAATTTTACTTAATTTTAATATAAATATAAATAGCTATATGCAGCTAGGAGCTACTATATTGAATCACACAGATATATCTGTATTAACAAAAAAATTTCTCAAATATATAGGTGAAAAAAGCAGATTAAATAGAGTGTATAGAGTAAGATACCATTTTTATGTTAAAAAATTTGAAAGAATATTCAGGAAAACATTAAAAGACTACCGATGGGTAGTTAGATGAGGTGAATTTTATCTTCTCTTTTGTATTTTTCTCTAAATGTCTGAAAAACTTAGAATGGGAATTAATAATCACATAAAAATACAGTGATTTCTATTTCATAAAATTAGTTTTTCAAATGTAATTTTTCAAATGTTTTCAAATTTTTTTAAATGTCAGCAATTCCTTGTTTTAATCATGTCAACGGACTAAAACTATTTTTATTAAAAATTCCTGAAAAAGTAAATCACTATGAGTATTTATTATAATATAAAAGCTAAGCCTGAAACTTCATAAATAGATAAATGTAGAAAAGTCAAATATTCTAATAACAGAAAATCCTTTATCTGTCCCAACTGGTACTGGTAAGTCATGACTATGCCAGTCCTCTGCAACCACATCCCAAAGTCATATCATGCCCACAGTGACTGAAATGGCAAAGAACCCTAATAGCGGCATTAAACTAGAGTTTTCAAAGAATTACAGGAGTGATAGAGCCATATCCTACAGCATGAGAGTCTGAGACAGGACACTTTGAACCACAAAGCCATGAATTTCTTTATCCAAATTCCAAGAGAGCATATTTCCTTGTGTTGCTTGCTTTCATGTGTTCACATCTAATCTCTTAACCACAAAATGCTATACCTGCTACTGATTCCTGTCACAAAATCAATATAAGCTTCTGACCCCTGGCTTCAGGGGACTATAGCCCAGCATTAAGTAATTTAGAATTATAACAATATGTTTCTTTTGGTCAGGTAAATCTATCTGTGTTCTTCTAATTCCATAACAAAATTCTAAAATCAAACTGAAATAACAAATGAATAATCTCTTTGACAGATGTTTTTATCATAGTAATTTTTTCTATTGTCAGTATAGTCTTTCATTACTGTTCAATGCTATACTCATGGGAGAGAGACTTTTTAAACACAAGTTAAAAATATAGCACACTGCTCTTATTTTGTTCCTCTAAAAGAACAAACAAGGAGGTTATACAGAATTCACGGGACTGAAAAAGAAAGCTGGAAGGTATTAAAGAACTACTTAGGTTCAATAATAGTTCGATAAAGATTGATTTGACTACATTTTAAGGGAAACGATTCTGTGATCTCATACAAACCAGTGAGATATATCTGTATCTATACTTCTCCAGTAACATTTTTTTAAAAACTTTATTAAAATATAGCTTATATACAATATTATATTCATTTCAGGTGTTATTGTGATTTGACATCTATATACCTTGCAAAGTGATCACTGTAACAAGTCTAGTAATCTTCTATCACCATACAAAGTTATTATATTATTGACTATATTCCCTATGCTGTACATTATATCTGAGTAACACTTTATTTTTTAGCACATCCAGCTTAGATAAAAACTAGAGAACAAAATGGCATATTAAAAATACCCAATCACCTATCTGTATGCTCGAAGATTTAGATCCTATTCCCTATATCCCTTGCCTCAGAGAAAGGTAAAGAACATTAAGAAATTCTGCATTCCGGTTTGAATTTCTGAACTGACTGGATCTCTAACAATTCTGATTCTACCAATGGTATAAGTTTAAAATCCTAAAACATAGAACAGTTAAATAGCCATTATACTTGGATAGCTACTCTACAAAAAATGAATGGGAAGAGGACTGTATCACAGTTATTTTCAGGGTAGAATGCAACTATGGGAATTCTATAAAGTAAGCAGGTATAATGGAAAAAATAAATCACAGAGTAGTTAAAGGCACAACTCTAAAGTGAGAGAACTTATTATATGAGTTTAGGAAAATTTAGCCTACTTAAAACATCGGTTTTCCCATACGTAAAACGAACATAATAATAGTATCTACTTCATAGAGGTATAGTGAGAATTAAAAGAGATAATCCATGTAAATCATTTACCAAATGCTTGGCACATAGCAATTGCTCAATAAATATTAGCTATTATTATTTCCTGGGTATATTTAATGTGCCCGCACAGTTCTAGATGTTTCCTTTAATCCTCATAATAACTAATCAAGTAGATGGTCTCACCCTCATCTTACAGTTTCCTGAGGCTCAAGAAGATTATGCCTCTCAAGGCAACATAAGCTACTAAAATCTAAGCCTGAAACTTCATAAACAGATAAATGTAGAATTCAAACAAAGAACATATCAGACTGCAATGTCCATGCCCTTTTTATGCAGTAACACATTGCCTCAACTGCCATTATTATAAATAAACCACGTAAACTTCATTTTCTCAACTAAGTGAAGAGCCTAAGACTTTTCCTAGTTAAATATTCCCTTCCCACTCTGCTCCTAAGAGCTTTAGAATGAATCTTTCTCAGACCACGTGGGTTTAAAATGAACCTCTTAAAGCATCTACAGACCTGAATAGATCTCCCTAAGTCTATATTTTGGGTTTAAATATAAAATAACCCATAACAACCTAGAGCCATTCTGCATGTTAGAACTCTAGATTGTCTCCACATTGTAGCAGCAGCTAGAGACCTTCCAAGTATAATTTTAACATATCACTGTATAAGCTACATGCTGACAACTGTAAGCTCTCTCAATAGAATGATTATTAACTTTTTGCTTGTTTCAAGCATTAACAATTCTAACTGTACTCATTTAGAGGACATCGTGTAACTTATTGGAGGATAAGAAACAACAGATTCATCTGGCTTAAGCAAAAAGTAATGACATCCTAAGTCTTAGCCTATCCATCATTATAACTGAAATACCTGTACAGCATGTCGGTCTGAGCCACTGTAGACAGAGATCTGTGGTTGCTGCATTCGAGAAGAGGAAGTGGTAATAGTGGTAGTGGTGGTGCTACTGGTTGTTGTCGAAACAGATGTTCCAGGGTTTGGTTCACTATCCATAGCTGTACTGTGGTCCTTAAATCTGGTAAACAACACAAAGGGTTTGTATTGGCAAAAGCATTATCCTACAGGCTCATAGAATATTTAATTATTTCAAAGAAATAATCAGCAATAGTCTAAATTTCTAAAGTGGCCCTCAAAATACAAATACCACAGTTACTATAAGCACTTAGAAAAAGTACTTCACGAATATACACATTTAATACTTAATACCAACTAAATTTGAATTAAAATGATTCAGGATATGTGACTCAGATAAAGATTGGCCTAAAGCTTATCTTTTCATTATTGAAAGAAGATGAGTGTTTTGAAACCAAAACAGGTGATGAGAGAATACTAAACTAACTAGGAAAATAAAAAACCAAGCGACATCAGAATACTTTAAAATATTTATATTCTTTTGACCATAGTAATTACAAATTAAAGTCATTCTTATCTATACGTTAAATAAGATGTCTAAGGACCTGCGTTAATAAACTTCATTTTTGGCTACTGTATACACTTTGCTTTAAAAATAAGTTCTTAGAAAAAAATTAATAAAAAACACACTGGCTTTTCCTATAATTAATTAACAACACTGTCATTACTACATCTAACGTAACTCTTATAAGCAGATTACTCTTATAACTCTTATAACTCATAAGCAGATTACTCTGATTGGGTAAAAAAGCAGCTAACAACAATTTCCCCACTTCCTTACAAAAAATCTCTTTTTCACAAAGGACCGCCTGAAATTTTGAAAGCGGCAGAATTATGTCACTTTCCTCAAGTATGGACAGTAAAGTACATTTTTGTACAAGACTTATTGACTGTTTTCCATCCACTATAACAAATTCACTTCACTATTGTACAAAATTCCACTAAGTATACAGGATCTGTATCTGAATAAAGTCAAACAACATTTTAAGTCAATTCTGAGGGCCACAATATTGTTAGAAACTGAAATGAGTAGTTTTTGTAGGGTTAGAAATGCACCACAATGGGGAAAAGCACACGAGAATATACTGGTTTTATCTGTCTTTTCTTCTGAGAAACAAAATCTGACCCACCTCACATTAGCAGCACTGACAAGAATGTAACAAGAACACTTTCTACTTCAGGAAAAGACAAAGGAATTGGGCACTAATTGTGTTCGTATACATTACTCCCATATGGTGTACTTTTATGTACAAGTTTTCTTTGTTCTTTATATCATTTATGTAAATATTTATATGCTCTTCAGGGAATCAAACGTTTAAAAAAAATCTCTATTTAATAAGTGGAAAAGTGAAAGAAAAAAGGGGGAAGCTAACTTCGCTTACTTTTTTTTATTAAGAAGTGACTCATACATCTTGGTGCTTCTGTTTTTTAAATAGTTTTTAAAACTGCCTTCCAATAATCTAATTACAGCCTCAAATCAAACTGTTCAACATTATACAGATTTAGTGGTAGATAATGTAAACTTTTTCCAAATTACTGGCCGTCATAACACTTATGAACTGCGTACCAGGGATACGCAAAAAAACCCCAGCTGAAATTCTAGTCCTTTTAGAGTGCTATTCTGCTCAACCATATCCTGAAATCCAAACCCAATGGTAAGCAGTTCAGTAATTAACCAAAAATGGTCACAGAGAATCCAAATTTCAGGCAAAGTCTAAACATCGGTGAGTGGAACTGGCCAAACCACTGAAATGAATTTGGACACCTGGCACAAAAGAACAATTTTTGTAACTCCACCGTCTACGCACAGAAATGCCTGCAAAATACATCCGGCAGTCCTGGTGCACAAGAGGCCTACCCAGGAAACACTAAGTTTGCGTCGCTAACTATGCATACCATCACACCGCCACACAAGAATGTGGCCCTCTAGGGAGTCATCCACTCTGCAGCCAGAGACCTAAAGGAAAGAAGATCTTTCTTTCCAGGGTGTTTTCAGCCTGGCCAGACCCGCAGGAGACCTCTCTGCTTTAAGGCCGGCGCTCGGACACCTCCTCCATGCCTGCCGGGGGAGGGTGGCGAGCTGCTCCACATCTCGGGCTCTCCCACGGAGGAGGGTGGCGCCGGGGCGGGAAAGAAGGGAGCGCAGAGGAGGCCTGGTAGTGCTCGCCCAGCCTACCCAGCCTCCGCAGGGCCCCGGCGCGGACAACCGTGACAAGGCTGCCCGCGGGGCCCGCTTGCAGGGATGACAGCGCCTGAGAAGCCCGCAGGGGCTCATCCCCCAGAAAACCCTAGCGGCCGAGGTCTCAGGGGTGATCCTGCGCGCAGGGCCCCGCTGATCCTGGACCAGACGGTAGAAGGGGCGCTCCCGCTTCGAGGTTAACTGGACGCTTTACACTTCGCCTCCGCCTCCCGACACGGGCCAAGCAAGCTCCTCCATGATAAGGAAGCTCTCGAGTTTCCCTTTCCCCGCACTGTCCGCGAAAGAGCCCTGAGCTTTCCCCTTGGGGACGTGTCGCTGCCCCACTCGCCCCCCGGTTACGACATCAGTCACCAGCAAGTCACTCACTCCGCTTCCGCCATCTTCTCTCCTCCATCACTAACACGGGCTGCGCATGCGCCCCCCGGCGGCGGGCGGAGAGGCGGGGTGGGCTCGGGCCCCCGAGGTCACGTGGGGTCGTCGGCTCCCAATTCCACCCTTGAAACTCAGGCTCTGCTTGTCTCTGGACAGTGACCAGGTTTCTCCAACTTAGGTACCAGTGGCTCACCTCTAGCCCCTCGCTTTCTCTTGTCTAGGGTCTTCTTCCTCTTGGGGACGGGTCTGTAACCAAAATATGAAAAGTCCTGCTTAGACTATTAAATTAAAAATTGTAAGAACATATAAAATATATCAAAGCCTATACAAACTGCAGAGTGAGATAAAAGAAAATACCAAAAGGATTATTGGATGCTTAGGTCTCAGAGGGAAAGGAAATGCCGTGGTGGCTGCAAGGTTATTACCTGGGACGCATTAGATTTTGGAATCTGAACCAGCAGTCCCCTCTCTTCCGCTCAAAGTGTTCTGGATGCTGGTCAGGCGGGTGGTTAAGGAATCATCTTGATTATCCTGTGAATATCATTTATGTCTTTGGCTTGAATTTACTGAGTACTTAGTAGGGATTGCAAACTAGAATACCATAGACTGGGTGGCTTAAAAAACAAATGGTTATTTCTCCCAGTTCTAGAGGTTGGGAAGTCCAAGATCAAGGTACTGTCAGATGTGGTGTCTGGTGAGAGCCTTCCTTCTGGTTTGTAGAGGGCAACCTTGTTTGCTAATGTGGTTTGCAAACTTGGAATAGCTACTAGTTTGCTAATATGGTTATACATATGACAACTACTGTGAGTCAGGATGAGACAAACATAAAAGTGAGTATAAGAAGTCCCTCTCTTCTAAGAAGTCTTAATCTGGAGAGTGGAATGGGTTTTATAGATATCCACACAATCTAATGTGTTCTGAAACATCCATTGCATGCTTTGGAAACCTTAAGTTCAAGGAATAATAAACCTTTACTGCCTTTCACAGAAAAAAAAAAAAAAAAAGAAAGAAAAGCATAGTGATCACAAACAATGTTCTGCGTGTGCATTTCTTTTTTTCTTTTTCCCTCTCTTTAATTCTCCCCCGCCCCCCCTACTTCCACCTCTGACCTACAGATGTTGCAGTCTCCCCTTAAGAACTGGATCTCTGAAAGCCAGGTGTCTCCTCCCACGAGCTCGTGCAACTGTGTCAGGTGCCCAGGGCACCCTGGGTATGTCCGTGACTCCACCTGGGGCATGAACCCAGGACCTTCTGCGTTAAAGCAGATGTGCTAACCACTACACTATGGAGCCACCCACTGCATTTAAGCTGGTGGAGTCACACTAATTTCAAGAACTGAGAAAGTACTGATATAAATCTACCATAAAGTGTAATGTGGTCTAATGAAAAGTAAGGAATACTTAATCTTAAAAATCTTGCGTTCCACAGTCTCGCTAGAGAGGGAAAAAGAACACTTCTGATGTAAGCTAAATTGTCCTTTCACCTTCTGTTCCCATCTCATAACATTGTTTATTTACCATATTTTCCTCTCTGAGAGCAATTCCCTTCCTACGACTCCTGAGAGAACTCACTGAGAAAGTCTCCTTTGAAAACTCCTTGTAGATGCTCAAAAATAAGATATTGCTACTTTTCTTTTTTTTCTGACATGCTCACGTGATGTCATTGTCATTCAACACTCAGTAATCAACTGTCCATTGGTATTACTAAAATTTTTGTTGAGAAAAACAATAATGAAGAAAGCAATCTTAGACCTAAAGATGGCAAAAGCATAAGTCAAAGGGGTATTTGGAATAAAAGAGCCAAAATACTTTCTTTTCATCTCTCTTTCCTTTGACTATCTAAGGCCTATATCTATATCATCACCTCATGCAGATTGGCTTTACAAGTCAGAATGTGTTAAAGTCAGACCAGTATTATTTTCTAGAAACATTTCAAAACTCTAACCTTAACCCTAACCTGACCATAAATTCCTACTCTGAGTGGTGAACCACAGTGACATTTGGGTCTCATGGAATTAGTGCCAGTTCAGAGCCAGTGTCCCGTAGTCCCCAAGATATCTGATTATTTCCATTTTCCCAATGCACAGTTAGTCTGGTAAAAGGTTGTAGGTCCCTTTGATGAAAGGAGAAAGAGTAACACTATAAATTTTTTGGTAGTGTACCATTGTCCTGCCTCTTGGCCCCTGCCACCCTAGGATCCAATTACTACTATTGCATTTAGGTTTCCCAGTTCAGTGACTGCAGTTCCCACTATAAGGTCTGACCTACAAAAAGGAGTGATATCAGAGCTCTTCAGAGATGCCAAGATTCCCCTCATAAATTGCTATGGACTGAATATTTTTGTCCTCCCTCTAATATGGTGAAGCCCTAATCCTTAATGTGATGGTATTTGGAACCTCTGAAAGGTAATTAGGTCATCAAAGTAGAGCCTTCATAAAAGAGATGAGTGCCCTTATAAGAAGAGACATGAGAGAGATGATCTCTCTCTCTACCATGTGATGCTACAGAAACAAGATGCCCCTCTGCAAACCAGAAAGGACCCTCTCACCAGACACCACATCTGACAGCACCTTGATCTTGGACTTCCCATCCTCTAGAACTGTGAGAAATAATTGTTTGTTGTTTAAGCCACAAGTCTATGGTAATTTGTTATAGTAGCCTTCTTTTGGGTGTTCTGAAGCCCAATTTCCAATATGGAGGGGAGGGGTGGTTCCCATATCAACAAACAATTCTTGGACACTCTCTACCCAGACATTAGATTCCACATGTGAAGGGTTCAATCCTACAAGACTGTCCCTTCATCTGCACTTCAGATGCCAGTCAAAAGCCCAGGCTGTTACTAGTGCTTCTGATCAACAGCCAACAGATTGGAGATTTCAATGACACTCTCCTTGGACTTCTGACTCCAGTACCAAGGCTAGGTTGTTATTGTTACCTGTGCTTCTGATCTAGTGACTATAAATCAGAGGTTCCCACAACCCCCTCCTCAAGGTCAATTAATTTGCTAGAGTGGCTCACAGAACTCAGAGAAACATTTTGTTTACTAGATCACTGGTTTATTATAAAAGGATACAACTCAGGAACAGCCAGATGGAACAGGTGTATAGAGCCAAATATGTAGGAAGGAGCACTGAGCATCCAAACCTTCTCCAAGCATGCCACTCCCGTAGCACCTTCATGTGTTCACCAACCTGGAAGCTCTCCAGAACCCTGTCCTTTTAGGTTTTGATGGAGACTTCATTGCATAGTTATGTTTGATTAAATCATTGGCCATTGATAATTGATTTAACTTCCAGTCCCTCTCCCCTCCCTGGAGACAGAGGGTGAAGGGAATGGGACTATAATTACATAATTGGCTTTCCTGGCAAACAACTCACATTCTAAGTGGGGTCCAAAAGTCACCTCATTAACATAACAAAACACAGCTTTAGGGCCATCTTCACTTAGAAAATTACAAGGGTTTTAGGAGCTCTGTGCCAAGAATGAGGTCAAAGACCTATTATATATTTATTATAAATCACAGTATCACAAGCCCAAACGGATTAACACAAGCCCTCAAGCCATATATAGCTTGCTACTTGTTTCTGTCCAGCTCTCAAGCTAAGAATGATTTTTACATTTTCTAATGGTTGTGTGTTGGGGGTGGGGGAATCAAAAGACAAATAAAACTTTGTGACAAGTGAAAATTATATGAAATTTAAATTTCAATGTCCCTAAAGAAAGTCTTATTAAACACATATTCGCTCATTCATTGATGTACTGTCTACAGCTGTCTTTGCGCCACAAGGGCAGAGCTGAGTAGCTGCAACAGACACCATAATGGTCCACTTACTATATGGCCCTTTACAGAAAAAGTTTGCTGACCTCTATTCTATGGCACTGATCACCTTGTGCTGGACCCTTTCAAGGTAGTTAATACAGCACACACTCTGACCTATGGTTGAACTAGCCTGTGATCACACTCATAAGATCCTATGTGGTGAGACAAAAAGTCCAGCAAACCTAGACTTGAATACTGGGCTAGCTACATTACCAAGTGAGCTACCTTAGGCAAGTGGTTGAACGGCTTCAAGTTTTAGTTTTATAATGTGAAGAAAGGGGAGACAACATCTTATAAGATTGTTGTAAAGTCTTAAAAAAGTAATGTGTAAATCTAAAAACTCCTCTTTTTCTTTTTTTAACTTTTTAGCAAAGTCTTCCCTCACCTAGATGTGTTCAATACATGTCATTGAGTATGCCTAAATATGCAATAGGTGTTCAATGCTGCTTGAAATGACACAATGTACAGACTTGCTTTTTCTCCTTTAAAGTAATACACTAAAACCAAATACTTTTCCTAAACCAAATAGTATTGAAACTGAAAAGACAGACTATAGTCCTGCCACCTCTCATCTCCTCTAGCAATAATCAGTATGTTAATCATATGCTTGTAAGTCTAATCTTCTCTTGCATATCTGTGGGCTTCTCTGTATAAATTTCTCTAATGTATCTCCTTAGGTGCTAAATAGTAGAAACATGGAACGCTAAAGCTGTAAGGGACATTAGATGTTATGTGATCCACACTAAGGAAAAATCCATGGCAAAAGAAAAATTTGAACTTTGATCGCCTACAGATCCTGTCCAGAGCTTTTTGCCTTGTGCCCCAAAGACTTACTTCAAGAGAGTAGGTGTTCAATTAACACTTGAAGATATTATATAGTTGCACTTCTATTCTGCTTTTATGCTTAGTGTTTGCTTAGCATCATGGCGGCCTAGAAGAGCTGTTACATACAGGGCTTTAGAATCAGACAAACAGATAGGAATTCTGGCTCTTCTACTCAAAGCAGTGTGATCTCTTGCAATCCTAACTACTCCACCTTTAAAATATAACCTCATCTCTGGCCACACTACCATGAACATGCATGAAATCGTCAAAATACAAACTGAATTGGACACTTCTCACTAACTCCCCCGTTATCAGCCAAGGCCCAGCCACCGGACCACTGCAATAGGTCACTATGTTTCTATTCTCGTTCCTCTACAGTCTGTTCTCCACCCAGAAGCCTAAGTAAGCTTTTAAAATGTAAATCAGATCATGCCACTGATTTGATTCTCAAATCCTCCAGAGCTTCCCATCACACTTAGCAGAGAGCCCAGAGTTTTCTCTTGTTCACTCTACTCTAGCTGCACTGGCCTTGCTTATTCTCCTCTGCACTTGCTATTCCCCAGCTGGGATGCCTTTCGCGCAGATCTAACTTCCTCAGCTCTTTTAGAACTCTGCTCAGAGAGTACTCCCCACCATCTACCCTAATATGGTCTTCTGACTTTCTGTCCCTAGCCCACTTCAGTTTTCTTCACAACACTGAAATGCACCAGATGTTATGTTATGTGCATATTTGTTTATTTATTCACTACTTCCATCAACCTCCAGGTTGTAAGCTCCATGTTTTGTTCACTACTGTATTTCCAATTCTTAAGACATTAAGTGCTCAATAAATATGCATTGAATGAATGAAATTACTTATCGTCTCCTATCCCTAGTTTCCTAACCTGAAAAATAGGAATATTTACCACAGTTATTGTAGAAGTAAAAAAACGAAATAATGTATACAAACAGTAGAGCATAATAAATGCTCACTCAGCACAGCTATTATTATTGCTCACTTTTTTTGGTTATTTTTGTCCCATATTATTATGCTCAAAGTAAAGGAAAATAATCCTCCAATTCTATTTCCAAAGGTTATGATTTTTTAAAATTATAAGGTAGTCTTTACTTTTGAAAGTTAGCATTATACATTTTTTAACTTGCATCTGTTATATTTTAAAATATTTAGTGTCAGTATCCAAGAATAAATTTTTGCCTATATGCTCTTAATGTATTAAAATAAACAGTGCCATATCAGTTTTATATTAAACCTTAATTTAGTTTTCTATTTATGATAGATAAGTCTCTTTAAATACATAAAATTCCAGAGATGACAGGAGGTAGAACAAAATACATTGTAGGGAACAAGCAAAGCTAGTAAACGGATGAAAAGTTGGGGAAAAGCTTTGTAGCAGAAGCGTACAAAGATACTGAATTTGATTTTAATATTTAGCTTTAGTAAATCCCGAATATAAAATTGTGCAAAATTTTTAATAATGCAGAAATATATATGAAGTGGAAAGTGAAAA